>NC_141002.1:31537255-32109577 GCF_052327205.1 Somniosus microcephalus | reverse complement strand
GGGAGAACTGGGGGAAGAGAGGGGGGAAGAGAGGGGGAGAACTGGAAGAAGAGAGGGGGGAAGAGAGGGGGAGAACTGGGGGAAGAGAGGGGGAGAACTGGGGGAAGAGAGGGGGAGAACTGGGGGAGAGAGGGGGGGAGAATTGGGGGAAGAGGGGGAAAGAGAGGGGGGGAGAACTGGGGAAGAGAGGGGGAGAACTGGGGGAAGAGAGGGGGAGAACTGGGGGAAGAGAGGGGGAGAACTGGAAGAAGAGAGGGGGGAAGAGAGGGGGAGAACTGGGGGAAGAGAGGGGGAGAACTGGGGGAAGAGGGGGGAAGAGAGTGAGAACTGGGGAGAAGAGGGGGAGAACTGGGGGAAGAGAGGGGGAAGAGAGGGAGAACTGGGGGAGGAGAGGGGGGAGACTGGGGGAAGAGGGGGGAAGAGGGGGGAGAACTGGGGGAAGAGGGTGGAAGAGGGGGAGAACTGGGGGAAGAGGGGGGAGAACTGGGGAAGAGGGGGAGAACTGGGGGAAGGGGGGGAGAACTGGGGGAAGAGGGGGAGAACTGGGGGAAGAGGGTGGAAGAGGGGGAGAACTGGGGGAAGAGGGGGAGAACTGGGGGAAGAGGGGGAGAACTGGGGGAGAGGGGGAAGAAGAGGGGGAGAACTGGGGGAAGAGGGGGAGAACTGGGGGAAGAGAGGGGGAAGAGAGGGGGAGAACTGGGGGAGAGAGAGGGGGAGAACTGGGGGAAGAGAGGGGGAGAACTGGGTGGAAGAGGGGGGAGAACTGGGGGAAGAGAGGGGGGAGAACTGGGGGAAGAGAGGGGGGAGAACTGGGGGAAGAGAGGGGGGAGAACTGGGGAAGAGAGGGGGAGAACTGGGGAAGAGAGGGGGGGAGAATTGGGGGAAGAGAGGGGGAAAGAGAGGGGGGGAGAACTGGGGGAAGAGAGGGGGAGAACTGGGGGAAGAGAGGGGGAGAACTGGGGGAAGAGAGGGGGAGAACTGGGGGAAGAGAGGGGGGAAGAGAGGGGGAGAACTGGAAGAAGAGAGGCGGGAAGAGAGGGGGAGAACTGGGGGAAGAGAGGGGGAGAACTGGGGGAAGAGAGGGGGAGAACTGGGGAAGAGGGGGGGAGAATTGGGGGAAGAGGGGGAAGAGAGGGGGGGAGAACTGGGGGAAGAGAGGGGGAGACTGGGGGAAGAGAGGGGGAGAACTGGGGGAAGAGAGGGGGGAAGAGAGGGGGAGAACTGGAAGAAGAGAGGGGGGAAGAGAGGGGGAGAACTGGGGGAAGAGAGGGGGAGAACTGGGGGAAGAGAGGGGGAGAACTGGGGGAAGAGGGGGGAAGAGAGTGAGAACTGGGGGAAGAGAGGGGGAGAACTGGGGGAAGAGAGGGGGGAAGAGAGGGGAAGAACTGGAGGAAGAGAGGGGGAGAACTCGGGGAAGAGAGGGGGAGAACTGGGGGAAGAGAGGGGGAGAACTGGGGAAGAGAGGGGGAGAACTGGGAAGAGGGGGGAAGAGAGTGAGAACTGGGAGAAGAGAGGGGGAGAACTGGGGGAAGAGAGGGGGGAAGAGAGGGGGAGAACTGGGGGAAGAGAGGGGGAGAACTGGGGGAAGAGGGGGAGAACTGGGGAAGAGAGGGGGAGAACTGGGGGAGGAGAGGGGGGAGAACTGGGGGAAGAGGGGGGGAAGAGGGGGGGAGAACTGGGGGAAGAGGGTGGAAGAGGGGGAGAACTGGGGGAAGAGGGGGGGAGAACTGGGGGAAGAGGGGGGGAAGAGGGGGAGAACTGGGGGAAGAGGGGGGGAGAACTGGGGGAAGAGGGGGAGAACTGGGGAAGAGGGTGGAAGAGGGGGAGAACTGGGGAAGAGGGGGAGAACTGGGGAAGAGGGGGAGAACTGGGGGGGGAAGAACTGGGGGGGAAGAGGGGGAGAACTGGGGGGGAAGATGGGGAGAACTGGGGAAGAGGGGGGGAAGAGGGGGAGAACTGGGGGAAGAGGGGAGAACTGGGGAAGAGGGGGGGAGAACTGGGGAAGAGAGGGGGAGAAGTGGGGGGAAGAGGGGAGGAGAACTGGGGGAGGGGGGGAGAACTGGGGGGGGAGAGGGGGAGAACTGGGGGAGGGGGGAGAAACTGGGGAAGAGGGGGAGAACTGGGGGAAGAGAGGGGGGAAGAGTGGGAGAACTGGGGGAAGAGAGGGAGGTAAGAGGGGGAGAACTAGGGGGAAGAGGGGGAGAACTGGGGGCAGAGAGGGGAAGAGGGGGAGAGGGGAGAACTGGGGGAAGAGGGGGAGAACGGGGGGAAGAGAGGGGGGGAGAACTGGGGGAAGAGAGCGGGGGGAGAACTGGGGAAGGGGGGAAGAGAGGGGGGGAGAACTTGGGGAAGAGGGGGGAGAACTGGGGAAGGAGGGGGGAGAACTGGGGAAGAGGGGGGGAGAACTGGGGGAAGAGAGGGGGGAGAACTGGGGGAAGAGAGGGGGGAAGAGTGGGGGAGGACTGGGGGAAGAGAGGGGGGGAGAACTGGGGGAAGAGAGGGGGAGAACTGGGGAAGAGAGGGGGGAGAACTGGGGGAAGAGAGAGGGGGAGAACTGGGGAAGAGAGGGGAGAACTGGGGAAGAGAGGGGGAGAACTGGGGAAGAGAGGGGGAGAACTGGGGGAAGAGAGGGGGGAGAACTGGGGGAAGAGAGGGGGGGAGAACTGGGGGAAGAGGGGGGGAGAACTGGGGAAGAGAGGGGGAAGAGGGGGGGAGAACGGGGGGAAGAGGGGGGAGGAACGTGGGGACGGAGGGGGGGAGAACTAGGGGGGAGAACGGGGGGAAGAGGGGGGAGAACTGGGGGAAGAGAGGGGGAGAACTGGGGGGAGAGAGGGGGGAGAACTGGGGAAGAGAGGGGGAGAATGGGGGAAGAGAGGGGGGAGAACCGGGGGGCGAGAGGGGGGAGACCTGGGGGAAGAGAGGGGGGAGAACTGGGGGAGAGAGGGGGGGAGGAACTGGGGAAGAGAGGGGGAGAAACTGGGGGAAGAGAGGGGGGAGAACGGGGGGAGAGAGGGGGGAGAACTGGGGGAGAGAGGGGGGAGAACTGGGGGAAGAGAGGGAGAGAACTGGGGGAAGAGAGGGGGAGAACCAGGGAAGAGAGGGGGAGAACCAGGGGAAGAGAGGGGGAGAACCAGGGGAAGAGAGGGGGAGAACCAGGGGAAGAGAGGGGGAGAACCAGGGGAAGAGAGGGGGAGAACCAGGGGAAGAGAGGGGGAGAACCAGGGGAAGAAAGGGGGAGAAACTGGGGGAAGAGAGGCTGAAGAGAGGGGGAGAACTGGGGAAGAGAGAGGGGAGAACTGGGGGAAGAGAGGGGGTGAACTGGGGGAAGAGAGGGGGGAAGAGAGGGGGAGAACAAGGGGGAGAGAGGGAGGGAGAACTGGGGGAAGAGACCGGGGGAAGAGAAGGGGGAGAACCGGGGGAAGAGAGGGGGAGAACCAGGGGAAGAGAGGGGGAGAACCAGGGGAAGAGAGGGGGAGACACCTGCGGGGAAAGCGCGGGGTTGAGAGAGGGGGAGAACTGGGAAGAGAGGGGAGAACTGGGGGAGAAGAGGGGGAGAACTCTGGCGGGAAGAGAGGGGGACGACTGGGGGAAGAGTGGGGGGAGAACTGGGGGAAGAGAGGGGGAGAACGGGGGGAGACTGGGGGAAGCGAGGGGGAGAACTGGGGGAAGAGAGGGGGGAAGAGTGGGGAGAACTGGGGGAAGGGAGGGGGGAAGAGGGGGAGAACTGGAGGAAGAGAGTGGAGAAATGGGGGAAGAGAGGGGGAGAACTGGGGCGAGAGAGGGGAGAACTGGGGGAAGAGAGGGGGGAAGAGAGGGGGGGAAGAGGGGGAGAACTGGGGGAAGAGAGGGGGCGAACTGGGGAAGAGAGGGGGAGTACTGGGGGAAGAGAGAGGGGAAAGAGAGGGGGAGAACTGGGAGAAGAGGGGAGAACTGGGGGAAGAGAGGGGGGAAGAGAGGGGGAGAACTGGGGCAAGAGAAGGGGGAGAACCTGGGGCAAGCTGAGGGGGAGACCTGGGGGGAAGAGAGGGGGAGAACTGGGGCAAGAACTGGGGGAAGAGAGGGGGAGAACTCGGGGGAAGAGAGGGGGAGAACTGGGGGAAGAGAGGGGGAGAACTGGGGAAGAGGGGGGGAAGAGAGGGGGAGAACGGGGGGAAGAGAGGGAGAACTGGGGGAAGAGAGGAGAACTGGGGAAGAGAGGGGGGAAGAGAGGGGGAGAACTGGGGGAAGAGAGGGGGGAAGAGAGGGGGAGAACTGGGGGAAAGAGGGGGGAAGAGAGGGGGAGAACTGGGGGAAGAGAGGGGGAGAAACTGGGGGAAGAGGGGGAGAACTGGGGGAAGAGGGGGGGGAAGAGGGGAGAGAACTGGGGGAAGAGGGGGGGGAAGAGGGGGAGAACTGGGAAGAGGGGGGGAAGAGGGGAGAACTGGGGAGAGAGGGGGGTAGAACTGGGGTGAGAGAGGGGGAGAACTGGGGGAGAGGGGGGAGAACTGGGGGGAGAGGGGGAGAACTGGGGGGAGAGGGGGAGAACTGGGGAGGGTGGGGCCAGAACTTGGGGGAGGGTGGGGAGAACTGGGGGAGGGGGGAAAATGGGGGAGAGAGGGAGAACTGGGGGGGAGAGGGGGAGAAACTGGGGAGAGAGGGGAGAACTGGGGAGAGAGGGGGGAGAACTGGGGGGGAGCAGAGGGGGAGAACTGGGGAGAGAGGGGGAGAACTGAGAAGAGAGGGGGGAGAACTGGGGAGAGAGGAGGGGGAGAACTGGGGGGGGAGAGGGGAGAACTGGGGGGGAGAGGGCGGGGAGAACTGGGCGGGGAGTGAGGGGGGGAGAACTGGGGGAGAGAGAGGGGAAGAGAGGGGGAGAACTGGGGAAGAGAGGGGGAGAACTGGGGTAGAGAGGGGGAGAACTCGGGGGAGAACTGGGGGAGAATGGGGGGAGAACTGGGGGGAGAGCGGGAGAACTGGGGGGAGAGAGCGGGAGAGAACTGGGGGGAGAGAGGGGGAGAAACTGAGGGGAGAGGGGGAGAACTGAGGGAAGAGAGGGGGGAACGGGGGGGAGGAGAACTGGGGAAGAAGGGGAGAACTGGGAGGGAGGGGGGGAGAACGGGGGAAGAGAGGGGGAGAACTGGGGAAGAGAGGGGCGGAGAACTGGGGGGAGAGGTGCGGAGAACCTGGGGGGAGAGGTGGGGAGAACTGGGGGGAGAGGTGGGGAGAACTGGGGGGCAGAGGTGGGGAGAACTGGGGAAGAGAGGGGGAGAGAACTGCGGGGGGAGAGGGGGAGAACTGGGGGGGAGAGGGGGAGAACTGGGGGGGAGGGGGAAACCGCGGGGGGGGAGGGGGAAACCGCGGGGGGGGAGGGGGAAAACTGGGGGGGGGCGGGGGGGAAACTGGGGGGGGGCGGGGGGAAACCTGGGGGGGGGAGGGGGGAAACTGGGGGGGGTAGAGGGGGAGAACTGGGGGGAGAACTGGGGGGGAGAGGGGGAGAACTGGGGGGGAGGGGGAGAATTGGGGGAGAGGGGAGAACTGGGGGGGAGAGAGGGGGAAGGAACTCGGGGAGAACTAGGAGGGGGAGAAACTGGGGGGAAGAGAGGGGGAGAACTGGGGGGGGAGAGAGAGGGGGAGAACTGGGGGAGAGGAGAATGAAGGGAAGAACTGGGGGGCAGAGGAGAATGAGGGGGAGAAATGGGGCGAGGAGAATGAGGGGGAGAAATGGGGAGAGGAGAATGAGGGGGAGAACTGGGGGGGAGAGGGGGAGAAACTGGGGAAAGAGTTGCATCTTAGTTTTGGGGATGAGGGAATAGGAGAGAAACAGAAGTAGGTAGATTGTAGCAAATGATATTTTTAAATTATGGTATATTTTTAATACCAGACTAGAAACTTCTAAATTACACATTAAAGGATTCCAATCTTATTTTTCAACAAAGGAATCTTGTCAGAATTTAAAATAATTAACTGTGATATAGAGGCACTGGAGAGGGTGCAAGAAAGATTTACAAGGATGACACCAGAAGTGTGAGGGTATACCTATCAGGAAAGGATGAACAGGCCGGGTCTCTTTTCTCTTGAAAAGAGAAGGCTGAGGGGTGACCTAATAGAGGTCTTTAAAATTACGAAAGGTTTTGATAGAGTGGATACAGAGAGAATGTTTCCACTTGTGGGGAGGAGCATAACTAGAGGCCATCAATATAAGATAATCACTGAGAAATCAAATAGGGAATTCAGAAGAAACTTCTTTACCCAGAGAGTTGTGAGAATGTGGAATTTGCTACCACAGGGAGTGGTTGAAGCGAATAGTATAGATGCATTTAAGGGGAGGCTAGATAAGCATATGGGGGAGCAGGGAATAGAGGGTTATGCTGATAGAGTTAGATGAGGAAAGACTGGAGGAGGCGCAAGTGGAGCAGAAATGCCAGCATGAACTGGTTGGGCCAAATGGCCTGTTTCTGTGCTGTAAATCCTATGTAAGTCCGCTTTCAGGTGATCAAGTGATAGTTCTGATGTGAATATTCCAGCAAGAGAAGTTATAGTGAGTTTTAGAGGCTTGGAGAAGTATAAGGAATTGTGTAGTGTGACCAAATCATCAAAACACAGTCAAAAAAGGGAACAGAGTCATGTATAGTGTAAACAATGAGGTTAATAACACAACAGAAGAAATATATTGAACAATGGTGCCTCCGTTGGTTGGAATAATCATAAATAGTGAATCTAATAGGAAGTATCCTTGTGGTGTGACAGAATTTTGGCCCATCATTAAATTTAAATTAGTTGTCAAGGATGTACATCATTAAAAAATACTGGAAAATCTAGTATAAATGCACACTAAACCTCACACAACTGCTACAAGAGTTTCTTTGAATATGTTGTAGGTGAAACCACAAGTATGCAAATAAGCATGTGGGTTCAACTCAACAGCATTTACAATCCAGAATAAGAGAATGAGATAAAACACGGTGAAGTAAGGTTAAAAGAAATTCTAGGCGTTCTATCTTCTAAATGGTACAATTTTAAAGAGGGTGCAGGAACATGGAAATCTTGGAGTTCACATACTCAAATCTTTGAAGGTGGCTGGACAAGTTGATAAGATTGTTAAAAAGAGCATACGGGATCCTTGGCTTTATAAATAGAGGCATAGAGTACAAAAGCAAGGAAGTTACGCTAAACCTTTATAAATCACTGGTTAGGCCTCAGTTGGTGTCAGAAGGATGCCAAAGGCCTTGGAGAGGGTGCAGAGGAGATTTACTAGTATTATACCAGGGATGAGGAACTTAAGTTATGTGGAGAGACTAGAGAAGGTTGGATTGTCCTTGGAGCAGAGAAGGTTAAGAGGGAATTTAATAGAGGTGTTCAAAGTTATGAAGGGTTTTGATAGAGTAAATAAGGAGAAGCTGTTGCCACAGGCAGGAGGGTCGGTAACTAGAGGACACCGATTTACGATAATTGGCAAAAGTACCAGAGGTGAGGAGAATTTTTTTCATAACAGTGAATTGTTATGATCTGGAATGCACTACCTGAAAGGGTGGTGGAAACAGATTCAGTAACTTTCAAAGGGGAATTGGATATATATTTGAAAAGAACAAAATGGCTGGGCTATGGGGAAAGAGCATGGGAGTGGGACTAATTAGAATCATTGAATGATACAGTGCAGAAGGAGGCCATTCGGCCCATTGTGCCTGTGTTGGCTCTTTGAAAGAACTATTCAATTAGTCCCACTCTCTGGCTCTGTCCCCATAGCCCTGTAATTTTTTTCCCTTCGAGTATTTATCCAATTCCCTTTTGAAAGTTACTGTTGAATCTGCTTCCACCACCCTTTCAGGCAATGCATTCCAGATCACAACAACTCGATGCGTAAATTTTTTTTCCTCATGTTGCCTCTAGTTCTTTTGCCTATCACCTTGAATCTGTGTCCTCTGGTTACTGACTCTTCTGCCACTGAAAACAGTTTCTCCTTATTTACTCTATGATTTTGAACACCTCTATCAAATCTCCTCTTAACTTTCTCTGCTCTGAGAACAATCCCAGCTTCTCCAGTCTCTACATAACTGAAGTCCTTCATCTAGTAAATCTCTTATATTTTTTATTCAGTCATGGAATGTGGGCATCATGGGCAAGGCCAGCATTTATTTTGTAAAAATTACTGTGTAAAACTGACAGCAACGTCTGGTGTCCGCATATGCGCAGTTAGATGCGGAAATCTGGACGTTGCTGTTGATGATATCCTGTTCCTCCACCAGGTACACTGTTGCAGTCTTTGCAGATGCAATCAAAACAGAATCAGAGATTTGACGTGAAGTTTAACTTTTTATGCACTATTCTCACTAAAAACCATTGAAAATTAAACCTTGCTGAATGAGCTTTATCTGAGTTTTTAACGGTGTACTAAGTCATAATTACTGCTGAACAACCTCTCTGACCCTGAAAAACTAATTTTAGAGGTGTGAAGTGTCATTCCCTCCATTCCATGATAAAACTTCCATTGATTTTTAAAATAAAAATTAATTTTTTTTTATAAGTTTGTTTATGATATTTCAGCTTCTACCTTAATTTATGTATATGTCCCAATCTTTATTTTGCTCACTGTAAATGATTAAAAAGTGAATGATATTCAGTGCTTTTTACTTCCTGGTTTGCTGTCTGTGAGAATTCTTCAATCTGATTGGTTGCTCAGCCTGCTTGATGACTTCACTGTTCCTGGATGCCAGACATCCCCTATAGATGGCGCTAGAATGAAATTTACATTGTAATAAGGGAAATCAACGCCACAGAGCCCACTAAATCTTTGTGGGCAGCTTTCTTTGAGGTCAGCAGTGAGCGCTGTCCCTTCGCCGATGACCGTAAAATCCAGGCCATTGCCTTTCCTCATTCTCCCTACCAAAATGTAGCACTTCACACGTCTCTGCATTAAATTTCATCTGCTATGTGTCTGCCCATTTCACCAGTCTGTGTCCTCTTGAAGTCTGTTACTATTCTCCTCGTTGTTTACTACATTTCTGAGTTTCAGTCCACCTGCAAATTTTGAAATTATGCCCTGTATACCCAAGTCCAGCTCATTAATACATATCAGAAAGAGTTGTGGTCCTAATACCAACCCCTGGGGAACACCAGTATACTTCCCTCCAGTCTGAAAAACAACCATTCACCACTACTCTCTGATTTCTGTCCCTCAGCCAATTTCGTATCCACCATGCTACTGTCCCTTTTAATTTTGCTTACAAGTCTATTATGTAGTACTTCGTCAAAACGCCTTTTAAAAGTCCATATACACAACAATTAAATGGCTCTTTAAAAGAGCCGGCACGGTCTGGATGGCCTCCTTCTGTGCTGTATGATTCTATCTTGATAGGAATAGGCCAATATATAATATACCCAATTTTGGTTTACAAGATGTTTAGGTGCAACAGCTTTCTTCAATAAAATTATGGCAAGAGGTAAATTAACAATCATTTTGATTATGTCAGAATTGAAAAAATATATCACTCCAGACAAGAATGTACTGGCCATGGGACAGGATGAATAGATTTTTCTGACTACCTGTCATTCAAAACCTGAAATCCAAGAAAGCATACAACAGAGTCTGTGACATATCTGATTGTCATTGGAAAACTCAGTTCTATACTGGGAAGGAAATGACGCTGCTACTTAATCTGATGAAAAAGACCATTAAGGATAATTGCATTTGTTCTGAATTTGTTAACTGTACTAATTGATGAGAATGGACACTAAAACTTTTTTTGAATCCAAAAGAGATAAAATCAAAATATTGGGGAGAAAAGTCAAAATTTGTCATCAATTTGAAGTCTTTGTCCCTTTAAGAAAATGGCATGGTGCAAGTGAAATAGAAAAGTTGGTTAGTGTGCGGTTATTTTGGACTCTAATAGTGGGAATGCAGTCTAGGACTTTGTAAGCACTGAGACAGGGATGGGAGTTGGGGAGCGTGGGAGGACAGAGTCTGGCAGTATTGGAGGGGTAAGGTCTAGTAGCCTCGTGGGCAGGGGTTGCAAGAGAATGGGACTCGTACATCCTTCAGACCCCACCCCACAACTGTGTTCCACTTGTCAGTTTCCTCCCTGACTCTTGTGCGCTGTCAGACACCCTCCACTTCGTTCCCCGTTGTCAGCCTGATAATGTCTTTAAAGTTCCTGTTTCATAAAAAGCTAAATGTTTATGCTGTTTCCCAGCTTTTAATTTTTTATTAAAGTAAACCCTGGCTACCGGCTACCGACCATAGAGCACACATACCAGAAACGCTGTCTACGGAAGTCACGGTCCATCATCAAAGACCCTACCCACCCCAGCCACAGTCTGTTCGCCCTCCTGCCATCTGGGAGACGCTACAGATGCATTCGCACCTGTACGACCAGATTTAGGAACAGCTTCTTTCCCAGGGCTGTCATCCTACTGAACTCCACAAATAAACTCTAAAGCCTGCACATCTGCCAATGCACTTTATATGGTTATATTTATGTTAATATACTACAAGCCAAATGTATGTTGAATGTTTAAATGTCTTAATCCAAATGTACACTCTCGGGAGCCGCAAGCCTACATTTCGTTGTACTGCACTTGTGCACTAACAATGACAAAAGTTGATTTGATTTGATTTGATTTGAAATAGTTCAGAAGAGTAAGATTTTGTTAATTAAATATTCAGCCTTTCAACTGAGAAAAAGAAATACATTCTTGATAAACAATTTCTGTTTTGCTTTGTAATTCTCAGCAAAGAAATCACAGCTGCTGCAATGGCACTGAATAAGTCAAAATTCAATTTTTCTTACATGGTATATAGAAATTTTACTGGTGCATTGTGCATTGAATTCTGTGATCCAGTTCATTTTTTGCTGTGAAAATGATAATTGAGCGTGCTTGGTTATTATATGTTCCTTTACCTTTTTGTATTTAATTTTCACCTCATCTTTTTAAAGCACAGAGAATACAGGAACATAGAAAATTGGAGGTGGGTATTTGGAGTTTAGCAGTAGTGGGCAGAGGCCTTGTAGGGTGTAGCAGCAGTGTGGGGATTGTTGAACGATAGCAGTGGGGATTGTTCTGGGGTATGGAAAGACTTTGGTGGCTTGGTTTTGTAGCTTGGTTTAGTGAGTGATACCTGAGTCTGGCTGTAGTGGTAGATGGTTTCCCAGTTTTATCAGCACTGGGGTGTCCTATGTGGGAGGGGTCTGGGAGCATTAGAGGACAGTACTAGGTTCTACAGCACTGGAGTGGAGGGTCCCCTTCTGCAAAATCTGCTGTTACCATACACGCCAAATGTATTTGTCAGTTTCCGAAACCAGCTCAGAAGTATACAGCAGTTTTGATTGTTTGCATCTGTAAAAAAATTTATCGCTGCACTGTGATGTCTGCCTGTGTTAATATATTATTAGTAAATCTCCAGTGGCACTACTTATAGTAAATCAGACAGCATTATGCCAGATAAAACACAATAGGAGTTATTTTCCTCTTTGATGCTCCCAATACAAGATAATAAAATTAATGATTGGAAAAATATGGGCTGGAAGTGTGCAATCTCGCTGCCTGTGCTCTCAATGTGCATTGGGAGCACTGAAGCAGAAAATCTCACCTAATATATTCTTCTGGTAAAGCACAGGTATATGTTTCTTTGAGGCTTCTAGTTTAATTGCTGTTAACTAAATATTGGATGAGTTCATACAGAGGTCAACAATGAGGCTGCTGCTGTAAAGTAAATACAGTACTGGGTGAGTTCATACAAAGGTAACTTAAAAAGGTGCAGAAATTCTGGCTCTGGGATTTTGTTTTCCTGGAGAGTTTTATTTTGTTATATTTTTACTTTAAGTGTGACACAGAAAATTAATCGTGACACTTGGGGTATGATAGAGAAATGTGACGACCAAAAATTGCGAGCTAGATGTACCGTTTTTATAATATTACTGACAAATTTCCCATAGTGATGCTCATGATGAATCGGAGGATGTGCTGTTTTATATAGGCAGGACCATCATATATATGGCGAGGGGATACCGCGGTTGTAGGCTCCCATAATGTTGTGGTGCGTTGGGTGCTGGAACCCTGTATTTTCATTTGCGGAGGGGTGAGGCCAATTCCGTACCTAATGTGCACTGTGCATGCAAATATGAGCAGAAAAAGCTTTCAGATCTTCAGACCTGCGCAGTAGTTATGTGCAATGCTTATTAAAGTTATAATGTACCTAATCAGGGACACCATATTAACCTGCACAATGATCCAGTCCCTCGACAACATGTTACATGCTTCTGAGGATCATGTCCCTTGGATGACAGTCCTCCTTTGTTGCACCTTCCACTGCAGGCTCTTCTTTGTAAAGGGAACAGTCCTCCCTCACCCTTGGCCACAATTCCTTCAGCCATGTCACTCTTCTTTTACTAAGGTCCAAAGCCTCAGACAATGCAGTGGGTGCAGAAATATTGCACTCCAATGAATGCTTTCTGGGCACCTCTACCCTACACCTGCGGTACCTTGCTCACCTCTCCATTCCCGATTTTGTAAAAGTTGCTTACATCAACTTATGGAACTCCTTTGTGTTGAAATTGAGGAATACAAAAGATTGTTCACTTTGTCATAACCTGAATGCCTGTTATCCCTCAAGTCAGCATGAATCAAGGCCATTGTTATGTGCCAAATGCTTTGCTTATTACGATTTAATTTTGTGGTGTGCTCTGTTTATTGACCTTGAACACGATGAGGTAATGCACAGTATGTCTTTCACACTATGGTGTGTTATTTATTTTATTTTATAGAATTACTTTACATAGGAGGTTTTAAAAAAAAATCAAGAGCATTTAAAAATGATAGTGAATATTTACCATACTATATCAGGCTAAGCCACCACTACAGCAGCTTGTAAAGGGGTAGTAATCATTGACTATGAACCACGTTTCTATCAGTGCCAGGATGTCAATAGATTTGTGAATGACAAGGGTCTTGTTCACAAGGGAACAAATTTTCTGGAGAGGAGCAGTGGTTGTCAATCTGCTGGTGACGAGGAATATAACATTTTAATATTCAAATATTTGTTGAATCTGACTTATAACACGTTGCTTATGATAGAAAACATAAGACATTTGTCAATAAAATGTTGCAAAAGCTTTTAATAAGTACCGTACAAGGAAGTTGACACAAAGTAAAGTATCTCAGATCATTTTATTGTACTGTGCAGAAGAATTTATTTTTTTCAGTTGCACTTCTGCCCTGAAAATAACCTCACCATTTTAGTCATACTTATTGCTCTTCCTGTTTTACTGGATTTTCTGTGCTGTTTGGAGTTCATTTTGGTTCCACGGTGTGCCCAACCATACCAATTCGTACGCACAACAGTGAACATAGATAGATATTAAATAACAACAGAAAATGCTGGAAATACTCAGCAGGCCAGGCAGCATCCGTGGGGGTGTCGCAGAGGGAGCAGTCCCTTCTGAATGCTGAAAGGGGAGGTGAAGGGAAGATGTGTTTGGTGGTGGGATCATGTTGGAGGTGGCGGAAATGGTGGAGGATGATCTGTTGAATGTGGAGGCTGGTGGGGTGAAAGGTGAGGACAAGGGGAACCCTATCGTGGTTCTGGGAGGGAGGGGAAGGGATGAGAGCAGAAGTGCGGGAAATGGAACGGACACGGTCAAGGGCCGTGTCAACCACAGTAGAGAGGAATCCTCGGTTGAGGAAAAAGGAAGACATGTCAGAAGCATTGGTATGGAAGGTGGCATCGTCAGAACAGATGCGGCGGAGATGGAGAAACTGGGAGAATGGAATAGAGTCCTTACAGGAAGCGGGGTGGGAGGAAGTGTAGTCCAGGTAGCTGTGGGAGTCAGTGGGCTTGTAGTGGATGTTTGTTGAAAGCTGATCGCCAGAAATGGAGACGGAGAAGTCAAGGAAGGGAAGAGTCGGAGATGGACCATGTGAAGGTGAGGGAAGGGTGGAAATTGGAAGTAAAGTGAATGAACTTATCAAGTTCAGGGCAAGAGCAGGAAACGGCACTGTTACAGTCAACAATGTACTGGGAAAAAGAGGTGAGGGAGGGAACATTTTATCTTTCCTGCCTCTTACATAAGCACAGTATGTTCTTTCAATTCCTTCCTCCCCATCTAACCAACCCCCCCCCCCCCCCGTCACTGCACCTGCTTAATATCTGTTACATCTCCAGCTTTTTCCAGTTCTGATGAAGGGTCTCAGACTTGAAACGTTAACTCTGTTTCTCTCTGCACGGATGCTGCCTGGCCTGCTGAGTATTTCCAGCATTTTCTGTTGTTATTTCAGATTTCCAGCATCTGCAGTATTTTGCTATTGTATAGATAGATATTAAGTGACAGAAGATGCAGATTAGTGAGAAAGGGCTAGAATAATGATCCCATCCAAATGAACATATTTAAACTTTTTTGAGGGTAGAGAATGGTGACAAGAAATTAGAGCCAAAATAGTATAGCGTAACTTTTTATAATTTGTTTTTAGAAGTTACAAATTTCATTGTAATATTTTCACCAATTAATGCAAATTTTTCTTCATGTTTTAGAAGTAAAGACACCTGGTTTGGTTGATTTCTTCTTACTGATATTCATGCCTCTTCTGGGGAAAAAAATCCTCTTTTCATTGTTTCTCTAGTCTGCTAAGTAATAATCTAGCACTGAATGTTCATAATGAGCCTTCAACTGGTACATGGTCTACTTCCCAGTCTCTGACATCCTGTATGGTCACCATCTGTAGGATTTGTATGCTTATTCGTCAAAGGTGATGGAAGGTTGGAGGTTTGCAGGGCTCCTACCTGTTACAACTCTATTTCTGGTGTCATGAGCTGAGTGCGTATAGAGAATACTTCCAGGCAAAGACTCAGGATATCAAGGACATGGCACAACCTCAGGAGCATTTATGGTAAGCTTTAAATCACTTTAACACAGTTGCTTAGTGCAGTGCATGCTTGAGTGTTGTTGCTGGCTTCTCTTACCTTGGCTTGGTAAGGTCATTAAACTCTTTTTGGCGCTGCTTGGTCGAGTGATGGGGTTGGCCTCACTGCTCTGGCCTCTTGCCATTGCCCCTGCACGACTCTCTTTGCGGTCCTACCTGCAGTGCTCTATTCCCAACTATGCACTTCTTATACCTTAATCCCACAGCAGTATCTCTCTTGTCCAATCAGAGAGCTTAGGGGCTCTTTGCTCTCCTGGTGGCCATTCCAGTTTCGACCTTCTTTTCCTGAAAATAAACGGGAACAATTTTGGACCTGAACCCAAAACTCCTTTCTCCCATTTTTTCTTTTCCGCCATTCCTAGGCCCCACTTACTCTCTTTATTTCACCCAGCAACGGTTCCTTTCACCTTTTCCCAATGCCAGCATTTATTGCCCATTCCTAATTGTCCTTGAGAAGGTGGTGGTGAGCTGCCTTCTTGAACCGCTGCAGTCCGTGTGGTGAGGGTCCTCCCACAGTGCTGTTAGGGAGGGAGTTCCAGGATTTTGACCCAGTGACGATGAAGGATCGGCGATATACTTCTAAGTCAGGATGGTGTGTGACTTGGAGGGGAACTTGGAGGTCGTGGTGTTCCCATGCGCCTGCTGTCCTTGTCCTTCTAGGTGGAAGAAGTCGCGGGTTTGGGAGGTGCTGCTGAAGAAGCCTTGTCGGGTTGCTGCAGTGCATCTTGTAGATGGTACACACTGCAGCCACGGTATGCCGGTGGTGGAAGGAGTAAATGTTTAAGGTGGCAGATGGGGTGCCAATTAAACGGGCTGCTTTCTCCTGGATGGTGTCGAGCTTCTTGAGTGTTGTTGGAGCTGCGCTCATCCAGGCGAGTGGAGAGTATTCCATCACACTCCTTACTTGTGCCTTGTAGATGGTAGAAAGGTTTTGAGGAGTCAGGAGGTGAGACACTCGCCGCAGAATACCTAGCCTCTGACCTGCTCTTGTAGCCATAGTATTTATGTGGCTGGTCCAGTTAAGTTTCTGGTCAATGGTGACCCAGGATGTTGATGGTGGGGGATTCGGCGATGGTAATGCCATTGAATGCCAAGGGGCGGGGATTAGACTCTCGTTTGTTGGAGATAGTCATTGCCTGTCACTTCTGTGGCGCGAATGTTACCTACCAATTACCAGCCCAAGCCTGAACATCGTCCAGGCCTTGTTGCATGCGGGCATGGACTGCTTCATTATCTGAGGAGTTGTGAATGGCACTGAACACTGTGCAGTCATCAGCGAACATCCCCATTTCTAACCTTATGTTGGAGGGAAGGTCATTGACGAAGCAGCTGAAGATGGTAGGGCCTAGGACACTGCCCTGAGGAACTCCTGCAGCGATATCCTGGGGCTGTGATGATTGACCTTCAATCACCACAACCATCTTCCTTTGTGCTAGGTACAACTCCAGCCCGTGGAGAGTTTTCCCCCCGATTTCCATTGACTTCAGTTTTACAAGTGCTCCTTCATGCCATAATCAGTCAAGTGCTGCCTTGATGTCAAGGGCAGTCACTCTCACTTCACCTCTGGAATTCAGCTCCTTTGTCCATGTTTGGACCAAGGCTGTAATGAGGTCGGGAGCCGAGTGGTCTTGGCAGAACCCAAACTGGGCATCAGTGAGCAGGTTATTGGTGAGTAAGTGCTGCTTGATAGCACTGTTGATGACACCTTCCATCACTTTGCTAATGATTGAGAGTAGACTGATGGGGCGGTAATTGGCCGGATTGGATTTGTCCTGCTTTTTGTGGACAGGACATACCTGGGCAGTTTTCCACATTGCTGGATAGATGCCAGTGTTGTAGCTGTACTGGAACAGCTTAGCTAGAGAGACGGCTAGTTCTGGAGCACAAGTCTTCAGCACGATAGTTGGAACAGTAAATAAAGAATTTGCTGGTTCAATGAACAACTCTGACACAAACAGCAGTCATCTGAGGAAAAGAGAAAAATCCTGATTATAAAAGCACTCAGTTTAGAATTGAACTAGGGAAACCATTGTTATTTAAAATAAATACTCAGCACGATCAATTTTAAATAATACAGGTTTTTCCAAGCACGTTTAGGAAACTCCTTTCGGCAATCTGTTCTCCTTCCCCTTCCCCTCATCCATAATGAGAAAAGCTGTATTTCCTACATTACCTAAACCAGCTTAAAGTTCTTTGACACTAACATTTTAAGAGCACTGAAAGTGTTTAAAACAACTTTAGGCTGTTTCCCAGTACTGGCCAGCAATGTGGGTTTTCTCAGTCCACGCTTGGGGGCTCAAGCTTAGCTGGGTTTGTGATTTGTAGTTCGCGATCTGGTCGCACTGGGTGAGTTCCAGTTATGGATGGCATGTGGGATGATAGGTGTGCAGGGCACGGCACCTGCAAGAGGTGGCAGCACTGCGGAGACATGCAGCATCAGGCCCCAGGCTTAATTTTAAAAGCTCTTAAGATAGGTGACACTGTGGACAACAGCACCACCTATCATGGAGACAAAGCTAGGCTGTCTCAGAGGTAAGTGTGCAACAGCACCACCTACCTTGGTGCCGAAGCTTGGAAGACTCAATCAGAGCTAAATGAAATGAACAGGCATGTTTAATTATGACCAAAAAATGTGTCAGACAGGTGTAATGGAAACCTTACCTCTGACAACAAGTGTGAGGAGCTCATGGACTTCTTTGTCTCTAAGATTAAGACCATCCATTCAGCTGCCTCTGCCACTTCCCTTCCTTCCCCTAGCCCACCGGGCCAAACTTCCTCTAAAGTTCCCCCCTGCCCTAGCCCTGAACTTGCATCTTTCTCCAGTTTCTCTCCAATCTCTCCTCATTACCTCTCCACGCTCATCTTGTCCATGAGACCCAATTACTGCCAAACTGCTGACCACCCAACTTCCTTTTCTGGTTCCCATATTAGCTGACATTTTTAATGGTTCGTTCTCCTCAGGTACTGTCCCCTTCTCCCTCAAATCTGCCGTCATCACCTCCGCCTCAAAAAACCAACCCTTGACCCCTCAGTCCTTGCAAACTACCACCTCATCTCCAACCTCTCTTTCCTCTCCAAAATCCTTGAATGTGTTGTCGCCTCCCAAATCCATGCCTACCTTTTCCGCAATTCCATGTTTGAATCCCTCCAATCAGGTTTCCGCCCCTGCCACAGTACCGAAACGGCTTCATCAAAGCCACAAATGACATCCTTTGTGACTGTGACAAAGGTAAACTATCCTTCTCGACTTATCTGCAGCCTTTGACACGGTTGACCACTCTATCCTCCTCCAATGCCTCTCCACCGTCCTTTAGCTGGGTGGGACTGCATTCGCCTGGTTCCATTTTTATCTATCTAATCATAGCCAGAAAATCACCTGCAACGGCTTCTCTTCCCGCTCCTGCATCGGTACCTCTGGTGTCCCACAAGGATCTATCCATGGCCCCTTCCTATTTCTCATCTACATGCTGCCCCTTGGCGACATCATCCGAAAACAGTGTGTCAGTTTCCATGTACATTGATGACACTAGGCTCTACCTCACCATCACTTCTCTCAACCCCTCCACGGCCTCTAAATTGTCAGACTGCTTGTCCAACATCCAGTTCTGGATGAGCAGAAATTTTCTCCAATTAAATATTGGTAAAACCGAAGCCATTATTTTCGGTCCCCATCACAAACTCTGTTCCCGAGCCACTGACTCCATCCCTCTCCCTAACATTTGTCTGAGACTGAACCAAACTGTTCGCAACCTTGGTGTCATATTTGACCATGAAATGAGCTTTCGACCACATATCCGCGGCTTAACTATGACCGCCTATTGCCAGCTCCATACCATCGCCCGTCTCCGCCCCTGCCTCAGCTCATCCACTGCTGAAACCCTCATTCATGCCTTTTTTACCTCTACGCTAAACTATTCCAATGCACTCCTGGCTGGCCTCCCACGTTCTACCCTACGTAAACTTGAGGTCATCCAAAGCTCGGCTGCCCGTGTCCTAACTTGCACCAAGTCCTGCTCACTCATCACCCCTGTGCTCGCTGACCTACATTGACTCCCGGTTAAGCAACGCCTCGATTTCAAAATTCTCATCCTTGTTTTCAAACCCCTCCATGGCCTCACCTCTCCCTATCTCTGTAATCTCCTCCAGCCCCACAATCCTCCGAGATATCTGCGATCCTCTAATTCTGCCCTCTTGAGCATCCCTGATTATAATCGCTCAACCATTGATGGCCGTGCCTTCCGTAGCCTAGGCCCTAAGCTCTGGAATTCCCTCCTGAAACCTCTCTGCCTCACTACCTCTCTTTCCTCCTTTAAGACACTCCTTAAAACCTACCTCTTTGACCAAGCTTTTGGTCATCTTCCCTAATTTCTCCTTATGTGGCTCAGTGTCAAACTTTTGCCGTATAATACTCCTGTGAAGCACCTGGGCTGTTTTACTATGTTAAAGGCGCTATATAAATACAAGTTGTTGTGGTCGCTGAGCGGAAAGTGTTACAGGAAGTAAGTATGATGTTTACAGGAAATGGACATTATATGCAAGAGTTTTAATATACAATTGATCTCCTGATTTTGCACATGGGTAGTTTAGAAGAGGGGAGGAAGAGAACATAAGAACATAAGAACATAAGAACATAAGAACATAAGAACATAAGAAATAGGAGCAGGAGTAGGCCAATCGGCCCCTCGAGCCTGCTCCGCCATTCAATAAGATCATGGCTGATCTGATCCTAACCGCCAATCCACTATCACAGAACCATCTCCTGAATCTAACAGAATTAGACACACGAAATAGGAGCAGGATCAGGCTACACGGCCCCTGGGCCCGCTCCGCTACCCACAGGGCCATGACCGATCCGAACCTAGACTCATGTCCAAATTCCTGCCCGCTCCCCGTAACCCTTAATTCCCTTTACTTCTAGGAAACTGTCTATTTCTGTCTTAAATTTATGTAATGATGTAGCTTCTACAGCTTTTTGGGGCAGCATATTCCATGGACCTACCACCCTCTGAGTGAAGTAGTTCCTCCTCATCTCAGTTTTGAAAGAGCAGCCCCTTATTCTAAGACTATGCCCCCTAGTTCTAGTTTCACACATCATCGGGAACATCTTCCCCGCATCCACCCGATCCAACCCCTTCACAATCTTATATGTTTCAATAAGATCGCCTCTCATTCTTCTGAACTCCAATGAGTAGAGTCCCAATCTACTCAACCTCTCCTCATATGTCCATCCCCTCATCCCCGGGATTAACCGAGTGAACCTTCTTTGTACTGAAGAAAGGAAATGGGAAAAGAGAGTGCTGAGGAAGAGGAATTAAACATTAGCGACGGGGATAAGGGGAGTTCAGCCAGTAGGAATAGCCAGGAATTACAGCCAGTGTGGGAAGGGGGTTACTGTAAGAGGGGAACTTAAGTGGGTAGAGCTCACGTGAGGGGGAGCTGCAGCCAGCAGGAGTTGGAGGGAGGGATTGGCGGTCAACGGGTGCAGTAGGTTGGTTGAATTGACAAGTACAACCAGCAGGGGAGAGGAAGGGGTCGAAATCTTGTTTGTCACATGGCAGGTGGACCAAAATGTTGTTCACAGGGCAAAAAAGGCCAAAATCCTGCTTGGGGCAGAGTCGTCTTCTGATAGGAGCATGCTGAAATCTTGCTCATTGGTGGGGATGTGGGGGAGAGGAGTATAGGGCCGAAATTTTGTTCATTGGTAGGAAGGGGTAAGCTCTACCCCTCGATGGATGGTACTGTTTTCTTGGCCTCGGCAGTTCCGTCTACTGTCGATGAACTTTATGTATTTTACCATCGAGCCTTCATTCGTTGCTCAACCCAGAAGAGTGGGGTGGAGGGGAGAGGTAGAATCACACTCAAAGGCAGAAGGGGGGGGGGGCGGTGCCCAATATGTCTGCTCAGTGATTTTTATCTGATGCTTGGGATTCAACCGACAATTCAATAGATACATTTAATCACGTTGGTGTGAAATATGTAATTATTGTAATTTTCTTTGTTTGGGCATAAGAAATACAGGCAGACATAATTAGATTCAGAAAGCATTTTGAGTGATTTGTGGCCAGTGGGTGGGCTGAGACACTGGAGCCGAGAAAGGGCAGGTAGAGCAAGATGGATGTGAGGGGAAATGCACAGCAGAGTTAGAAGCTGAGAGAGGAAGGGAGAGCAGGGCTAGAGGTCCTGGTGGGGGGCGGGCGGGGGGTGGGGTGCGTGGATGATAAAGCACAACCAACAAAACTTGCGACGCTCTTATTGAGTTTCTCAAGATTCTGGCTGTAGCTCTTATTTTCTTTAATTCCTTTTTAGTGACTGAATGGAAGGACTTGCAACAAAGCCAAATTAAGACAGAACTGCTTCATTTATCTCACACATCCTCTCGTTCTGTGGTCACTGTCTTAATTAAACAGTTTGCTTATATTTACAGTAGCAATACCAACTGTGATCAGACATCTATGCATATATACATTTGAATTTTCTTTTCATATGGGAAAAACTTTCACTCATTACACAAATTCAGCCATTTTAATTTATCCCCTTTCTCACTTAAAAACAATGAATTTTTCTAGGAAATTTATTTTTCGATGAGGAAATTTTGAATTAAGTCATTCCTTCTAAGAATTAGCAAAGAATCAGGTTTTTGCTGCTGTTTAATGGTCAGCCACAGAGCTATAACTTACCCTTTATTGGAGAGGCAGAAAAAATAGGGGAGAAATTCAGTAGCGCCCAGGAAGGGGCGCTAACTTTTGAGAAGTTGGAAATTTAGTGCCAGGCGCTAATCACTCTCGCTGCCCACTAAATTCAGTCTCAGCGATCAAAGAATGTAGGGGGGACACTAAATCAGGCACTAATGGCGTAGGTGAGTGGCGTTAGGCTCCAAGCGACTAAGCAGCCTTTATTTGGCTGCAGATACATCCTGCGCTCTCTGCCACTCATAACTGACTTTTCGAAAGGAAGTTCCTTGATAGCTGGGGCGCATCCCTTTAAGAAGCACCCCGCCAGCCGGCTGGTTCACACCTCCGCTCCCTGGTGCTGTCGGCACAAGGCGGTAAGGCAGGGGGCGCTACTGAAGTTTGCAGCTCGGGCTCCCAGCGAGCATTGCACACTCGCTGATGTCACGGTCTGCATGGCGAAAGGGACCGAGGCACTAACTGTTATCGCCGGCGCTACGGGGCCGGTGAATTTGCCGTGCGGCATGGGATTTGCCCCGCCGTGGCACTACTGCCTGAGCGCCCCCGCCAGGCGCTAACTGGGGGCGCTAATCTACTGAATTTTGTCCCCAACATATTTTGTTCTTATACAGCAGTGCAGTTATTGACCAGCAGCTGGTGCTGTTGCACTTTTTGAGCAGTTCAGTGTAAACCTCTTACTAGGGTTGATTCTGTCCATTTAGAAATAGGTTAACAAATAGTCGTAAAGGACAGTCCAAATTCTGAGGTTGTTCTTTGGCTTTAAGCAATTTGGATATACAGTTCTGTCTGAATTCAAATTCAGTGATGATGAATAATATTGGTTTGCTCTTTCATCCACAATACGTACAATACGTTCAATAAAGTTAACAACAGAAACCACTAGCTTGCACTTAGATAAAAAAAGAAAGATTTGTATTTATATAGCGCCTTTCACAACCTTAGGACATCCTAAAGCACTTTACAGCCAATGAAGTACTTTTGAAGTGCAGTCATTGTTGTAATGTAGGAAACGCGGCAGCCAATTGCACACAGCAAAGTCCCACAAACAGCAATGTGATAATGACCAAATCTGTTTTTGTTATGTTGATTGAGGGATAAATATTGGCCAGGACACTGGGGATAAATCCCTGCTCTTCTTTGAAATAGTGCCATGGGATCTTTTACATCCACCCGAGAGAGCAGACAGGGCCTCGGTGTGATGAAATATTCCATTCATCACTCATCAGTATTTCTCTGCCTGTGACTGTGGTTGGTTTCAGTTTCATTTCCATTGTATTGTACTGTGTGTAGGGCTCCGCCCATACCTGGCTCCTATGTAAGCTGGCCCAGCCTGCAGCACATCCAGTACGGCAGACCTCTGGATGGAAGATACATTCTCCTCTGTGTGTTACCTTCTAAGTCAATAAAAGCCTTGTTTTGTTTCGCTAACATCGAGTCTCGGATTTATTGAGGCACATCACTCGGTTTAACGTCTCATCCAAAAGATGGCACCTCTGACAGTGCAGCATTCCCTCAGCACTGCACTGGAGTGTCAGGCTAGATTTTTGTGCTCATAATAATAATAATCAACTTTATTGTCATTGTTAGTGTACAAGTGCAGTACAACGAAATGTAGGCTTGCGGCTCCCAGGAGTGTACATTTTGATTAAGACATTTAAACATTCAACATTCATTTGGCCTGTAATATATTAACATAAACATAAACATAATAAAGTGCATTGGCAGATGTGCAGGCTTTAGAGTTTATTTGTAGAGTTCAGTAGGATGACAGCCCTGGGAAAGAAGCTGTTCCTAAATCTGGTCGTTCGGGTGCGAATGCATCTGTAGTGTCTCCCAGATGGCAGGGGGGCGAACAGACTGTGGCTGGGGTGGGTAGGGTCTTTGATGATGGTCAGTGACCTCCGTAAACAGCGTTTCTGGTAGATGTTCTCTATGGTCGGTAGCCGGGTGCCGGTAATGCGTTGGGCAGTTTTGACTATCCGCTGCAGGGCTTTCCGGTCATAGGAGCTACAGCTGCCATACCACACTGTGATACAGTTCGTCAGGATGCTCTATATTGTGCAGCGGTAAAAGTTAGAGAGGATCGGGGGTGACAGGTTACATCCCTTCAGCCTCCTTAGGAAATATAGGCGCTGCTGGGCCTTCTTCACCAAAGAGGAGGTATTGAGGGACCAGGAGAGGTCTTCCGTGATGTGGACTCCGAGGAACTTAAAGCTTTCCACCCTTTCCACCACAGCCCCATGGATGTGGATGGGGGGGGTGACTTCCGCCTTTAGACTTCCTGAAGTCCTGAAGTCATGTCTCTGGAGTGGGACTTAAACTCACAAAGAGTTTCTTCTGGAGCTGTTACACCATGAAACTGGCGCAGAAAGGGCAGAACAGAACACTAAATTTAGCAGTGATCAGTTCCACCTGCTAGTCGCCTATTTTCTGTCCCGTTGGGTTTACTGTCAGGTCTGGAGTGGCCATCCAAAGCTCCCATCTGAAATAGCAGGAGCTTCATTACTGCAGACAGAAGGGATCCACGCAATCCTGCAGTGCATTTCCTGATGTGTGGGCATGCAGTATACTGCTTGAGTATGCTAATTGAATTGACTTGCACACAATTTTCATTTCCCATCATGATTATGCTCCCTCACCCCGTACTGTCTGCATCTGATGCTGTGAATAATTATGCTAGTGAGCTTATTTTTGTGGGCTCTGGAAGAGCAGGAGTGCTTCACTGGGGCCCACAGAAATAACCTGGGCCAATCCTTCCTATCTCAATAATCTCCTTCAACCCCACAACCCCCCAAGATATCTGCGCTCCCCTAATTCTGCCCTCTGATCCCTGATTATAATCGCTCAACCTTTGGTGGCCGTGCCTTCTGTTGCCTAGGCCCTAAGCTCTGGAATTCCCTGCCTAAACCTGTCCACCTCGTTACCTCTCTTTCCTCCTTTAAGACGCTCCTTAAAACCTACCTTTTGACCAAGCTTTTGGTCACCTTCCCTAATTTATCCTTATGCGGATCGGTGTCAAATTTTTTGTCTTAAAATACTCCTGTGCAGCACCTTGGGACGTTTTACTACGTTAAAGGCGCTATATAAATACAAGTTGTTCTTGTTGTTGATGAGGCCTTGGGACCCCCACCCTCCACAATTGCGACCCCGATCGCAACTTACCTTGCTGTCAGCACCTCCGGCTCCATTTCCAGTGTTCAATCTGGTGAACTGCGTCGGGAGTCCTGTTTGATGCCATGCAGCTCACCTGACAAATTTAAATTAGACCTGTGGCGGTACCACCGGTTGTACCTTACATAAAGACACATAATTCCCTTTAACTTACCTCACTGTATGTTTAACTTACCTTTTGGGGCCGTTGCCCTTTTAACTTACCTGTTGGGGCCATTGCCCCTTTAAGACGCGCCCTAGCGCGCTGACGTCACGTACCACGTGACGTGCGTGCGGCGGCCGCTGGCCCGACTCGGCCTTCCAGGATGGCCGCCAGCACTGCCCGGCCTCGCGACTTCAGCCGCATCGGCCCGCTGACGGGAGCGACGCGATCTTCCGCTCCCGCAGCAAGCACCGGCACAGCCCGGCCTCGCGACCTTGGCCTCAACGGCCAGCGACGCAACGACGCGCATCACGTGATGCCCTAAGCGCGGGAAACGCGAACAACGTGATGACAACACAAACGCGATGACATCATCACGCTCTCCACAGGACTGCGAACTCAGTCCTCGTGGAGTCCCCGCTGGGACAAGACCTATACCACGGTGCTCCTACAGTCAGCCATCTTACCTGATGTAATTAGTCTGTTCCTGTAAATAAACAACTTGTTAATAGTTCATCGAAGTCAGCTCTCTTATTTAGTGGCGATCTACATGAACCGCTACAGGCTGATTTTTTCCCTTTGTGCAGTACTTGACTTGCAAATGATAATTTTCATCTGCCATTATTCCATATATTTACATATGTTGACAAACTCATTTTGTAGTTCCCAGGCTGCTTCCTCGGGTTCAACTGTCTCTCCGAGTTTGGTATCATCTGTGAATTTGACTAGAGCTTCTGAATTCAAATTGCTTATTTAATATAGAAAGAATGAAGGTCCCAATAATGGTGCCTCAATTTCCCCCCTTCTGCTAACAGGTACCCTCCCACATTTTGTAAATAACATGCAAGCACACAATTAAAGATAAAGGGGCTGAATTTCCTTGATGCTTCTCCCAATCAACAACAACAACAACTTGTATTTATATAGCGCCTTTAACATAGTAAAACATCCCAAGGCGCTGCACAGGAGTACTTTAAAACAAAAAATTTGACACCGAGCCACATAAGGATAAATTAGGGCAGGTGACGAGGTAGGTTTTAAGGAGCGTCTTAAAGGAAGAAAGAGCGGTGGAAAGGTTTAGGCAGGGATTACCAGAGGTTAGGGCCTAGGCAACAGAAGGCACGTCCATCATAACTTCACCAGAAGATCAGTTTAAACTTCAATCTACCACCGGAAGTTACGGCAGCCAATCAGAAAATCATCCTCCTCCCCGAGGAAATTGCTTGCAAAATTGTTTCTAATCATTATTTAGAGTCTTTGGCTGCGATTTTTTCATTGGAGGCAGGTTGGGTGCAGGTCAGATGGTTTCCGGCTTCCAATCCCGCCCCCAACTGCATCCGGCCCACAGACGTGATTTTACGTTGATTGACCTTGTTAAGCCCACCCTGTGGACTTGCCGGCCAATTTAAAGGAAGCCAGTCAGATGGCGTCATTTGATGACACGTCATCTGCCGGTTTTCTTAAAGGGACCACACACAATTTTTTTCTTGACTGCTGATTTCTCAGTGTTTGACAGCATTGAGGTGCTGCAAACACTGACAATCACTGTAAGAAGGTGAGCTCTTGCACCCAGGCTCTCCAATGACTCCCTCCATAGGCTGGAATCAATGGCAGCTGCAGGTGAATTGACAGAAGCGATCTGTCACTGGTGAGAGAGGTTCTCCCAATGAGGTGGCACTGGACATGGATTTCAAAACTTCTTACCTAAAGAAATGTGTAAATGCATTAAAAATGAATTTCCCAACATTTTCTTACCTCTGAAACTCACCAGTGCACCATTGGATCCTTCACACCACTTCTGCAGCTGTCAACAATCCAGAAACATTACAGCAGACTCACAGAAGAACACACTTACCTGACATTGGGAAACCCGAGGCAAAAGCGGCAAAATTAAAAAATAGCCTGTCAACTACTAGCAACTACCTGTTAATAGGCAGGTAATTGGCTTTAATCCTCTTCCCGCCGCTAGGTGTCGGGTCCATGCGCAAATTGGGGACCCAACACTTAGGAAAATTGTTTGGAGGCGGGTTGACGGCGGAATCGCAACCCGCCGTCAATCAAAATGATTTTAACCTTTAACCCGCCTCCAAACCCGCCCTCTCAGTGCCAATAAAAGCACGGCCTTCGAGCTTCACGCTGATATTATTATCCCCAGCATTGCTCTTCAAGTTTCTGTATGCATATTGCCCGTGTACTTATTTGTACTTTCAGAAGTTCTCCAAATACAACTACCAGGTATCGCTTGACTCAGGGTCTCTGGGTCAGAAGGCTGTGTGTTTGTGTCCAACACAAGGATTTGAACATATCAGCTAGGTAGACATTCCAGTACTGACTGAGAGACTGCTGTATTGTCAGAGGTATCACCTTCAGATGTGCTATTGAACCAAGTCCTACCAACCTGTTGACGATGGTTTGGAGTTTGACCTCCAAGTGAGCGCAGACACAAGCGTCGTCTGCATACTGTAATTCGAGGACAGAGGATGGGACGACCTTGGATCTGGACTGAAGGTGACGGAAGTTGAACAGTTTCCCATTTGTTCTGTAGATTAGCTCCACTCTGGCGGGGAGCTTACTGAGGGTGAGATGGAGCATTGCAGCAAGGAAGATCGAGAAGAGCGTTGGTGCGATGACACAGCCTTGCTTGACCCCGGTTCGTACGTGAATTGGATCTGTGGTGGATCTGTTGGTCAGGATCATGGCTTGTATGTCGTCGTGAAGCAGGCCGAGGATGGTGACAAACTTTTGAGGGCAGCCGAATTTGAGGAGGACACTCCATAATCTCTCACGGTTGATGGTGTCGAAGGCCTTTGTGAGGTCAAAGAAGGTCATGTACAGCGGTTGGTGCTGTTCCCTGCATTTCTCTTGTAGTTGACGCACAGTGAAGATCATGTCCATTGTGCCCCTTACTGGGCGGAATCCGCATTGCGACTCTGGGAGGAGCTCTTCAGCCACTGGGAGAAGGTGATTGAGGAGGATTCTTGTGATGACTTTCCCTGTGGCAGACAGCAGGGAGACTCCTCTGTAATTACCGCAATCTGACATCACCTTCCTTGAAGATGGTCACGATTACGGCATCTCTGAGATCTTTTGGCATGCTCTCCTCCTTCCAAATAAGCGAAATGAGCTCATGTATTCGCGCCAATAGTGCTTCTCCGCCATGTTTTAGCGCCTCGGCGGGGATTCCATCTGCTCCTGAGGCCTTGTTGTTCTTCAGTTGTCAGATGGGCTTTTCAACCTTATGCCGGGCTGGGGTTGTGCTGAGGTGGTGGCAGGTAGCATGCTGCGGAATGGAGTTGAGGAGACTCGCATCGAAGACAGAGTCTCGGTTAAGGAGATCTTCGAAGTGCTCCTTCCATCTGGCACTGACTGCCTCTCTGGCCTTGATGAGTACCTCTCCGTTCTTGGCCCGCAGTGGGGTAAGACCTTGGGTGCTTGGGCTGTAGGTGGTTTTGAATGCGCTAAAGAATCCATGCACGTTGGCTAGCTGCTGGATCTCCTGCGCTTTCTCCACCCGCCTTCTGTTATTTAGGTCACGAGTTTTTTGTTGGACCTCGGCCTTCAGGTGTCTGTAGAGCTGCTTTCTTGCTCTCGAGTTGTGTTGCTGTTTCCAGATCAGGAATGCCTTCCACTTGCGGCTTATTAGCTGCTGGATCTCCTGGTGATTCTCGTCGAAGCAGTCTTGGTGTTTCCTGGTCGAGTGACCGAGCGTCTCTTCACAGGTGCTGATTATGGAGGCCTTGAGTGCAGACCAGGTGCTGTGGACACTCTGTATCTCTGAATCACTGGGAGTCATCAGGTTGGTTGTGAGGCGTAGGCTGAATAGGGTTTTCTTAGCAGGGTCTTTGAGTGCTTTGAGGTCGAACTCCAAACCATTGTCAACACCTTCACCAAAGCATACGAGAGCATGGGCCTTACACTAAACATCCGTAAGACAAAAGTCCTCTACCAACCTGCTCCCGCCACACAGTATTGCTCCTCGATGATCAAAATTCATGATGAGGCCTTGGACAACATGGACCACTTTCCATACCTCGGGAGCCTACTGTCAACAAGAGCAGACGTCGATGACGAAGTCCAACGCCGCCTTCAGTGTGCCAGTGCAGCCTTCGGTCACCTGAGGAAGAGAGTGTTTGAAGACCAGGACATCAAACCCAGCACCAAGCTCATGGTCAACAAAGCAGTAGTGATACCCACCCTCCTGTATGCTTCAGAGACACAGACCATGTACAGCAGGCACCTCAAAGCACTGGAGAGGTACCACCAACGCTGCCTCTGCAAGATCCTGCAAATCCATTGACAGGATAGGCACACCAACGTCAGTGTTCTTGCTCAGGTCAACATCCCCAGTATCACGCCTTGAAGATGTACAGATCATTTTTCTGCCTTACGTTCTTCCTTCAAACAAACAAAAACAGATTAACTGGTTGTTAATCTAATTGCTGAGATAGAATGTCTGTCACATGTGCCTTTCTAACAATAGTCACTGTACTCCAAATATTTATTTTATACAATAGCCAGTTGAGGCAGCAGACTGTCGGACCACCTGTCTGGATTAGGTATAATTCCAACTGCCCACACCAGACAGTATCCCACTCCACATACATATTCAAATTTTTAAATACTTAACTGAGTTTGTACCACAAATGTTATAGCATTTTTTAAATACTTAGTCATTGTTGAAAACTTTAACATAGAAAAAATCTATAGAGCTTAATTGTAGTGTAACCTAATCCTGTCCATATCAAATGTCCACTCACAGATTATAGTAATCTGGGATGTTATGATTAAGGTTATCCACCAGGTGGTGCTGTAACCAATGCTGCTACTAAGGTCAGAGGTTTGCTTCCTGTATAGGTCAGCACAAGGTGGAATGCCAGGATGCTGATGCAGGCTGTCTGTAAACGTGTTTCCCAGTTGTTAATAAAGTGCACGTGTTAATTCTACGATATTGCCTCTTTGAGTCCTTGTTCCACTTAATGGATTTATCACATTTGGCAATGAGGCAACTTAAGGACCCTGCATAAAGAAGAAAAGTCTGCCAGGATGTTTAAACAACAAAATTACGAGCTAAAGTTAGCTACAAGCTGGAAGAGAGCATGGCTGCCACGGTAGGAACGGTTTCTGCTTTTGATATTCAAGCACAAACCTGGGAAGAATACTGTGAAGTGTTGGGTTATTTTTTCGAAGCAAATGAAATAAATGATGCCGGAAAAAGGAAAGCCATTCTGCTTAGTTCAGTGGGAAGCCAAACCTACAGTTTGATGAAAAATCTGCTCAGTCCTGAAAAGCCTGGAGACAAATCATTTGTTGAATTAGTGGCTTTGCTAAAAGAACATTTCAACCCTAAACCTAGTGAGATTGTACAGCAGTTCAAGTTTAATTCAAGGAACAGGAAAGAGGAAGAGAGCGTAATGGACCATGTAGCGGTGTTGCGTAAATTAGCACAAGATTGCAATTATGGGAACAACCTGAAGGAAATGCTGCGAGATAGGCTAGTTTGCGGAATTATGGACAACTGAATGCAGCGTAGATTATTATCCGAGACTGGGCTTACTTATGAAAAAGCATTGGAACTTGCTCAAGCCATAGAGACAGCGAACCGAGATGTAAAAGAAATACAGGGTTCAGACAGGGCTAATGCTACGCAAGTTGCAGGTCAGGTTGTTGTGCACAAGTTGAACATGCGTCAGAAACCACAACGTGAGCATGTGAAGGCATGTTATAGATGCAAGGGCGATCACCTGGCGAGTGAATGCCGGTTCCTGGAGGAAAAGTGCTACAAGTGTGGGAAACAAGGACACATAAAACGAGCTTGCAGGGCGAAATCACCTGTGAAGGAATCCAAACCAAAAGGGGGAGGACAGCAAAACCAAGGGAGAGAAGTGAAAAAACATGGAGCACACCACATCAGCGGGGAAGCTGAGGAAGAAGAGGACATGTTCATAATGTATAGCATGTTAGAGAATATTCCAAAAGTGGCTCCTATCACATTGCAACTGACAGTAAATGACTCTAAGGTGAACTTTGAAGTGGATACAGGGTGCGGCGTGACCATAATGCACAAGGCAGAGTACTCAAAATTGTGGAACAGTGCAAAAGTTTCAGAGTTAAAGCCTTGCTCCCTGCATCTTAAAACATATACAGGTGAACGAGTAGCGACATTAGGTACAGCTAAGGTAACTGTGCAACACAGGGACACAGTGGAACAGCTACCTGTAGTTATAGTATCGGGTACCAGACCAAACCTGTTAGGTCGGGGCTGGATAAAAGAACTTAAATTAGACTGGGGAGCAGTACATCAAATAGATGCGGGCAAACAGTTGACTTTGCAAGGAGTGTTGAGTGAACATGAGAGTGTGTTCAAGGAGGAACTTGGCACATTTAATGGCCCCCCAGCTAAGATTTATGTAGACAAGGAGGCACCGCCAAGGTTTTTTAAACAACGACCTGTGCCTTATGCCATGAAACCAAAGGTAGAGGCTGAGCTTGACCATCTATTGAGAGAGAACATACTGGAGCCGGTAAAATGTTCGGAATGGGCAGCTCCCATAGTACCTGTGTTAAAACCGGACAATTCGGTAAGACTCTGTGGAGACTATAAATTAACTGTCAATCGGGTGTCCAAACTAGAGCAGTATCCTATTCCCAAAACAAAGGATCTCTTTGCAAACCTGGCTGGAGGAAAGAAATTCACAAAGTTGGATATGAGTCATGCCTACTTGCAGATTACACTGGATGACGAATCAAAGAAGTATGTCACCATAAATACACACAAGGGCTTGTTTACATATAACCGCTTACCGTTTGGTGTCTCATCTAGTCCAGCTATCTTCCAGAGGACAATCGAAGGTGTACTGCAAGGGATTCCACATGTTTCCATCTATCTGGATGACAATCTGGTGACAGGAAGAACCGACCAGGAGCATCTGAGCACTCTGAGAGGTACTACAGAGATTGGAGAGGGCAGGGTTCCGGCTCAAGAGGAGTAAGTGCACTTTCCTGGGGAATGAGGCAGTGTTCCTGGGACACAGAGTGGACGCCACCAGGCTCCATCCACTCAAGGAGAAGGTACAAGCACTGCAGGACGCCCCTGCTCCTACAAATGTGGCTGAGTTAAAAGCTTACCTGGGACTGCTGAACTATTATAACAGGTTTTTACCAAACTTGTCAACTGTGTTAGCACCTCTTCACAAACTACAGCGCAAGGAGACACAGTGGCAGTGGGGAGAGGAGCAGGAGGTTTCATTTGAACAGTCCAAGAAACTGATGCTGTCGTCAGATGTGCTGGTTCACTACAATGCAAAGAAAGACATCATTCTCTCTTGTGACGCTTCACCTTACGGGGTGGGGGCAGTTCTTTCACACTGCATGGAAGATGGAACCGAAAGACCAATAGGGTTTATGTACTGAACTCTAACACCAGCAGAAAAAAACAATTCCCAGTTAGACAAAGAGGGGTTAGCAGTAATGTTTGGGTTACAGAGGTTCCACAAGTACATATATGGCAGGAAGTCCACCATATGCACCGATCATAAACCTCTTCTCTCTCTTTTCAACGAAATGAAAGCAGTTCCACAGATGGTGTCACCCCGGATCCAGAGGTGGGCAGGGACTTTACTGTTAGACGTTCACAAAGGACTCGCAAGCCACCAGAGAGATTGATACTGAACTGTTAGATTCGTCAAGTATGGAACATGATGAATGGAGACTCCTTATGTGACCCTCAGGAATGGTTGTTTGTTAAGAAATTCATACTGAAATCTTATGGGCGGAGGGATATAGTAATCTGGGATGTTATGATTAAGGTTATCCACCAGGTGGTGCTGTAGCCAATGCTGCAACTAAGCTCAGAGGTTTGCTTACTGTATAGGTCAGCACAAGATGGAATGCCAGGATGCTGATGAAGCTGTCTGTAAACGTGTTTCCCAGTTGTTAATAAAGTACTTGTGTTAATTCTACGATATCGCCTCATTGAGTCCTTGTTTCACTTAATGGATTTATCACACAGATACTTTTCAGAAGGAGGCAATGGATAATGATAATTGCAAACATACAAAAATGACCGACAGAAACAGACCTACGGGTCTATGCAGCCTTACCCACTTTGCTCTGATCTTCTCTTCTTCTTAGGCAGTCCCTTGGAACCGAGAATGACTTGCTTCCACATTAAAAATGAGTTTGCAGGTGACTGATGAGTCCAGTGCGGGACCTACAGTCTCTGTCAGAGCTGGGGCAGATGGTGGTTGAAGGGGCGGGTGGGTGGGGTGCTTGGGTTGACATGCGTTCCTTGCGCTGTCTGCGCTTGGCTTCTGCTTGCTCCCGATGAAGAGACTCGAGGGGCTGGATTTTAATTCAGGGGCGGGTTGGGGTCGTGTAATCTGCATTTCGCGTTATCCACACAAGTCAAAATCGATGTAGGAGATTGATGCAAATTTAACTTATTTGCCCAATTGAGTTCCAGCGTGTGGGAACCCATGGGAAATGAATTTTTCCAGTCTGAAAGTCACCTCCGATGACGTCATCATTGCTGCTGCATTTAAGGTCTGCAACAAGCCTTGCTTCTTCTGCAGACTGCCAAGCTTTTGGCCTTTGCTGCTACAGGGACCTGGAAGCAGAATGGCCAGTGAAAGACTTAGGTCTGCTCCAAGATTTGATGACGTTGCCCTGCAGGCTTTAGTGGAGGGTGCAAGAGCTCATAAGGAGGTGCTCTTCCCTTCATCAGGGAGGAAGAAGTTTGCCCAGCAGACCAAGGCAATAGTCACAAGGGTAGTCACTTGGGTGAAATTTGATGTTTTATGTGGAAAAGCCATCAGATGAATAATGTAAATAAAAAATCTGATGGCTGCTGCTGTAGTTGTGGCGTGTGTCATTTCGTGAATGGGACTTCCACATTGAGGGCTTAGGATTACATGCAACTGTCAGTATGGTGGTCAAATTGCTAGGAATCAGCTGGTTCTTGCCATTGTCGATGCTCAGGTAAGAAGCTGTGAGGCAAAAGTGCTTGAGTGGCTAAGCTAAGCAAATCTGGCCAAGAATAGTGCATTCCTTGCATCCCCGGCAGCTATGTTCTCGCGTACTGCTGCCGCTGGTTGATGGGCCTTTGCAAGATATTCGTTTTTGCTCTCCTCCTCCTCCTCCTCCTCCTCATCTGAGGAGGATATGTGAGGAGCCACTTGGTCCTCAGGAATCTGCAAGCCACGACGCTGTGCCATGTTGTGAAGCACACAGCAAACCACGACGATTCTGGACACCCTGGCTGCTGAGTACTGCAGGGCTCCACCTGATCTATCCAGGCATCTGAAGCGCATCTTCAGCAAACCGATGGTTTGCTCGATTATGGTTCTGGTGGACATGTGGCTGGAGTTGTAGCTCTCCTCAGCTTCATTGGATGGCCTCCTCAACGGCGTCATTAGCCACGTCCTCAGGGGATAGCCCTTGTCTACAAGTAGCCATCCGTTAAGTTGGTCTGGCAGACTGAATAGCGGAGGCACACTAGACTGGCGCAGTTTGAAGGATTTATGGCAACTGCCAGGGTACTTGGCACAAACATGCAACATTTCCTTCCTGTGGTCACACACCAGCTGAACATTGAGGGAGTGGAAGCCCTTGCGGTTGACAAAAATACCTGGATTGCGATGGGTTGCCTTAAGGGCCACATGTGTGCAGTCAACGACGCCCTGCACCCTTGGAAAGCCTGCCAGATTAACGAATCCAACAGCACGCGCCGTGACACTTACTTGATCCTTGGAGAAATGGATGTGATTGTGCGCGATGGCAAAGAGGGCATCGGTTACCTGCGTAATGCATTTCTGTGCGGCCGCCTGGGAGATGCCGCTGATGTCTGTTGCTGATCCCTGGAAGGAGCCTGAGGCAAAAAAGTTGAGTGCGGCGGTGACTTTGACGGCCACTGGTAAGGGTTGTCCACCTGGTCCTCTGGGCTGCAGGTGTTGTTGTAGCATTGCGCAGATGTCACCCACTACCTCTCGCGAAAGTCGGAGCCGCCTTTGGCACTGCTGCTCAGACATTTTGAGGTAGCTGACCCTGTGTCTGTAGACCCTGTTTGGGGGGTATCTCCTGCGCCGACGGGCTTCCATGCGCTGGCCCCTTCTGGCCTGTGCATCTTCAGGTGGGAGAGCAGCAGCTTGGCGCTCCTGCTGGTGCTGCTGCTGCTGGTGCTGCTGCTGTTGTTGCTGCTGTTGTTCCTGGTTCTGCTGGTGCCGCAGCTGGTCTTCTTCCTCATCGAATGCCCAGAAGGGAAGGAAATATATGGCTCCCATGCTTCTGGTATATGCCTCAGTGGAGGAAGCGCTCAGTGAAGATGGTGAGCAGGGTTTCTCAGGAGGTCACACTGGAGATGGGTGTCAGGCTCCAAACTTCCACAGTTGTGGTTATGCTTTCTAAAAGTTCCCCAGACCTGAGACTACGAAGTCCTGCCACCTGCAAATGATGGCTGATCAAATCTACTATTTAATGGTTGACCTGCAGCTGAGAGTCAGCAATCCAATTGTGCTCCTGCCAGGTTTCACTGTCGTGTTTCAGAACAGGCGTATTTCATGTGGGGAAAAGGGTTAAAATCGCAAAGGCATATCAAAATGGCTTTATAGAGCCAATTTAGTGCTTGTTAAGGGCCTTAACGGCCTATCCCGCCTCTTGGAGGCGGGACGGAGATTGGGACCACTAGACACAAATTATTTTAAATTGCTTGGAGGCGGGATGGAGGCGGGTTTGGGCCCGCCTGCCAGTTTATGCAAGTTTAACCCCCCACACGCCTCCAATCCCACCTCCATGGCCCAATGAAAATCCAGCCTGAGGTGTTCGGCGCCTTCCCGGATGCTTCTCCTCCACTTTGTGCGGTCTTGGGTCAGGGATTCCCAGGTGTCGGTGGGTGTGTTACACTTTTTCAAGGAGGCGTTCAGGGTGTCCTTGAAGCGTTTCCTCTGCCCACCTGGGGCTCTCTTGCCGTGCCGGAGCTCCGAGTAGAGCACTTGTTTTGGGAGTCTCGTATCGGGTATGCAGACAATGTGACCCGTCCATCGGAGCTGATCGAGCGTGGTCAAAGCTTCGATGCTGGGGATGTTGGCCTGAGCAAGAACACTGACGTTGGTGCGCCTATCCTGCCAATGGATTTGCAGGATCTTGCGGAGGCAGCGTTTGTGGTACCTCTCCAGTGCTTTGAGGTGCCTGCTGTACATAGTCCATGTCTCGGAGGCATACAGCAGGGCGGGTATGACTGCTGCTCTGTAGACCATGAGCTTCCCCAAATATCCATCCCTCCTACTGTGTGAGAAACAAGGATTCAGTCAACATTTGTCCTGAAAAACTGGTTTCATTCAGCCATCAATCAGTTCCTTTCTGCCAGTAACTTACTTTATTTTGGAGCGAGGAATGCATTTCTTGTACATGTCAAAACTTAAATCTTTGGTCAGCGAAGCAAGGTTTCCACTTTGACACCACCCCATACTGATTAACAGTGTTTATTTAGGAGTAAGGCTCTTGTGTGGGAAAATGTTGTGCTTTGAAACCAAAAGTAAATAGACTGGTTTGGTTTAATTTTTTTTAACAAAATGTCCTTTTCAATCCTTTCGGCATCAGCATTTGGATTCTTGAAAGGCTATATTGTTTTAGCATTCATTACTTAAAAAGTCATCTGAAACATATTGAATTGTCAATCTCTTTATTAATTTTACTAACTTATTAGCTTCTTTATTAACTTTACATTGGTTTGGGGGATTTTTTGGAACCTTTTATTTTGCACTGTTAAGCATAGATTTTATGTCCCAAATAATCACTGTTCTTCAACCTAATGTGTCAGACAATTTTTTTTGTTGCACTTCTGGGTGAATTTTTGTGCTCATCTAGGTAAGAGTTGTTAGTGCTGGGAAAGGGAATGCTTTCCATTTTAAATACTCAGTGTAAATATTGAGCACTTGCAGATCAAAGCTTGCACAGCTCTATGCTGAGTAAAGTACAGGCTGTTCTTACCCAATGGTGCTCCTCGAGACTCCACCTCAAAAAAAAAACACAGCTTACTGCACCAAAGTGATCAAACTAAAAAATCTTAGGTTGGACAGAGAATTGGTTGCATTCGTGTAAACGGGGTGGTTATTATGGTAGCGGCTCTATGTGGGGCACGGTCGCTTGTTCAGTCCCGCAAGAGTTCTTGTTAGATCCGTTGCTCTTTACTATCTTTATTAGCAATCTGGATGAGGGCATCAAGCAAATGATCCATGAGTTTGCAGGTGACACCAAGATATGCGCGGGAGTTAGGACCTTAGATGAAAATAATAGTTTGCAAGTGGATCACACACAATGGGGTAATGGGTCTGAGTCTGGCAGATATCTTTCAATGTGGACAAGTGCAACAACAACTTGCATTTGTATAACATAGAAAAACACCCCAAGGCGCTTCAGAGAAACTTACTCAGGCACAAATGGACACTGAGCTGAAGATATTAAGAGGGGAGACCAAAAAACCTGATCAAAGAGGTGGGATTTAAAGAGGGCCTTAAAGGAGGAGTTAAGAATAAATAGCTGCCAATCATGGCACACCTGTAATAATAATATTTCCAGTAGCTAATGAGGTAATTATATGGTGTCCGTGTCAAAAGTCTGTCAGTCCAGCCCTGGAATGTGCAATTTTGGAGGGAAATGGCTGCACAACAATTGCAAAAAAACATTTAACCAATGAGACCCTAAACATTGAGATCAGCTGGTTAGCAGCAGAGATCCAGCATGCTGAGTGGCCCCTACTAAGTTGCAAGGATGTACAAACCTTAGTAGCCTGTTTTGCAAAGGAGGCTGTTGGAGTATGGGTCCATGTTGAAGAGTCACTTGCCTATATAGCATTGTAAGATGTTATGGTTAGGTTGCCTTTACTGCAGTCTGTTATTAAGTACATTGTAATAACAGTGGCACCTGCAACCTTGAGCTCACCGCCATAGGCTACAGGCACAGTAGAAGCACCGGTTAGGAAAGCTTGTACAGTCCCTAGCGCTTATAATGCGTTGGTGTTAATGCGATTTGCCCGCTATACGGGAAATTTCACTTATCAACTGCCTCTCCTAATTGTTCACAGTTGCATCCAGAATCTCATCACTATGGTAATCGCACTTTAATGAGGTACAAATAGCTGATTGAAACTGCTTGAGGACCCGACTTTGCCTGAAGTCAGCAGAGCCTTTTACATGGGCAAGAACTTATTGAACTGCCTGAAATAGTCGGCGCTTTTGTAATTGACTCCTATGGTGATTGCAAATGGTTAGCACCAATTTCCCGATACAGGCAGCTGCCCGTGATAAGCATGGATGGTGTAAGTGATAGGGACTGTTCTGCTGTTTGGAGGCTTTGGCCACAACAGGTGAGAGAGGGTCAGGAGGACTTAAAACATTTTAAACGGGGAATGCCAAGTCTAGAGGTAACAAAGGTATGGATGAGCTTCAATTTACTTCCAGTACAGTAACAAGGAACGACGCTGGATGGTTACCAGGGCTTCAAAGATGCCCACTGTTCTATGCTCAGAGAAATCAGCGAGCATCGTGAGAAATGGCATTAAGTCTGTTTCAATGGTAAGCCCTCGAATTGATGCAGGTCTACTGGAGTTGTCACAGATACAAGTTGAGGGTCTTCTGTATCCTTTAAAATTCATCAGGTATGCAACCACTCACCAGTGCTGCTACTTCAACTTGGAGAGCACACAGTGTAAGGCCAACACAGAGGGGTAAACCCAGGAACAAACTATGAGCACTGAAAATGTAATAAAATTATAATTCACTTTTAATACATCTTGCAGATTGTCATGCTTTCATCATGCAGAAAAGAAAACAGCAGCAGATAACTGAAAGTGCCTGGATGGCCCCTATGGCACAAACATTGAGGGCGGTGGTGACCTTGAGTGCCATCAGCAGTCTCTTCTTCTTAGGCAGTCCCTCGGAACCGAGGATGACTTGCTTCCACATTAAAAATGAGTTCGCAGGTGACTGATGAGTCCAATGCGGGACCTACAGTCTCTGTCACAGGTGGGGCAGACGGTGGTTGAAGGGGCGGGTGGGTGGGGTGCTTGGGTTGATGTGCGCTCCTTGCGTTGCCTGCGCTTGGCTTCCATTTGCTCCCGGCGAAGGGACTCGAGGTGTTCGGCGCCTTCCCAGATGCTTCTCCTCCACTTTGTGCGGTCTTGGGCCAGGGATTCCCAGGTGTCGGTGGGGATGTTACACTTTTTCAAGGAGGCTTTGAGGGTGTCCTTGAAGCGTTTCCTCTGCCCACCTGGGGCTCTCTTACCATGCCGGAGCTCCGAGTAGAGCGCTTGTTTTAGGAGTCTCGTATCGGGCATGTGGACAAAGTGACCCGTCCATCAGAGCTGATCGCGCGTGGTCAAAGCTTCGATGCTGGGGATGTTGGCCTGAACGAGAACACTGACGTTAGTGCGCCTGTCCTGCCAATGGATTTGCAGGATCATGCGGAGGCAGCGTTGGTGGTACCTCTCCAGTGCTTTGAGGTACATCAGTAGTACATTGCAGATGGTTGACTGTCCCTTCAGGACTTCATGGATCAGGTGGCACACCACAAACACAAACATCTAGGTTAGCCTGAGAGTCCTGTTCCTTCACCCTGCCCAGGTAGCTGTTGTGGTAGATTTTGTTTGATAACGCTCCTGTGAAGCACCTTGGGACGTTTTGCCAGGTTAAAGGTGCTAAATAAATACAAGTTGTTGTTGTTGTTGACCTACTGTCTAGGTGTGTACCAGCTGTGAGTAGAGTGCCTCCTATGACATTTGTGCTTTTCCTCCAGTTTCATACAATATTTTCATCAATGGTCATTGTTCTCATATTCTTGGACAAAAAACGGCACTGCACTATGCCATTTTATTAACCTGTGATATTTCAAAACCTTTCTTTCTGCAAGCTCATTAGTGGCAGGTCAAACAGAGTAAGAAAATCCATTTTCAATGTGACTGCAAGTGTGGATGCCGTGTGAGTTCCTTAATAATGAACTTTAACCCCCACCCCTTAACAAGTTTAAATTGGCATTTTTCTCTTATTCTCAAGCTTTTACTACATTTGCTCAGAATCGCACTAAACATGGGCGATTTGTCTGTACTACCAACATTCCACTATTCTTAATTCATACCTACTTTTTACTGCCATACTTGAACACAGGAATATACTTATTTTTACAAAGCAGGTGTTACAGGTATTATGTTCAAAGGAGCTTCTGACATAAAACATGCTGTCAAGTTCCTTTCCTCCTTTTTCGGGTTCTCTTATTTCCAAAACTAGCCTGGGCAAGTTATATCCTTGAAGACAAGATTCTGGTTTGCCCAAAAAAACTTTTCCTTAAACTCTGTAAGATGTTTATCATTAAGTAATTATAGTTAAAGTGGACACTGTACGATTTACCATTTCATTCATTTTGTAAGATTATCTTAACAAGCTCCAGCATTAGTAACTATGTTGTAAAAACACATAATTATTGGCCCGGAATTTGCAGTCAGGATGATGGCGAGCTGGCAGCGTTCGCCGTCATTCCGCCTTTGGAACTAACTGCAACTTCGGGATTTGGCGCACGTGGAAATGCTGAAGTTGCGGTCTGTCATTGACAGCTCTGAAACAGGCTGATCTGTCTTTTCGCTCATTTTGTCAGATTATCATAATAAGCTCCACTTTGGTGTTTGTGCTATTAAATTAATTATTTATATTTCCTCTATTTTTATTTTTTTCCCCTGTTCTTTAATTATCTTTGTAGCACACACTGTTAACTGACTGAGCGGTAGTCCAGTGGCCCATTTCAGGCCTATTGCTCTTGAGTCAGCTGATAAATGTCAATTATGATGAAATAGTACCTGATAATACTTCCCCTCCTTCCCTCGAGGGTGTGTTTTGCTTCTTTTTTTGTTGCCCCCTCCAGTATATATTTTGTAAAATACGAATTCTCACACAGAACCATCAACTGCAAATCCAAAATCCCTGGGCTGTGAAATAATTGACTATCTGCTCAGAGCACTTTTAACTCCAATGTCTTCCAGTTCACAAAACAACATCAATTCATATTAAAAAACCCTTGGGGAATGCAGTTATGCAAACCTTTGTGTGTCATTTACTTACTCCAAATAAAACACTCCCATAAGGTGGAGCATGACAATATATTAAAGCAACAGCCTCAGACCTGCAGGAACATTTCTTTCAGAGAAAAGCCCTTGACTGTTGGTTGATTGAAGATAAAGGTAAGACCTGAAAATCTTTGAACTGTTTGTGTTAAAGTTAACTTATACAACGATGTTAGCCTGTGACCGTCAGCACTCCTATTGCTCGACAGATCATACAGAAAAGTAAGACAGACTTATAGAACAGTTATACTGCACATTTCACGTTGCTGTGAAGTGATTTTGTTTTCATAGTGATGCAAAGCGTTCAGTGTAACTGCAGTCAAATTGTCATGACATGGGTTGTTAAATAAATGGCTATCTCCTCATAGCACTTTTCTGTCTTCCAGTTGACAATTTAACATCAATTTGCATTAAAAAAAACCTTGGAGAATGTAATTATGCAAACCCTGTGAGTCATTTACTTACTCCACATAAAACACTCCCATAAGGTGGAGCATAACAATACATTAAAACAACAGCTTCAGACCTGCAGGAACATTTCTTTCAGAGAAAAGCCCTTGACTGTTGGTTGATTGAAGATAAAGGTAAGATCTGAAAATCTTTGAACTGTATTGAAGTAGACTTACACTTAGTCTATGATCTTCAGTTGCTCGACAGATGATACAGAAAAGTAAGTCTTATAGAACAGTTATACTGCACATTTTGCGTTGTTGTGAGGTGATTTTGTTTTAATAGTGATGCAAAGCGTTCAGTGTTACTGCATCAAGTTGACATGAGTTTCAAATTTGGCTTTGGTTGTGAGACCAACTGGAGTAGGTTGTCTCAAACCACTTTTAGTTAGCTACAGGGTAACTGCAAACAGTGCGAAACCAATCCTTATGTTTGTAATGCCAAAACCGGAGCAACAGACAGTCTATTACTGATATTAAATAAAATCATCAACAGTTGGATAACAGTTGGTAGAGTTTGCCATGGCATTTAAGTATACAGGTCGAGGGCTTTGCTTTTACTCAATTTAAGAGTAGTGCTAAGAAAGAAATATAACAAATTGCTGGCTGTTTGTACCTTTCTAAAAACGGTTACCACTCTCAAACAGAACCTGCAGTGTAACTGGAATATTAGGGAACTAAAACTAAAGCCATAAGTGTTGACCAGTAAAATTGTCCATGTCTATTTAAGCAGTTAAAACATTATCAATTATAATAGTTTTGTTGAGATTTTTTTTTAAAGTGACATTCTTTAATTGTACAGTCTGGTACAGTTGAACCCACAGATACATGTTGAATCAAACTCCAGCCGATTTTCTGATAAATGCAAATGTTTACCATGCCCCATGTTTTTTGTTTTACTTGTTTGTAATGTACGTGTAGAGACAGATACAAAGGTAATTGTGCATTCCAGGGCTCAAAATTCTGATTTATTGTAACTACCGAATTCTAGACAGACCAGTTCAATTTGTAGGCAAGATTTTTCTAAATGTCGCAGCAGATAGCATACAAAGAGATCTCAGTCTGCCTACAAATGTATTTCTTCGCTTCACCAGCATAATCGAATAAGCACAGAAAACATAAGGTTAATGAAAAAAAATTAGATTAGGTTTCTGGAGAAGTAATTTGTAGAAGAACTGAAGGTAGCAAAGACAAGGTTGACAGTTAAATGATGCCTATGACGCAGATGCCTTCCATGTGTACTTTTCAAGTAATTAATACAATACGACCATGGTATGAGTAAACATGACTTTGTTTTGTGGGGAAAGGGGCGATAAGAAATAACTACATGACTCTGCTTTGTGGGGGAAGGGGAGATGAGAAATAACTAATGTATACTGACTTAGTCTAAATTGCTGCAATTACTGTTTTACAGAGTGAATAAAAAATGTTTTAAAAAATGTCAAACCACGTGATTTCTACTTGTTTTGTAACATACAGGGTGGATAAAGGGGAACCAGTGGACGTAGTGTATTTAGACTTCCAAAAGGCATTTGACAAGGTGCCACACAAAAGATTATTGCTCAAGATAAAAAATCACGGGATTGGGGGTAATATTCTGGCATGGGTGGAGGATTGGCTCTCTAACAGAAAGCAGAGAGTTGGGATAAATGGTTCGTTCTCAGATTGGCAACCAGTAACTAGTGGTGTTCCGCAGGGGTCAGTGCTGGGTCCCCAACTCTTTACAATCTACATTAACGATTTGGAGGAGGGGACCGAGTGTAACATATCAAAGTTTGCAGATGATACAAAGATGGGACGGAAAGTAGTGAGTGAGGAGGACATAAAAAACCTGCAAAGGGACATAGACAGGCTAAGTAAGTGGGCAGAGATTTGGCAGATGGAATACAATACTGGAAAGTGTGAGGTTATGCACTTTGGCAGGAAAAATCATAGAGCAAGTTATTATCTTAATGGCAAGAAACTGGAAAGTACTGTAGTACAAAGGGATCTGGGGGTCCTGGTGCACGAAACTCAAAAAGTTAGTATGCAGGTGCAGCAAGTGATCAAGAAGGCCAATGGAATGTTGGCTTTTATTGCTAGGGGGTTGGAATATAAAAGCAGGGAGGTATTGCTGCAGTTGTACAAGGTATTGGTGAGGCCACACCTGGAATACTGCATACAGTTTTGGTGTCCATACTTAAGAAAAGACATACTTGCTCTCGAGTCAGTACAAAGAAGGTTCACTCGGTTAATCCCGGGGATGAGGGGGTGGTCATATGAGGAGAGGTTGAGTAGATTGGGACTCTACTCATTGGAGTTCAGAAGAATGAGAGGCGATCTTATTGAAACATATAAGATTGTGAAGGGGCTTGATCGGGTGGATGCGGTGAGGATGTTCCCAATGATGGGTGAAACTAGAACTAGGGGGCATAATCTTAAAATAAGGGGCTGCTCATTCAAAACTGAGATGAGGAGAAACTTCTTCACTCAGAGGGTGGTAGGTTTGTGGAATTTGCTGCCCCAGAAAGCTGTGGAAGCTACATCATTAAATAAATTTAAAACAGAAATAGATAGTTTCCTAGAAGGGAATAAAGGGTTACGGGGAGCGGGCAGGAAATTGGACATGAGTCTGGGTTCGGAATGGTCATGGCCCTGTGGGTAGTGGAGCGGGCCCAGGGGCCGTGTAGCCTTGTTCTGCTCCTACTGTGTTCTAATTCTGTTAGATTTCAGGAGATGGTTTTATTCCTGTTCCTGGCTGGGGTGGAGATCACCTTTACAGAAGGTAAGTACTGTAACAAATATAGGGACAGAGTGATCTCCTGGAAGAATTTCAATCGCCTAGATGGGTCGGAGAGGAATTTCCCAGATTTTTTTCTCCCAAATTGGCCATTGGGTCTTTATCTGGTTTTTCGCCTCTCCCGGGAGATCACATGGGTTCGGGTGGATGCAGAGTGATAGAAGATTTGAGGTTAGGGTCAGATCAGCCATGATCTTATTGAATGGTGGAGCAGGCTCGAGGGGCCGATTGGCCTACTCCTGCTCCTATTTCTTATGTTCTTATGTAAGAGCCCTTGACTTGATTCCCTTTCAAGTTTTTGTTTCTCTTGCCAATATTCTTTGCCAATTTTCTCCCCTCCTCTCCCTGAAAGTGTTAACTCCTTCTTGGAGGTTGATTTCACCGGTGCCAGTCATCCTTTGCTCAAGTAGCTGCCATTCATGTGAAAGCCTTCACAGTGGGTGTTGACGGATTATTTGGCCATGGTGCACATCGCAGCCAAACCGAATCCTGTCCTCCCACAACATCTACACATGTGTACTTCCAGCAGGACTAATAGAAATACATAGAAGTTACAACATGGAAACAGGCCATTCAGCCCAGTCGGTCCGTGTTGGTATTTACTCTCCACGCGAGCAAATATTCCTATTCACATTTACCTGCCCTGTTCCCATATCCCTATTTTTCCTTTTGCTTCATCCATCTATTCAGTCTAATCCTGAATGTTGACCTTGTTTCGGCTTCAAACATTATCCCTGGAAGTGAATTTCCCAGCCTCACAACTTTCTGTTTAAAGAAGCTTCTCTTGTTCTCTGTTAAATCATTTAAACTTCTTCCGATGGCACCTCAACTAATGGAAACAATTTGCTTCTATCTACCCTGTCCCAATTATCAATGTTGCTATTATATCACCCCATAATCTGCATTGTTCTAAGGAAAAATGTCCCAATTTTTCAAGTCTTCATATTTGTATGTCCTCATACCAGGCAGCATCCTAGTGAATCTGTGTTGTACCCTCTCTCAAGCCTCAATATCCTTCCTATAGCTTGGAGCCCAAGACTGCACACAGTACTCTAACTGAGGTCTTATTAAGGTTTTATACAGGCCCATCATTACTATTCTCTGTAATTTTTGGGGGGGCTGTGTAGCCCCTTTAATGGGCTGCATGGCCCATTCAAAATAGCTCACATGTGCGGTTCTTCTATTTAGAAGCTGGCAAGCCTGCTGTGCAGGACCTTCAGAGCGCCACGCAGCCAAGTCGCTTAAAGGGAACATTGCTCATCATTACCTCTTCACTTTTACATTCTAGACCTCTTGTGATAAAACCTAGAATTCCATTGGCTTGGTTTACACCCATATCAACCTGAGGTGTTGCCTTTAATACCCTGTGAACCTGTCCCCCCAAATTCCTCTACTCTTTCACTGCTCCAAGCCTATCTTAATTCAGAATAAAATTACTGCTTTTTTTAAACCAAAATCTATCTATCACACTGACGTTGAACTCCATCTCCCACATTTTAGCCTATTCCCCCATCTAATCTATATCCCTTCATAGCTTCCTGCGGTCTTCTAAAAATTAATAATACTTTCTGATTTGGTACCATCTGCACATTTCAACATCACTCTCTCTAGGTCTATATCCAAATCTCATTGGATCCAATCAGGAAACACTGGCCCCACCCTAGCCAAGGGGCACTGAGGCCAATTGTAGTATCCCCTACTGTTGCCCACCTGGTTCTGCACAGACTGGAACCTGAGATCCTTCTGATCTGAATGGATCAGCTATTAACTGGACAAACTTATTGAACCATCAGGAGAGCCTCTTTTCAAGGTGTTCAATCTTTTTGTAAAACTATAGCATACAGGTGGATGTCGAAGAAAAATATTGACATAATTAATTACAGTATACATTATATGCAAATCCATTACTCACACCAAGGCCTGAATTTTAATCGGGGAGCGGGGTGGGGGAGGCTTGGAAGCGGTCGGGAAATCCGGGAGAACAGGTTTCCCGCAGGCCTTGCCGCATTGGAAACCTCTGTTTTCCACCCGCAGCCAGCCAGATTAAGAGTCTGGCTGATTATCGGGGGTCCAGAGGAACATGGGGTTTGGGGAGGCCTCATGGGGAAGGGGCTCGGAGGCCACGTGAGAGAGTCTCCGATTGTGGGGGGGTGGGTTTGGCAGGGACGCTGGATTCAGGAGGTAAGTGTAAAGGCACTTACTTCCTGGATCCAGCAGTCCTCTCCTTACTTAGCTGGCAAGCTTCCCGAGGCCTGCAAAACCCGACCAGCTACAGTTAAATATAAAACGGAGATTAAATCTGAGGCACGGCAGCCTCATTATAATATTTAAATTGGCGGCCCGCCCCCTTCCCACCTGTCCTGCCTCTGTTAAAACCAGAAGTGGGTGGGTTGGGGTCGGGATTCAGACTTTTAACACTTTAACTTCCCACCCGACCCAAACCCACCCCCTTTTTTGGGTTAAAATTCCTCCCAAGGGTCTCCCTTGATGTGAACAATGTATGTGAGGGAGGATGTTATCTCCCAGTTAATAATGTGATATTACCTACATCAAAGCTTCATTAAATTTTCAGTTTCCTTTTTACAGTTCAGCTTTTTATCCCACAAAATGTATTTAAAAGACATCCATGCCCTTGTTACCTCTAAGCTCAACTATTCCAATGCTCTCCTGGCCGGCCTCCCATCTTCCACCCTCTGTAAAGTTAACCTGATCCAAAACAATGCTGCCCCTATCCTAACTCGCACCAAGTCCCATTCACCCATCACTCCTGTGCTCACTGACCCACATTGGCACCTGGTCGATTTTAAAATATTCAGCCTTGTTTTCAAATCCCTCCCGATCTCTGTAACCTCATCCAGCCCTCCACCCGAGTCGCATACCCGATTTTCATTGCTCCACCATTGGCGGCTCTGGAATTACCTCCCTAAGCCTCTCCACCTCTCTCTCTTCCTTCTCTCCTCTTTTAAGATGCTCCTTAAAACCTACCTCTTTGACCAAGCTTTTGGTCACCTGTCCTAATATCTGCTTATGTGGCTCGATGTCAAATTTTGTTTGACAACGCTTCTGTGAAGTGCCTTAGGACATTTCACTACGTTAAAGGCGCTATATAAATGCAACTTCTTGTTGTTGATAGCATATCAGGGCCAAATTGCCCAGTACATGATGCCAGTGAGAGCCTTGTCTGCTGAACATGCATATTTTCTGTCCACTGCTTCCAGAAGACATAAAATTGCAGGCAGCGTGTCCACAATTTCCTGTTATAGGTGATGGTCCCGACCAGCAGCATGTACTTGCTATTTGGCAATCACAAGTGAAGTTAATGTCTGCCTTAATGTTGACAGGAATTTGGTGTGAGAGTCTTGTGATGGAAAATTTCCCCCATATAGAGAAAGAATGTAGATAGTTAGCATGTTCTGGAAACGGCATTGCATAAAATAGTGAATGTGGTGTATGTAACCTGTTCCACCTTAAGAGAACTTAAGCCTGTTCCACCTTAAGAGATGTACTACTTTCTCTGGCTGCTGTATACGTAATACCGGCCGGTATATAAGTACTGTGTAGTGATATTGCTGTTAGTATAGCCCTGACCTCCAACTAGTAAAGACCTGTTGAAACGTTATTCTTGTAGTCTGTGTCAGTAATTAATCTTAAATACAACTAGAACACACAGACTTAACAGTGGCGACGAGTCCGATTCTTACCCTGCGGCAGTTTATATCCATGGCGGCTTCGTCCACAGAACGGGCGTCGAAGAGAGGCATCCACCCTCATCACCCTGCTGGAAGACACGTCGCGCGGCAGGCATTGAGAACCCGGAGTGCAGAAGATATCCTGAACTCGAAGCCTCCATCAGCGGCAGTCAGCTATCTTCCTTCTACCTCGGTGGTGGGTAAGCCGGTCAGCGACGCGAGCAGAAAGTCGGCCGCGTTGGCTGTACAGACGGGGAGGGAAGACGGAGGAATAAGGGCGGTGAGATCGATCGCGACCGGAGATGAGGGCCGGGCCGCATTCGGGCCAAAAGGCGCAGCGCGGGGACATCGATTGCGGCTGGTGATAAGGGCCGGGCCGCATTCGGGCCAAAAAAGGCACAGCGTCTGGGGCGACTGAAGGCGCGAGAGCCGCGGTGAAGGCGAACGCAGCCGGTGCTAATAACCGGGCTGCAAGAAGGGCTGCGAGGCGCGACACCGGGGAAGCGCGAATGCCCGAGGGAGCCGTGGTGAAGCGGAGACAGCGTCGGGGGAGTTACTAACCGCTGGGCAAGGGGAGCGGCACGCCAAACGCCATTGCAGCCAGCGGGTGAAGAAGGCGAGCGCGGGAAAGACTGCCAAGCGCGGGAAACCGCCATTTTGTAGGCGGAGGATGAAGACAAGAGCGGGAAGCCGCCATCTTGGAAAAAGGGAAATCACTAAAAAAATTGCAACGATGCCTAAACATGGGAACATTAATACCTTTGATAGCGACATCGAAGATTGGGCCACGTATGTAGAACGCATACAAAATTATTGTAAAGCAAATAAAATCCCAGATGATGAGAAAGCACTAACTTTATTAAACTTAATGGGTGCGAAGACATACGGGCAATTGAAACACCTTTTTTCACCAGATGAACCGCTGGAGAAGACGTTCGAGGAGATTGTTACTGTCCTGAGAAATCATCTAAACCCCACGCCGCTGATGCTAGCGGAACGATTTAAATTTTACAGCAGAAAGCAGCTGAAAGATGAACGCAATGCTGAATATTTAATGGAATTGCGTAAGCTAGCAAAGTGCTGTCAGTTTGGAACGGGACTAACAGATGCGCTAAGAGATAAATTTGTGTGTGGATTATTAAAAGAAGATACACAAAAGCGACTGCTCGAGGAGAATGAGCTGACGCTTGAGAAAGCGGTCACTATGGCAGCATCACACGAAGCCGCAGCAAGAGGCACGGCAGTAATGCAGCTACGGTCACGGGAACTCAGTACAAATCAATTGGTTTTGAGTACTGTAAAATGTTATCGTTGTGGAAAGACAACGCACGATCAGAATCAGTGTTGGTTTAAAAACCAAGAATGCAGAACGTGTGGCAGGCTTGGCCACATAGCTAAAGTATGCCGGTCAGGAAAGAAGACCAGCAACAAAAAGTCACCGCAAGGAAAATACATAAAGGTACACAAGGTGACAAAGAACAGTTCGAACGAACAGAAGTCAGATTCAGATGCCAGCAGTAATGAACTGGGTAGCTTAAGAGTACACAACGTTGGTAAGGATGCAGATCTCCAGACAATTTGGGTCACTCTTCAGATAGCAGGAGTCCAAGTAAAGATGGAATTGGACACTGGATCGGCATTGACGGTCATGAATAAGAAAGATTACAAAAGGTTATTCCAACATATTCCCCTACGGGATACGGAGATTATATTGAAAACATACACGGGGCAAAGAGTGTACCCCATCGGAAAGATAGAGGTAAAAGTGGTCCACAAGGGCAAAGAAAGCCAAGTAATGGACTTATATGTGCTACCTGAAGGAGGTCCACCACTACTGGGATGGGAGTGGATTAGGAAAATGAATATGGACTGGCACTCCTTGAAGGCACTAACGGTAGATTCCGGGGAAACAGATGTCAAACCTAAACGATTGTCCAGAATATTGGATGATGCTAAGAGGTGTTCCAGCAGGGACTGGGAACACTGAGAGGATTTACGGCAAATATCAAGATTGATGAACATGCACACCCAAAATTTTTCAAAGCCAGACCGGTACCCTATGCAATACGACCTACTGTAGAAGCGGAACTGGAAGCGCTAGAACGTTCAGGTGTACTGTCTAAGGTAGATTGGAGTGAGTGGGCTACGCCCATTGTTCCCGTTATGAAACGTCCTTCGAGCAACAAGCCAGGAGAACCAGGGAAGGTTCGCATCTGTGGAGATTTCAAGATCACCGTTAATCCGGTGCTTCACGCGGTGCAGTATCCGCTTCCGCGGATTGAGGATATTTTTGCTTCGTTGTCTGGTGGGAAACACTTCACCAAGATAGACCTGGTGCAGGCGTACTTGCAGATGGAGGTTGAAGAAGAGTCACGCCAGTACCTCACGATCAACACGCATAGAGGTTTGTACCGGTATAATAGGCTGGTTTTTGGAGTGGCATCAGCTCCGGCAATTTGGCAGAGGGCCATGGAGCAGGTATTACAGGGAATTCCAGGCACACAATGTTACCGGGACGATATTCTGATTACAGGAGATGGTGATGAAGAACACCTCGCAAACTTGGAACTGGTGCTCAACAGACTGAAAGAGTGTGGACTTAGAGTTAATCGGCAGAAATGTGAGTTCTTTCAGAAGCGGATCTCGTACTGTGGCCATGTCATTGACCAGGAGGGGCTTCATAAGTCTCCTGACAAGATAGAGGCAGTTGTAAAGGCTCCCGCTCCGGATAATGTCTCTCAGTTGAGGTCGTTTCTAGGATTGATTAACTATTACCATAAGTTTCTACCGAATCTATCCACGGTACTGCACCCGCTGAACGCTCTTTTACAGAAGGGGGTACCATGGGAATGGAGCAAAAACTGTAAGAAGGCATTTCGCAAAAGCAAAGAATTGATCACCTCAGAGGAAGTGTTGGCTCACTTCAACCCGACACTGCCTATTCGGTTGGCTTGTGATGCTTCTCCATATGGTATTGGGGCAGTACTCTCACACAAGTTGCCAAATGGCACGGAAAGGCCAGTCGCGTTTGCATCCAGATCATTGACCTCCGCTGAGCGCAACTATGCGCAGATCGATAGGGAGGCTCTCAGCCTTGTATGGGGAGTGAAGAAGTTTAATCATTACCTGCAGGGCCAAAAATTCACACTTCTGACAGACCATCAGCCGTTGGTATCCATTTTTAACCCTAAGAAGGGTGTTTCGGTGATGACAGCACAGAGACTCCAGAGATGATCCCTTTTCCTAGGGGCACATCAATATCAAATAGAATTCAAAGGTACAAAGCAGCATGGCAATGCTGATGGGCTGTCGCGCCTGCCACTACCTGAAGAAGAAGAGACGACGAAAGTTGACCCTGTTGAGTTATTTCATTCGACCATCATCGAGTGTTTACCAGTCACCAATGCAAGTATTGAAAGAGAAACCAGGAACGACCCGACACTGTCCCGAGTCTACGAGGTGACAGTGAAGGGATGGCCAACACATGGTGATCCTCTGTTACCGGCATTCTCGGCAAGGCGAGACCAGCTGTCCGTCTGCCATGGTACTTTGATGTACGGGACAAGAGTGATTATTCCTCCCAAGTTAAGGGAAAGAGTTCTAAAGGAACTGCATGAAGGTCATCTGGGGGGAGTTAAGATGAAAAGTCTTGCTAGGGCTTATGTATGGTGGCCGGGTATTGACCAACAGATAGAGGAGTTGACGAAAAGCTGCGCTGGGTGCCAAAAAGTGCAAAATGCACCTCCGATCGCACCGCTACACCCATGGGAATGGCCTTCAGCCCCATGGCAACGCGTACATATTGACTTTGCTGGTCCATTCATGGACTCCATGTTCCTAATTGCGGTGGACGCACATTCCAAATGGCCAGAAGTGATCAAGATGAATACCACTACTTCAGAAAAGACAATTGCGGTGTTAAGAACAATATTCGCAAGGAACGGATTGCCAGAACAGATATGTTTGGACAACGGACCACAGTTCGTGTCGGAAGAATTCCAAAAATTCTTAAAGAAGAATGGGGTGAAACATTATACCTCTGCCCCATATCATCCGGCGACAAACGGGTTGGCCGAGAGATTTGTCCAAACATTCAAGAAGGCAATAAAGGCCATGAACGATGATCAGATTCCGCTACAACACAAGGTGGACAATTTCCTAATGGCATATCGAAACGCCGCTCATGCAGTAACTAACCAAAGTCCTGCCATGATGTTTTATAACAGGAGGTTGCGGTCCAGGTTGGACTTGTTAAAACCAAATGTGCGGAGGGAAGTGGAAAACAAACAGTTCCGGCATATTAATAACAAGACCACTCGAAGTTTCGACGTAGGACAACCAGTGTTGGCAAGGGGCTATGGAAACAAAAAATGGCAGTCCGGAACAATTCGGGCCAGACAAGGACCTCTGATGTACACAGTAGATATTGGTAACACTGTGATAAGGCGTCATGCGGATCAACTGGTAGAATCGAGAGCAAGGGTCGAACCCATGGTTGCGACAGAGACAACTGTGGAAGACGTTAATGAACCTGAAGCATCTACCTCGGCAGGGAATGTACCTGATGATGACGTCCAATACATAGGAAACCAACTAGAGGAGTCACCTCAGCAACAAGAATCAGAGACCACTGAAAGGCGTTATCCAACCCGAATCAGAAGGCCTCCTGAGAGACTGAACCTTTGAACTGTTTATACCTGAAGTTATATATGTATATATGTTATTATGTTATGTTAAATGGGGATATGACTGTTAAGCTAAAAAGGGAGGATTGTGGTGTATGTAACCTGTTCCACCTTAAGAGAACTTAAGCCTGTTCCACCTTAAGAGATGTACTACTTTCTCTGGCTGCTGTATACGTAATACCGGTGGTGACCACCGGTATATAAGTACTGTGTAGTGATATTGCTGTTAGTATAGCCCTGACCTCCAACTAGTAAAGACCTGTTGAAACGTTATTCTTGTAGTCTGTGTCAGTAATTAATCTTAAATACAACTAGAACACACAGACTTAACAGTGAACATTTAGCAAGTTGCACCAGGTATGATCTCTTCGATATGTAGGAGTTGCTCCCGTGATCAAGAGTGTTTCCATTTTTCTGTTTCCTTGGTGACTCCAGTATGATTTTTTTAATTCTATACACACACACACACATAAGAAAGATGTCCCAAACCACTTTACAGTCAATTAATTCACCTCTGAAGTGTCGTCACTGTTGTATTGTAGGAAATGTGGCAGCCAATTTGCACACAGTAAGCTCCCAGAAACAGTAATGTGATAATGACCAGATAATCTGGGTTTTTGTTTTAGTGATGTTGATTGAGGGATAAATATTGGCCAGGACACCAGGGAGAACTCCCCTGCTCTTCTTCAAAATACAGGAAACTTTCTTTTATCCGGCACGGACGGGACCGACGTGGTGCCGGTTCATAAAAAATTCCGGATAACTGAACGCTATAGTAAAAGATACGGAGCTGAGAGCGCCGTATAAAGCAACAAACCCTGTTGACAGATTCAAAACAATGGCCACAAGTTGCAAGCGTCTCTGTAGCTTAGCAACAGCTGCAGCCACACCCTTGCACAGCAACAGATGGAGCAAGGCAAGTAATAAAAATTCAGGAACCTACTCCTGAATTTTGCCGGTTAACCGACATTTCTGGTTATTTAGTGGCCGGTTAATCGAAAGTTTCCTGTAGTGCAATGGGATCTTTTACATCCACCTGAGAGGGCAGGTTTAACATCTCATCCAAAAGACGGCACCTCATAAAGTTACCAAGGAAATGTAGGAAATCTTGTGTAGTATTCAGAAACAGTTAGTTATTTATAAGCAGGTCATTTTTGTTAACATTTGGATTATTTAAATTTACTAGACTTGCCCTTTTTGTTTCTCTCTGTGGTCATCATCACTCTCTCTTCTAGTTTTTTGTCTTTTTCTTATATCTTCCCACATTTCTTCTTTACTTCTACATGTGCCTGCATTTCTCCCTTTGCATAGTTTAGGGAATACCATTGATAGACTTTCTTTGTTTCTGGACAATTCTGAAATTCTATGTTATAAAACTTACAGAAGTACCATCAGTAATCAAGCCCTGCTGAGTGAAAGAAGGTCAAAAGTTTCAGTTGGAAATGTCTTTTGATACTTAAGAGTTAAAAAGCTGCATCCTTTCCCTCAGAATACTATGGTTGTGGCTCAAAACTTGAAAATTGCACTTCTTGTGAAACATTCTGACTTTCTTAATTGATTTTTTTATATTAAAACTCTCCAATGTTTTCCTGGCTTGAGAATTACCAAAATATTAATGATCATCATCATTCAATTATACAATGGGCAACATATAACTGTTCTTTACAGGCACAGGCAAAATTAATACATTTAACAGATGGAATCTAACTGCACAAAGACATGTCTCAGCCAGACTGCGCCTTGCATTTTCCTTCTGGCCATTTTTAATCATGACGCATGGGAACACCAGAACCTGTAAGTTCCTCTCCAAGTCACACACTATCCTGACTTGGGAATAAATGGCCGTTTCATCGCTGGGTCAAAATCCTGCAACTCTCCACCTAACAGCACTGTGGGAGTACCTTCACCACACGGACTGCAGCGGTTCAAGAAGGCGGCTCACCATCACCTTCTCAAGGGCAACTAGGGATGGTCAATAAATGCTGGCCTTGCCAGCGATGCCCACATCCCAAGAATGAATTTAAAAAAAGGCTAGATGTCACCTAATCATCACTGCTTGTTCTATCTCGTTTCTTCTACACTTTTCAATCTGACTGGTGTCCTGCATTACAAGCCTTGTCCCTTCAATCTGGCTTTCACAGTTAATTAGAGAAGAGAAATGCGATACAACAACAACTTGCATTTATATAACGCCTTTAATGTAGTAAATGTCCCAAGATGCTTCACAGGAGCATTATCAAACAAAATTTGACACCGAGCCACATGAGATATAAGGACAGGTGAGCAAAAGCTTGGTCAAAAAGGTAGGTTTTAAGGAGCATCTTAAAGGAGGAGAGAGAGGTAAAGAGGCAGAGAGCACAACAAGAATTTGCAAAATGGGACAAACACCCAATTGAGATCCTACATGCAGAATTCTGTAAAAGTATCCTCCGGACTCAAAGGAAAACAGTAAACAATGCATGCAGGGCGGAACTAGGCCAATATCCATTAATAATCACTATCCAAAAAAGAGCCACCAAATTTTGGAATCCCCTACAAATGAGCAACCCCCAATGCTATCACTACGACGCCCTGAAATGCCAAGAGCTGACCATAAAGAAAAATACCCTCAGTCAACTAGTCCGGGGACTCAGTGAAGTAACTACTAACAATACTAACAATAACCAGTCCCAGGACAGTGACAGGGTAACACAAAGAATTCGACCCAACACAATCGTCACTAAGCAAAAGGAAAAATATCTGACATATTGGGCAGAAACAACAAAAACCCAAAGCAAACTCAATTGCTACTTGGCCCTATACAGACAATACAACATAGCTGATTACCTGACCATGGTAAAGGATAACAAACTGAGAAGAACCTTGACAAGGTACAGACTTAGCGAACATAGCCTAGCGATCGAAAAAGGCAGACACAGGCAAACCAGGCTGCCAAGAGAAGACAGGATATGCTCTCACTGCAGTCTGGGAGTAGTTGAGACAGAGATGCACTTCCTCACAGCCTGTGGAAAATATCAGGACATCAGGGAGAATTTCTACCAAAAATTCTCCCAAATATGCCCTGAATTCAGAAATCTGAATGACAACCAAAAACTCCCTTTCCTACTGGGGGAGGAGAGAAGCTGTGTAACACTGGCGGCACACTATGTTACAGCTTGCCATGAACAGAGGGACAACCAGTAAACTAAGACAAGAATATATACAAACAAGGCGAATGTATATTTATAAACTGTATGAATAGAACCGCGTTTATGTGTTCAACCATAAATGTATTTTGATGCTTTGGCAACATAAGATGTACCTTATCATGCCAATAAAGCGATTTGAATTGTGAATTGTGAATTGTTATATGGAGGGAGTTCCAGAGCTTAGGGCCTGGGCAGCTTAAGGCCCGGCCGCCAATGGTGAAACGATTAAAATCTGGGATGCTCGAGGTCAGAATTGAAGGATACTGACTCGTGAGACAGAAAATTGTATCCTATAGGTCTTCGCTGTATTTTCTGTTTAAACCACACATTAGATAAGTAATTAAATGTGATATCCCTCTTGGAAAGTCTAGCAAGAAAGTAATTCAAGTGGCTAATTCTGCTTGAATATTGATGTGTATTGAATGAATGGATCATCTAATCTGAGAAATAACATATTGTAACATACTCCTTCTTAGGCAGTCCCTCGGAGCCGAGGATGACTTGCTTCCACATTAAAAATGAGTTCGTAGGTGAATGATGAGTCCAATGCGGGACCTACAGTCTCTGTCACAGGTGGGGCAGACGGTAGTTGAAGGGGTGGGTGGATGGGGTGCTTGGGTTGACGTGCGCTCCTTGCGTTGCCTGCGCTTGGCTTCCGCTTGCTCCCGGCGAAGAGACTCGAGGTGTTCGGCGCCTTCCCAGATGCTTCTCCTCCATAACATAACATAACGTAACAAAGCATAAATAACGAGATACTATCCTTCACTACATCTTAATTAGTATTGATGTATAGTTTAGATATATAGGCCTAGAAATTCACTATGGCCCCGCCAGCTGGCTAGCGCCCAAAAGTTAGCGCTGGGCGCGGAGCCAGTTGCGACCGTCAGATATTCAGTTTTTGCGCCCCAAGTCGGAACCGGGCGCTATTCCAGGGTGTGCCCGCCCCCGCTTGGGGCGCTGAAACTGAATTTCAGCGCTCTAGGTGCCGCTGCGACACCCGATGCGGTGCGGCAGGCTGCGGTACTGCAGGCCTCCTCCTTCTCTTAAGGTGGAGGTGCCTGCAACAGGGAGATCGCCGCTGGATTGTGCCGGCAAATGAGCCCGGCACCACGGAGAAGTGCCGGGCTCGCGGAAAGCAGCCGGCAATGCCGCGGGGGGGGGTGGTGGAGGAGGCCGGGGAAGGAGGTGCGGGCATGTGGCCGCCGAAAAAGCGGCCGGCCGCACCTCCACCTTTATGCGCCCCACTAAGGCTGCAGTAAGGCCCTGGTCTCCGGATGTTAGTAGCAGCCGCCACGGAGGAGGCGGCGGCAACTGAATATGGGCGTCGGGCCGGCATCGGGGCGGAAACGGGGCACTGCGCACACCGATGACGTCATCGGTGCCGGCGCAGCGCTACCGGCTACCGCCGCCATTACCGCTGAGCTCAATATCAGCGCAACCTCCTCTATTGGCGCAGAAGCCCTCTTTGGGCGGTAACTGGCCGCAAAGCTGGCAGCGCCTTACTGAATTTCTAGGCCATAAGATTATAAAAATCTGAACATCGTAGTTCAGCCATAGCTCAAGGGGACTAATGAGTTAGAATATAGTAATGATCCATTCATTCAATACGCATCAATATTCAAGCAGAATAGAGGAAGTGTATGCTCATTCACGGAAGTCATTTTTTAAAAGGTAGAATCCATTCATTGTTGGACTTGAAGCTGCATTGCCAGTGAAATATGGGGGAGGTGCATATAGCTTCGGGTATGCTGCCGCAGCTTTTGGTCACTGGTGATGGGTCTGGGTTCCTGGTTGTGGATGCTGGAATAATTGGGGACTATAATCCTGGACTCTCGTGCAACTTCTGTAGCATTCTTAGTAATTTGATTCCAATTGCTTTGTTTTATCAATTGCAAAGTGGAAAAGGCTAAATTCTGGTACTGATGCTGCTGCAAAAAAGGTGTATCAAACAATACCTGCCTGAGAAAAAGTAACAAAGTCACTACTTGGAGGTCAAAGACTGGAGATATGCAAACTGTAAATCAGATTGTGCTAACAGAAATTCTTCTTGGGTCGAATACAATGAAGTCAAACAGTTTCTAGAAAGTAGCTAATGCACCTCCCTAGCGTAAATTATTCCAGATTCCAAACATGATGCCAAAACAAAAAGCTTGTTGTTCTGTTTTCTGACATGTATAGATTATAGCACTTGAACTCAGAAGGGGGATAATGTTGGAAAGCCTGATTTTTAGTTTTGCTTTGGATATAGTTAATTGCCTGAGGGAGAGATGAATCACGTCGCCTATCCAGTCCCTGCCTAGCTTTTCACCCTCCGGCTCAAATCAGAAGAACACAGAACTTCACTGATTCAGTCCGCTAAGTCCTACTTGAGGAAATAAAAGGCAGGAGGCACCTGAGTGTAGATGTCACTAAACACCCAAAAATGTAACTCCTGCGGCCTGGTGTATCACCTCAGTCTTCAGGGGACTATCAGTGTTGGGACTATCTGTGGTAACCGTGTCAATCCATAGCTGTCCTTGCTCCATACCTAACTAGAAATAAAAGACTAACATTTGCTGCAGTTTAAAGAATGCAGTCCCCACAGTTGTACTCAAAGAAGATCAAAGCCCCCTTTAAAAAAATCCAATTGTTTCTTTTCCTGCTGAAAATCAGGTCCAAAGATGTACGAGTGTCATATCCATGACATCAGAGTGGCACAAACATACTGGCATCACAAATGCAATGTGCGCGTATCTCCAGATCTGAATTTTTTGTTAACAATGCATTTTTTCCCTTAGATTTATGAGGAAATCAGTTTTTACTGATTCCCAACCTGAAAAATATCTGGAAATTGGTAAAAATTGATTTCAAAGATCTCTGCATGTAAATGCAAGTTAGCAGGAAGCCAAAGTACAAAATATCAACTGCACAGTAACAGAATCCCAATCTGACAAGCAATACCTCAGGGGTCTTCATCTTTGGCATATTATTTTCTGTGTTCTTGTTTAGGTGCAGTTCCTTTCGATTGGCTCTGTACCACTAGCAATTATACTGAAACTATTTTCCCACAGCTACTTCTGCATTTTCTTCCACAGTGACTTGCCCAGCCTTTGGTGAATCTTTTTTCATATGTGGCAAAGATTAATAGTCACATATTCTTCAAAAAAATGGTTAAAAATGAAGAATAGTGTCCCCTTTTACCCTTACATCTATCATGCACACCTTTTTAAGGAGTAGTGGCCTTTGAAATTAAGCTTCAAAGATCAGTGCAACACATTGATCGTTCTTCTTATCAGTAGAGTATTAAGACTTCAACTTTAGCATCGAAGATGACCTACTGCAACCCTTATAGAGAAGAAAGCTTTCAGCATGCTGCAAGTGCAATTTAGCCTATCACCTACAGTTGTTCATTGATTAGCTTACAATATCAAGCTGTTTTGCAAAAAAGCAAATGAAATAGAGTGAATCTATAATGGAGATACATAAAATGTGCAATAGTTTAAAAACAAATCTATAAAATGGAGCTGCCAGATTTAGGTATATTAGGTCTGATTTTGTTTTCCTTTTTGAAGACATTGAGTCCTTGTACCCTACAATTGCACGTGCAAGTGGCCATTATTCATGTGTGAGTCTTGACAGCAAGTATCAGCACCCTATTTGACTGTGGGGGAGGGAGAATAAGCAAGATCTATGCAAGTAAAACTTCATGAGCACCTAATTCTTACTCCAAGGTTTTCCTAGGTGGTTGGCTTCATTAAATGTTACAAATACTTTCAATTGATGAAACGTTTGATAATATTTCTACTGAGCCCACTCACATGACAGCTATTCTTAAAATTCGAATCGGCAGCTTGAAATCACCCAGAATGTGCAGGGAACGATGTAGAAGACAATGAGACAGTAGGAGGGGAGGGGGGAGAAGTGATTGTTATTAAGAAGTAAACTCCAGTGATATTATGATTGCATGACCCCAAATGAAAAGCGGTTGTAGCATGCAGACATCAAGGGTGCAATTATTTTTCCTTAAACCGTACTCACAAGTCATTTATCCATTTTATGCCACAGCTATTTAAAAGGATGACATATACTAGCTTTACATTTCAGTGTAGTGCGATCAGTTTATTTATTAAAGTTAAAGTCTAGTTAATTGTCTTTGACTTTTGCTAGTACTCCCCCTTGGCATTCTCACTCTACCCCATAAGTTTCTTTCCTTCCACTGTTTGGATTTAGAAGTGTCAGAAGGTATTTTGTTTTGTTTCAGTATGAATTAAATCAAATTCCCCAAAGTATTTTTAGTGGAAACTGTAAGTCATTGAGGATTTAATTGATGGACTGTTTGAACCAAATAGGCAGTCCATAAGTTGAGTTGGCATGGCTGTGTAATAACAGGAATCTGAACATGAGTCACAATGGGAAGTTTGGGAAACAATCAATTTAAAGAGATCAAAAACTGGGATTGAGATGAAAATGAGCAGTCGATTTATTTGGGTGATCGAATTAGTGGGCATTATTTCCATTGACATTTTTCTTTTTAAAATGGGACTCTCTAAAAGTTGTCAATGTGTCTGGATGGTCAACAAGGGAGATTCAGCTGTATATTCAGATGTTGAGCAAGAAATGCATTTTATTTGTGTACCCAATTTAATTTTTTAAAAATCTTTTAAAAACTTTAACAGGTTCAGCCTGTTTACATTTTGTTCATATGATACGTAATAGATGTGTCTTAGACAAGCTGTGGGTGCTTGGATGGCATTGTAGAAGGGGTGGTCAGGCCGAGTCAAGAACAATGTGGAGAGGTGGGCGGCTATACTGATTGGGTCATTTCCGCTGTGGGCTTCAAGGGTGAGCTGCTACGCTCTGCCACTGCTTTGGTTGTGCTTATAGGCCTCCCTTTATGGCATCATTGGAGCATTTCTGGAGGTGATCACACAATGTAAGACTTCAGGAAGACAGCCCAGGTTGCCTGGTATATCACTTACTCACATCGTCATATATCCCAAAGGTACCTAACCCTTATATTTATTGTGGGAATGGTTGAACTTCACCAGAGCAGAGGAATGCATATTCTTACTGCCAACAGTGAGAGCTACACTCATTTATGCACCATGGGGGGGGGAGTTTCTGTTTCTGGGAAACAGGCTAAACAAATACGGGATTGTGTCTGTGGGGATTATGAACTCAGCTATGATCTTTGTAGCTTCCCTTTGTGATCATTTAAAAGGGAACAGTAAATTGAGATCAAGTTTTAAGACTGGATGATGCTTTGTAGGTTACTTGCTTCCTGTATCTTTCAGTGCTTTTGGCGCAATATAATTGTGTGTATGTTCTTTCTATACTTTAAGTTCTTCAGTTCATTTACTCGTATTGACACGGATCTCCAACCTCCGCCTGCCCAAAGCCAGCATCGGAAATGGCACCAGCGAGCTGTGGACGCTAAACATGCAGCTTGCTGACTGTAGGAGGGTGAGAAGTTGAGCCAGGCAGCAGGTCGGGCCTGGGAAGGAGATGATACTGGGGTAGGCCTCACATGGACCGGCAGAAGGCCCAAGTTTTTCTATGGGCCCACGAAGAGCACTCCTAGCCCCACAAAAATAAAAATGAAAAATTTATTTGACCATTTTTATGAGCGGCCTCCAGCGATCCAGTTAAGCACCGTCCCGTTACACCATTCAACACCTGGTAGAAATGGACGCTGCGTGCGCAACGCACACTCCGCCCATTTCTACTTGAAAATCGCAATCACCGCAGGACCCTGATTTGCATATATAAGCAGCCTTGCGCTTGAAACTGGCGCAAGTGCTGCTCACCCATACAGGCTTGCCTGAAAATTGCATTACGTAGGCCTGGGTGCCAATGGGCTGGATGAAGTACCCTACTCCTCCTCCCCGCCTATTTGAAACTGCCAGCATCTTGTTTTTCAGGTAAGGAACATGCAGCTGGCTGTTGAAAATCAGCACCTGTGCATAAAAGGCTTTCCTTCAAATGATATGTTCCTAAGCATCTCATCGATGACAAATGGTTCTAAACACAACATGATCCCATAATTATGTACGATAGCAAAATACTGCAGATGTTGGAAATCCGAAATAACAACAGAAAATGCTGGAAAAACTCAGCAGGTCAGGCAACATCCGTGGAGAGAAATTTGAGTTGACGTTTCGGGTTGGACCCTTCTTCAAAACTGGAAAGAAAAGAAACTAGATCGGAGGCAGGGCTGCGATCGGACAAAAGAATAAAAGAAACAAAAGAAGTAAAAGAGATTAGAAGCTAGACAAGATAGTAATAGGCTGGGATTAGGTGTAAAGTGTACTGGCAGGGCAAAAGATAGCTGCCAGGTGTGAGAGAGAAACAAAAGGAAAGGGGGGGGGGAAAGGAGTGGAACAGTTACAAGAGAAAATGAAATGGGGGCCGAGCTTATGATCTGAAATTGTTGAACTCGATATTGAGTCCGGAAGGCTGCAGACTGCCTAATCGGAAGATGAGGTGCTGTTCCTCGAGTTTACGTTGAGCTTCCGTGGAACAATACAAGAGGCCAAGGACGGTGAGGTCCGAGTGGGAATGGAGCGGTGAATTAAAATGACAGGCGACTGGAAGCTCGGGGTCACCCTTACGGACTGAACGGAGGTGTTCCGCAAAGCGGTCACCCAATCTGCGTTTGGTCTCCCCAATGTAGAGGAGACCGCATCGTGAGCAGCGAATACAGTATACTAGATTGCGAGAAGTACAAGTAAATCACTGTTTCACCTGGAAGGGGTGTTTGGGGCCCTGGACAGTGGGAAGCGGGGAGGTATAGGGGCAGGTGTTACATCTCCTCCGCTTGCACGGGAAGGTGCCAGGCGAAGAGGAAGGGCTGTTTGGGGTGATAGAGGAGTGGACTAGGGTGTCTCGGAGGGAGCGGTCCCTGCGGAATGCTGAAAGGGGAGGGGAGGGGAAGATACGTTTGGTGGTGGGATCACTTTGGAGGTAGCGGAAATGCCGGAGGATGATCCGTTGAATGTGGAGGCTGGTGGGGTGAAAGGTGAGGACAAGGGGAACCCTATCGTGGTTCCGGGAGGGAGGGGCAGGGGTGAGGGCAGAAGTGCAGGAGATAGAACTGACACGGTCGAGGGCAGTGTCAACCACAGTAGAGGGGAATCCTCGGTTGCGGAAAAAGGAAGACATGTCTGAAGCACTGGTGTGGAAGGTGGCATCGTCGGAGCAGATACGGCGGAGGCGGAGAAACTGGGAGAATGGAATAGAGTCCTTACAGGAAGCGGGGTGGGAGGAAGTGTAGTCCAGGTAGCTGTGGGAGTCAGTGGGCTTGTAGTAAATATTGGTCGATAACCTATCCCCAGAGATGGAGACGGAGAAGTCGAGGAAGGGAAGGGAAGAGTCCGAGATGGACCATGTGAAGGTGAGGGAAGGGTGGAAATTGGAGGCAAAGTGAATGAAATTGTCTAGTTCGGGGCGAGAGCAGGAAACGGCACCGATACAGTCATCAATGTATCGGAAAAAGAGGTGAGGGAGGGGACCCGAGTAGGACTGGAACAAAGATTGTTCCACATAGCCCACGAAAAGGCAGGCATAGCTAGGACCCATGCGGGTACCCATGGCAACACCTTTGATTTGGAGGAAAAGAGTGGAGTTAAAGGAGAAGTTGTTCAATGTGAGAACAAGTTCAGCCAGGCGGAGGAGGGTCGTGGTGGATGGGGACTGGTCGGGCCTCTGTTCAAGGAAGAAGCGGAACTCCCTCAGGCCATCCTGGTGGGGGATGGAGGTGTAGAGGGATTGTACGTCCATGGTGAAAAGGAAGCGGTTGGGGCCAGGAAACTGGAAACTGTTAAAGTGGCGGAGGGCGTCCGAAGAGTCGCGGATGTAGGTGGGAAGAGACTGGACAAGGGGAGAAAAGATAGAGTCAAGATAGGAAGAGATAAGTTCTGTAGGGCAAGAACAGGCTGAAACGATGGGTCTACCAGGGCAGTCCTGTTTGTGGATCTTGGGAAGGAGGTAGAAGCGGGCTGTGCGGGGTTGGGGAACTATGAGGTTGGTGGCAGCAGGGGGAAGATCTCCAGAGGAGATGAGGTCAGTGACAGTCTTGGAAACGGTGGTTTGATGTTCGGTAGTGGGGTCATGGTCCAGGTGGAGGTAGGAGGAGGTGTCGGAGAGTTGGCGTTCAGCTTCCGCTAGGTAGAGGTCAGTACGCCAAACAACAACAGCACCACCCTTGTCAGCGGGTTTAATGACAATGTCAGGGTTGGATCTAAGAGAATGGAGTGCTGCAAGTTCAGAGGGAGGTAGGTTGGAGTGGGTGAGGGGAGCAGAGAAATGGAGACGGCCGATGTCACGGCGGCAGTTAGCGATGAAAAGATCTAGAGAGGGCAAGAGGCCAGGGGGAGGGGTCCAGGTAGAACGGGAATTCTGCAAGCGGGAGAAAGGGTCAGTTGTGCGGGGGGAAGACTCCTGGCCAGTGAAGTGGGCACGGAGACGAAGGCAGCGGAAAAAGAGCTCAACATCGTGCCGAGCTCGAAATTCATTGAGGTGGGGGCGTAAGGGGATGAAGCTCAGGCCTTTGCTGAGGACTGATCATTCAGGGTCAGAGAGTGGAAGGTCAGAGGGGATAGTGAAAACGCGGCAGGGGGTGGGATTGGGAGAAGGGGGGTCAGAGGAAAGTGAAGGGGAAGAAGGTTCCGGAGGGGCGTTGGTGTCCAAGAGTTGATGAAGCTTGCGATCCTTGACATTGGAAAGGAAGAAGAAAAGTTTTTTGTTGAAGCGTCGGATGAGTCGAAGGATGAAATGGAACTGTGGACCCGGACAGCTTTGAGATAGAGTGCGCCGGTGTTGCTGAAGAGAGAAGTCGAGTGTGTTCATGTGGCGCCGCATGGCGTTGAGCATGGATCTCAGGATGCGGCGAGAGCAGTAGTTCGAGGAACGATGAATATCTTGGAGATATTTGTAATCCTGGGTGGATCCGAAGCACGAAGGGTGGAAGTTTAGTTGGAATCCACGTGGAGTAAGTCGGAACCGGAGACAGTTGCTGAGGAAAATGATGTGGCTGTGAAACCGAGTCTTGGCAGATACCTGATCAAACACGAGAAGGGAAACTGAAAGTAATGAAGATGAACAAGGTTGAAGAGCCAAACGGAGATCCCGTCGAAGAGAAGAGCAGAACTTCTTCAAGGTAGGCATTCCTAGAAGAGGTGTGGCAGTGAACCAAACACTAGTACGATAGCAAAATACTGCAGATGTTGGAAATCCGAAATAACAACAGAAAATGCTGGAAAAACTCAGCAGGTCAGGCAACATCCGTGGAGAGAAATTTGAGTTGACGTTTCGGGTTGGACCCTTCTTCAAAACTGGAAAGAAAAGAAACTAGATCGGAGGCAGGGCTGCGATCGGACAAAAGAATAAAAGAAACAAAAGAAGTAAAAGAGATTAGAAGCTAGACGAGATAGTAATAGGCTGGGATTAGGTGTAAAGTGTACTGGCAGGGCAAAAGATAGCTGCCAGGTGTGAGAGAGAAACAAAAGGAAAGGGGGGGGGGGAAAGGAGTGGAACAATTACAAGAGAAAATGAAATGGGGCCTCTTGTATTGTTCCACGGAAGCTCAACGTAAACTTGAGGAACAGCACCTCATCTTCCGATTAGGCAGTCTGCAGCCTTCCGGACTCAATATCAAGTTCAACAATTTCAGATCATAAGCTCGGCCCCCATTTCATTTTCTCTTGTAATTGTTCCACTCCTTTCCCCCCCCCTTTCCTTTTGTTTCTCTCTCACACCTGGCAGCTATCTTTTGCCCTGCCAGTACACTTTACACCTAATCTCAGCCTATTACCATCTCGTCTAGCTTCTAATCTCTTTTACTTCTTTTGTTTCTTTTATTCTTTTGTCCGATCGCAGCCCTGCCTCCGATCTAGTTTCTTTTCTTTCCAGTTTTGAAGAAGGGTCCAACCCGAAACGTCAACTCAAATTTCTCTCCACGGATGTTGCCTGACCCGCTGAGTTTTTCCAGCATTTTCTGTTGTTATTTCCCATAATTATGTCCCTGGTTCTGAATTGGCAGGTGTGGTATCAAATAACAAAATCACTAGTTGCTTGCTGCTGTTTTGAACGTGCTTGGGTTTGAAAAATCTTTTAAAAAGGCACCTCTTCAGGAGGAAAAAAATGCTTGTTAAAGACATTTTTGTTTGGGAAGGTAGAAGAGTTAGAAGAACTTTGCAGCATTTTTGTCACAATAATGCTATGTGTAAGTACGATTTTAACTGAACAGAAGTCTGTTTAATTTAAATTTAAGGCCATATTGGAAGTTAACCTCTTTAAACTTTAGAGAAAAGCTTCTATTTTGGAAGTTGTAGGCTAACATGTGACAGTATTTAAACCCCAAACTCTCTTTAACTTTAGTCTTTAAGCTTTGATCATTAAATTTCAAAATCATAAAGAGTGAAATATTTTTTCTGGGCTACTTTTGCACCGCTAGTAAATCTGTACCAAATAAAACTTTTTTGAGATGCTTTTACATGATTTCTCATGTTTCACTGTTTGTAAAGTGAATTACCCTTATCCAATTTGTTTTCTTTAGGAAAATAGATCTACTTCTGTGCAGGCAGACACCAGTGTGAAACAAAGCATGGAGGCAGTACATGTCTATTAAAAGGACATGACCAATCAAAACCTATTCCCTCCATGACCTTGCCCCTCCCTATCTCTGTAACCTCCTCCAGCCCTACAAACCTCTGCGATCTCTGCATTCCTCTAATTTTGGCTTGTTGCGCATCCCTGATTTTAATTGCCCCACCATTGACGGACATGTCTTCAGCTCCCTTGGCCCTAAGCTCTGGAATTCCCTCCCTAAACCTCTCCATCTTTCTAACTCTCTCGCTTCTTTTAAGATGATCCTTAAAACCTACCTCTTTGACAAAGCTTTTGATCACCTGTCCTTACATCTCCTCATGTGGCTCAGTGTCAAATTTTGTCTGATGACGCTCCTGTGAAGTGTCTTGGGACGTTTTACTACATTAAAGGTGCTGTATAAATACAAGTTGTTGTTGTTGTTGCTTAACCCTACAAACCCTTAGAGCTGGATTTTGCCAATGGGAAGCTTTTGGAGGCGTGACTCCCACTTGTCGGATTTCAGTCCCGCCTCCATCAACCTCTGGCCAACCCACGCTATTTTCCCTTGATTGACCTTGTTAAGCCTGCCCAGCGGGCTTAGCAGGCCAATTAAGGGAAAGCCGGTTACAGAGAATGTCAACGTATGACGTTTCATCTGTCAAATTGAATTGGCTTCATTTGACAGCTCTGTGAAGCAGTCAAACATTGACATTCTCTGTAGTTTGATGAGTTCTTGAATTCAAGACCTCATCAAACCTCTTTCTTTTGCAGAAATTAGATGGTTGTTGCATTGGAGAATGCAGCGGCCATCTGTCATCTCTGCCGCGGAGGTGCGAGACTCTTCGCATACTCACCGACTGAAGCCTGCAGGAAGAAACATAGGTAAGTGATGCGCCTCAATAACTTCAAGGCTCAAAGTTAACTGGATAAAACAAGGCTTTTATTAGCAAAGAAAGATGCCTGTGTCTTCACCTAGCTTCACCTAGCATTCTGCTGTTCTGCTGCAAGACAAGCCTGGGCTTGTCTTAAGTAGGGCCAGGTATGGGCGGAGCCGACACACCCAATGGGGAGAAAGGGGGCGGTGCACTATATACAATACAAGGTAAAACACCGAAGCAGGCAATACAATATATGTAGTTAAATACAGAGTCTGATGAATGACATATTTCATCACAGTAAGTACACTTTTTCCATCACTTTCCACTTACTTCACATACTCACCTCTCCATAATTGCACCCATCATTTACCTTCACAGTGCACTTTTGCACCCCTCTGATCCCCGCAGACCAACTACTCGCCTCGGTGACCCTGGTGGGGTTCGGAGCCTTCGGGAAGCCCGCATTTGTGTGGGTAAAATGGGGATAATCCTCTTATCTGCCTGTTAACTACCTTTTAACAGGAAGATAGGTGGCAGTAATCCCCTTCCCGCCTCCAAGGAGATGGGACCCGGCGCGGGTCGGCTACCCGCCTCCTGGCAAGATGGCACAGAGGCAGGTTGGGGGTGGGTTGGGCACCTGCCCCCAGATTCTACCATTTTCCCGGCAGTCCCACCTCCATACCCGTCTCCCCAGGGCTGGCAAGATCGCGCCCTTAGTTTATACCACAGGCAGAGCTCTGCTAACTTTTCCCAATGTATCTGCAGATTGTAATGCCAAGAATCAGTGCTCTGGGATCCTGCAAGACCTGATTTGAAATCCTTGCGATAGTGCACTTTGATTTTCAAAATACTCATCATGGCCAAAACAAGTATTTGCTAACATACTTTGCCTAAGACGTGCATTGTGGTAATTGAGTTGCCAGCAGTGAGTAATGATGCTGTTGGGAGGGATTAGTCAGTCTCAGCCATTTATTGGCACGTACTTTTAAAATCAATTTGCATTGCAAGTGCATTCATTTGCTGTTAAACACAGCTTTTATCGTTGTTTCCGGAACTCCAAAGCCTGCCTCTTTGATAATTTCGTCATTGCTGAATGGAGGTGGGCTGCAGTAAATCACACCTAAAAATGATTCACTGTTGTAGAAATAACCTTACATAAGATTACATAGGATATACGGCACAGAAACAGGCCATTCAGCCCAACCAGTCCATGCCGGTGTTTATGCTCCACTCGAGCCTCCTCCCGTCTTTCCTCATCTAAATCTATCAGCATAACCCTCTATTCCCTTCTCCCTCATACGCTTGCCTAGCCTCCCCTTAAATGCATCTATACTATTCGCTTCAACCACTCCCTGTGGTAGCGAGTTCCACATTCTCACCACTCTTTGGGTAAAGAAGTTTTTTCTGAATTCCCTATTTGATTTCTCGGTGATTATCTTATATTGATGGTCTCTAGTTTTGCTCTTCCCCACAAGTGGAAATATTCTCTCTGCATCCACTCTATCAAAACCTTTCATAATTTTAAAGACTTCCATTAAGGCACCCGTCAGCCTTCTTTTATCAAGAGAAAAGAGACCCAGCCTGTTCATCCTTTCCTGATATGTATACCCTCGTATTTCTGGTATCATTCTTGTAAATCTTTCTGCACCCTCTCCAGTGCCTCTATATCCTTTTTATAATATGGCGACCAGAACTGTACACAGTACTCACTAAATGTGGTCTAAGGTTTGATACAGGTTTAGCATAACTTTCCTACTTTCAATTCTATCCCTCTAGAAATAAACCCTAGTGCTTGGTTTGCTTTTTTTTATGGCCTTGCTAACCTATGTCGCAACTTTTAGTGAGTTGTGTATTTGTACTCGAGATCCCTTTGTTCCTCTACCCCACCTAGACTCGCACCCTCCAAGTAACAAGTGACTTCCCTATTCTTCCTACCAAAATGTAATATCGCACATTTATCTGTGTTGAACTTCTTTTGCCAATTATATACCCATTCTGCAAGTTTATTAATGTCCTCCTGTAACTTGTTGCAGTCCCCCTCAGTATTGACTATCCCCCCCCAATTTGGTATCATCCGCAAATTTAGAAATTGTGTTTTTGATTCCAAAGTCTAAATCGTTAATATAAATTGTGAACAACAGTGGTCCCAGCACTGATCCTTGTGTCATTTTATTTGGCATTATTAGGTGCGTGAAATCACAGGACTGCAGACAAGTGTGAATTGCAGAATTTCCCCTTTTTGTCAAAATGAACAATAATAGTTCTGCACAAATGTGCAAGATGTTCAGTGCAGATAGGCAAAAATAATCAGCCAAATAAATCACTACCAGACAAGCTTCTAAGCAGCCATGGCCCCTTCTTTACTAAATCTAGCCATTTTTTAAGAGCGAGCAGTTCACTGTGGGTGTAGCTTCACCATAAGTAAAACAAAACAGTTTTGGACCTTGTAATTTCCATACACTAACAGGCGAGGCACACTTTTTCAACTGGAAAACAGCAGTCAGGAAATCTGGTACAGGGCAATAGCAGAGGCCTGATATTTCTAACATACTGCTAGCAAAGCTTCCCATGCAGAACCATGGAAAATTTACCCCAGTGTGTGACAATATTGTCAACTTTCTTGTTTGTATAAGTTCATTATATTCTAATTTTATTAACGGCTGATGTTCTGAAACAGCAAATACCATAATGTAGCATTAGTTTCATTGTGTAATTCAAAAACTCATACCTGCAAGATTACATGGTGCAAATTATAATTAACGTGTCTTTTACAAACAGACCAGTAAGGGTCCATGAGATTTATCGACCTTGGATTTAAGTACATACGAACATACGAATTAGGAGCAGGAGTAGGCCACTCGGCCCCTCGAGCCTCATCAAACTTCTTTCTTTTGCAGAAATGAGATGGTTGTTGCATTGGAGAATGCAGCGGCCATCTGTCATCTCTGCCGCGGAGGTGCGAGACTCTCCGCATACCCACCGACTGAAGCCTGCAGGAAGAAACAAAGGTAAGTACACTTTTTCTAACACTTTGCACTTACCTCAGATACTCACCTCTCCACGCTTGCACCCATCACTCATCTCCACAGCACAATTTTGCACCCCTCCGACCCCCACAGACCCACTACTCGCCTCGCTGACCTGGCGGGTTTCAGAGCTTTCAGGAAGCCCACACTTGTGAGGGCAAAAAGGGGATAATCCTATTTTCTGCCTGTTAACTATCTGTTAACAGGCAGTTAAGTGGCTAGAATCCCTTCCTGCCTCCAAGGAGATGGGACCCGGCGCGGGACAGCTACCTGCCTCCTGGCAAGATGGCATGGGGGCGGGTTGGGCACCCGCCCCCAGATTCTGCCATTTTCCCGGCAGTCCTGCCTCCATACCCGCCTCCCCAGGGCTGGGAAAATCACCCCCATGGTGTCATCAGCAAATTTAGCAATCATACCTTCGGTCCCTTCATCCAAGTCATTTATATAAATTGTAAAAAGTTGAGGCCCCAGCACTGATCCCTGTGGCGCAGTAACTTCTTTAATAACATTTTCTCTTTGATTAATAATCTTCATTAACTTCTTTGTTGGGGGGCGGGGGCGGGGGGTGGATGCAAGGGGGAAAGCATTGGGCATCACGTTGCATTGTTCCAACATGACACAATGGGTCATATCGGTGGACCAGTTGGTCTTTCTTGTGTTCGATGGGTCTCTGGTGGTTCTGCAATCCCAATACCTTTCTTCTGAATACTCACCCAAAGTATTGAGTTATTCATATTTCTGTCATTCCCTCAGTGTCTTAGCAGCCCTACCCATATTTTGATTATGATCTTACAACTAATGTACTTATAGAAAGCCTTTTTTTATTGCTTTTTATGAGTTTTGCCAATTCTCTCCATACTCCCATTTAACCTTTCTAATTTAGCATTTTGTAACTTTTCTGTATTCTTTTTATATTTGTCTTGGCTTGCTTTTATTTGTTCTATTTATTTTTATATTGCCTGAGGGGGTCGGAGAAGAATTTACCAATTTTTTTTTCCGCTGGGTTTTGCTTTTTTTTGCCTCTCCCAGGAAATTACATGGGTGGGGGAGGTGGGGGCTGGTGTGGCGGTAGAAAGTGTCTAGCCATGATGCTCCAACCACCTTGAGTGTGGGGCAGACCTGATGAACCAGCTGGTCTTTTCCTGCCCATTTTCATATGTTCGTATGTTCTGTAAGCATAGAATAACGCTTTTTTTCTTAAGTTTCAAACGTGACCTGATCTCCCTTTTCATCCTTGGAAACACAATCGTTTATTGGTAAAATAAATGGTTCAGATATTACATGACAAAGTATTTTTAAAAAGGCTGAACATATTTGCAATGGCAGTGATTATTTAACATGAACAATCTCCTGCTGATATTAGTAATGAACTTGCCAATTGCTTAATTGTGACTGCAATGAGGCTGAAACACCAGTAAAATCTGAAAATGATAGAAAGAAAAAATCAGCCACAGAAATGTTCTGTGATTTTTTTAAAGGTGTATGAGCTGTGAAAGCTGTAATGGACATTTGGAAATACAGCAAAGTGCTGTAATTAAATAGGAAGGCTGCAGAAAGGGTGCAGGATAGTGAGTCCTGATATTAGTTGTGCAACTTTTTTTGTTTATGGCTAAACCTTAAACATTTATGTGTGTGGGCTAACTACGCTGTATTAATGGCTATATTCTTGCACTGTTAATGCATATGTCTCTGCTTGGCAGAATACACAAATTGCAAATATCACTTTTTGGTTTCAGGGAGAGGTTAACTGTTGGCGGGTTGGAAGCTGAGTGCCATGAGTGTCCCAGTCATTCCCAAGAAGTTGTTCGCAAGACAACTGGTGCTTGTATTCATATTGCAGATGACAAGTGGCCAGTACTTCAAGCAAGCGAAATCTCCAGTGCTTCCACACAACCCATTTATTGTTGTGTGGAATGCCCCAACTGAACAGTGCAGGTTTCGGTACGACGTGGATCTGGACCTCAGTGTTTTCGATATATCTTCAAATGCCAATGAGACGCTCAGTGGGTCAACCGTTACCATATTTTATCACAATCATCTGGGCAAGTACCCTTATTTCACCAAAAAAAAAGTTCCTGTAAACGGAGGTATCCCCCAGAATGATAGCCTTAAAGAACACTTGAACAAAGCCAGGTCTGACATTGAGAAATTCATTCCGGTTAAGGACTTCAGCGGTCTTGGGGTGATTGACTGGGAAGACTGGAGACCTCTGTGGGTCCGAAACTGGGGTCGCAAAAATATCTATCGGAAAAAGTCCATACAAATTGTGAGAAAGCTTCACCCCAACTGGACAGACAATCAAATCAAATTAGAAGCCAAGAGAGAATATGAAAATGCTGGGTGGAAATTTATGAATAAAACACTGGGGTTAGCAGAGGCGATTAGGCCCGATGGCCTCTGGGGGTTCTATCTCTTCCCAGACTGCTATAACCATCATTATAAGAAAGATCCAAAGAAATATGATGGGAAGTGCCCTGCAATTGAGTACAAACGTAATGACAAATTACTCTGGTTATGGAAAGAAAGTGACGCTCTCTACCCTTCCATCTACCTGGAACTTGAATTAAAATCAAGCCAAAATGCACTGAAATTTGTCCACTACCGACTGAAAGAAGCTATCAGATTAGCCTCCATAGCCAAGAAGGACTACACTCTCCCCGTCTTTGCATACGGACGGCCATTTTATGCCTATGAGTTTGAGCCTCTCACTGAGGTAAGTAGTAAAAGAAACATGATGAACTTGAAGATGGATTAGAAGATCCCAGGTTTCATGTTTGTTTTGTGCTGAGTCAGCTGATCTCAGTACCCTGGGGGGCAAAAGACTCCAGCAAGGTTAATGCTCGGGATTCCAATCCAGCCATTTTCCTGCTGGAAATGTGCTGGCATGCATGAGATGCTGATGGGATTGGGCTCCGCTATGGTGCTCCCAAAATCAAATAGTCTGCTGGCAATCATTGTCTAAGCTTACAAAAAGAGAATGGCCAATCGACTGAGGTAACAGAGGGCTGCTGCACCTGTGAATCTGTAACCCAGAGATATTTACAGAATAAAAATAACACTAAATCATCATCTGGTTTGTTTCGTTAACAACACAATTAACATCATGTAATGCCCACTGGGCGTGTTAAAGAGGCTCCAGCTAGGGATTCTGCCAAAGTTAACTCTGGAATTACTGAAAGATGACAACTCAATTACATCCACGTGCATTGCACATATGCCTTTAATATTGACTTCTCTAGCCTGCTGGCTTTACTACTTTTAGGTCCATCCTTCTCTTGTCCAAGGCAGATTTGTCATTGTGCACTTTGGAAAGGGTGTTAAGCCTAAAATGATCTGTTGGAGTAAATCAGGGAATGGCCACTACTGCAAAGCTCCCGGGAAGATGCCTTAATCGTACCTTACCTATTCGTAGGCTCACTGATACTTTGGGTATCCCACGTGACTTTTTTTTTACTCCCGTATATCTTGCAGTTTTAGAACACACGGAAAGATTTCTTAAAGCACAACTAAGATTTATTGCTAAGCTCCTAAAACAGTGACATGCAGATTGTGCCTCGGGATTCAGTAGCTTTTGGCTAAAATTGTTGTTTACATTTGCTAAAAACAAAACCTGCTGTAAAATCATTTAAAAACAGTCTGTTAGGCCTGTTTTTCTTGTGTATGCATCAGCATGTTCTCTATTGTTTTGACAATGTAAGCCCCAATTCCGTGAGAGTAACAAACTCGGGATTGAGTTGGCCCATGGTATGCAGCAGTTCTGAGGGCTTACCTGGCCAAATGTTGTGATGCCAGTCCTTTCCCTAATTTGAATAGATTCCTGCTATTTGGAAAAACTTCAATAATACCATCTTGGGCCGGCAATGCAACCTGCAAAACGTGGTGTGACATTGCTCCTGGGGACAACACTACAGGCCCAATTTTGTGATTCACTCTGGTTCCACCACTGATGCAGAGCCTCGGAAAATTTATCCAATAGAAGTGGCAACCCCAGAAGTGCAAGTGAAAGCTGCCTCTTCTTTACATGTGCTGGAGTGACCCAGAATGTTCCTTTACCTCAGAAGTGAATGACATAAGGTTTCTCCTTCTTTTGGAACTAGTGACCTAGAATTTTGTTGCTTTTTAGTGTCAGGATGCTATTTTGAATAATCCTACAGCCCATGGTATTCCCAAATGGTCTCCCATCTGAGCAGCAACCAAGTCCAAATCTGCTCTGTTGCTGCGATCATACGAAATCAGGTATATTTAGTCTGGTGTGTCTAATGATTGACCAAGACTTTCTCCTTCCCCATAGTAAATTAATCTGTAGTGTTTTCTTCCTTCAGTGCTGATTTAGTCCCATAGTTTCTTACTTCTTCAGTATTAGAATAGTTGCATGATAGTACTCACAATTTTTTTTTGTTACCCTTGGCATGCATGCTTACTTTGAGTTAAAATTCCTTTGGCTACAAAATACCCAGTCGTGCAGTTTTCAGTTAATTTCATACAATGTTTTAAAATTGCTGTTAACAGATCAATAACAGATTTTTAAGGAGTACTACATCTAATATTAGATACTGTACTTGGAAGATGTGAAGCTACAATCATGGTTCAGTACAATAAGATTTAACACTTTTCAGTGACTTGTATAACATGTTCGGTTAATGTTTCATTGCCAAAGCATTGCCAAGGTTTCATAGAATCATAGGGGGAGAAACTCAGTATTGCCCCAATGGGGTGCAATTATCAGCCGGGCGCAAAGATTAGCACCTGATGCTAATTAACGCATCCGACTGCAAACTTGGCTTTTATCGCCCCTGGAGGTGATTGGAGCGCTAAATCAGGCGCTTATAGAAACATAGAAGATAGGAGCAGGAGTAGGCCATTTGGCCCCTTGAGCCTGCTCCGCCATTCAGTGTGATCATGGCTGATCATCCAAATTCAGTACCCTGTCCCTGCTTTCTCCCCATATCCCTTGATCCCTTTAGCCTTAAGAAATATATCCAACTCCTTCTTGAATATATTTAATGAATTGGCCTCTACTGCCTTCTGTGGTAGAGAATTCCACAGGTTCACCACTCTCTGGGTGAAGAAATTCCTCCTCATCTCTGTCCTAAATGGCTTACCCCTTATCCTTAGACTGTGACCCCTGGTTCTGGACTCCCCGACCATCGGGAACATCCTTCCTGCATCTAGTCTGTCCAGCCCTGTTAGAATTTTATAAGTTTCAACGAGACCCCCTCTCATTCTTCTAAACTCCAGCAAGTAGAAGCCCAATCGACCCACTCTCTCCTCATACGTCATTCCTGCCATCCCAGGTATCAGCCTGGTGAATCTTCGCTGCACTCCCTCCATGGCAAGAACATCCTTCCTCAGCTAAGGCGACCAAAACTGCACACAATACTCAAGATGTGGTCTCACCAAGGCCCTGTACAACTGTAGCAAGACATCCTTGTTCCTGTACTCAAACCCTCTCGCTACGAAGGCCAACATACCATTTGCCTTCTTAACTGCCTGCTGCACCTGCATGCTTACCTTCAGCGACTGGTGCACAAGGATGCCCAAATCTCGTTGCACTTCCCCTTCTCCCAACCTATTGCCATTCAGATAATAATCTGCCTTCTTGTTTTTGACACCAAAGTGGATAACCTCGCATTTATCCACGTTATATTGTATCTGCCATGCTTCTGCCCAATCACCCAACCTGTCCAAATCATACTGAGGTTTCTTGGCATCCTCCTCACAGCACACACGCCCACCCAGCTTTGTGTCATCTGCAAACTTGGAGATGTTACATCTAGTTCCTTCGTCCAGATCATGAATATATATTGTGAATAGCTGGGGTCCAAGGACCGATCCCTGTGGTACCCCACTAGTCACTGCCTGCCACTCGGAAAAAGAGCCGTTTATTCCAAATCTTTGCTTCCTGTCTGCCAACCAGTTCTCTATCCAAGTCAATACCTTGCCCCCAATCCCATGTGCCTTAACTTTACATGCTAATCTCTTATGCGGGACCTTATTGAAAGCCTTTTGAAAGTCCAAATACACCACATCCACTGGTTCTCCCTTATCTATTTTACCAGTTACATCCTCAAAAAATTCCAGTAGATTAGTCAAGCACGATTTACCTTTTGTAAATCCATGTTGACTTTGTCCGATCCTGTCACTGTTTTCCAAGTGCTCTGCTATTACATCTTTTACAATGGACTCTAGCATTTTCCCCACTACTGATGTCAGGCTTACCGGTCTGTAATTCCCCGTTTTCTCTCTACCACCTTATTTGAACAGTGGGGTAACATTAGCTACCCGCCAATCCATCGGTACTGTTCCAGAGTCTATCGAATTTTGGAAGATGACCAGTAATGCATCTACTATTTCTAGGGCCACTTCCTTAAGTACCCTAGGTTGTAGATTATCAGGCCCTGGGGATTTATCGGCCTTCAATCCCGTCAATTTCTCTAACACCATTTCCCTACAAATACTGATTTCTATCAGTTCCTCCCTTTCATTAGACCCTATGTTCCCTGACATCACTGGGAGGTTATTTGAGTCCTCCTTTGTGAAGACAGAAACAAAGTATGTATTTAATTGGTCTGCCATTTCTTTGTTCCCCATTATAAATTCCCCTGATTCTGACTGCAAGGGACCTACCCTTGACTTCACCAATCTTTTTCTCTTCACATATCTATAAATGCTTTTACAGTCAGTTTTTATGTTCCCTGCAAGCTTACTCTCATACTCTATTTTCCCCCTCTTAATTAATCCCTTTGTCCTCCTTTGTTGAGTCCTAAACTGCTCCTAATCCTCAGGTTTACTGCTTTTTCCAGCCAATTTATATGTCCTCTCCTTGGATCTTATGCTATCTCTAATTTCCCTTGTTAGCCACGGTTGAGTCACCTTTTTTGTTTTATTTTTATGCCAAACTGGGATGAACAAATTCTGTAGTTCATCCATGTGATCTTTGAGTGACATTCCCCAATCAATCCTACCCAACTCGCGCCTCATACCATCGTAGTTTCCTTTATTTAAATTCAGCACCCTAGTCTCTGAGTCAACTACTTCACTCTCCATCTTAATGAAGAATTCTATCATATTATGATCGCTCTGACCCAAGGGGCCTCGCACAACAAGATTGCTAATTAATCCTTTCTCATTACATAATACCCAGTCTAAGATGGCCTGATCTCTAGTTGGTTCCTCGACATATTGGTCCAGGAAACCATCCCGTATACACTTCAGGAATTCCTCCTCCACAGTATTGTTACTAATTTGGTTAGCCCAATCTATATGTAGATTAAAGTCACCCATGATAACTGCTGTGCCCTTATTGCACGCTTCTCTAATTTCCCTTTTAATGCCATCCCTGACCTCCGCATTACTGTCTGGAGGTCTATATACCACTCCTACTAACGTTTTCTGGCCCTTGGTATTTCTCAGTTCTACCCATACAGATTCCACATCATCAGAGCTAATATCCTTCCTTACAATTGTGTTAATCCCCTCTTTAACCAGCAATGCTACCCCACCTCCTTTTCCTTTTTGCCTATCTTTGCTGAATACTGAATACCCCTGGATGTTGAGTTCCTAGCCTTGGCCAGCTGGAGCCATGTTTCCGTAATCCCAATCATATCATATATGTTTACCTCTATTTGCACAGAGGTGGAGTGGCTATGTTAATAAAGGAAGGAATCACTGCAATACAGAGAAATGATATTGGGTCAAAACATCAGGATAATGAAACAGTTTGGGTGGAGGTAAGGAATAATAAGGGGAAAAAAACACTAGTGGGCGTAGTCTATAGGCCTCCGAACAGTTGCAACTCTGTTGGATGGAGTATCAATCAGGAAATAGTTGAGGCTTGTAATAAGGGAACATCTATAATTATGGGGGATTTTAACTATCATATTAATTGGACAAATCAAATTGGGCAGGGCTGCCTTGAGGATGAGTTCATTGAGTGTATTAGGGATGGGTTTCTTGAGCAGTATGTAACTGAACCGACCAGGGGGCAAGCAACCTTAGATCTGGTCCTGTGTAACGAGACAGGATTAATTAAAAATGTCCTAGTAAAGGATCCCCTTGGAATGAGTGACCATAACATGGTTGAATTCCATATTCAATTAGAGGGTGAGAAGGTTGGATCTCAAACAAGTGTGCTAAGCTTGAATAAAGGAGACTATGAAGGTATGAGAGCGGAATTGAGTAGAGTGGATTGGGAAAATAGATTAAAGGGTAAGACGATACATGATCAGTGGTGTACATTTAAGGAGTTATTTTACAACTTCCAAAAAATATATATTCCACTGAGAAGAAAAGGGTGTAAAAGAAAAGACAGCCATCCGTGGCTAAGTAAAGAAATTAAGGATAGTATTCAACTAAAAACAAGGGCATATAAGGTAGCCAAATCTAGTGGGAGGATAGAGGATTGGGAAAACTTTAAAAGACAGCAAAAAATAACAAAAAGATTGATTAAGAAAGGGAAGATAGATTATGAAAGTAAATTAGCAAAAAATATAAAAACAGATAGTAAGAGTTTTTATAGTTATATAAAAAGAAAAAGGGTGGCTAAAGTAAATGTTGGTCCCTTAGAGGATGAGACCGGGAAATTAATGGTGGGAAATATGGAGATGGCAAAAACACTGAATGAATATTTTGTATCAGTCTTTACAGTAGAGGACACTAAGAATATCCCAACACTGGACAAACAGGGGGCTATAGGGGGGGAGGAGCTAAACACGATCAAAATCACTAAGGAAGTGGTACTCGGTAAAATAATGGGACTCAAGGCGAATAAATCACCTGGACCTGATGGCTTACATCCTAGGGTCTTGAGGGAAGTGGCGGTAGGGATTGTGGATGCATTGGTAATAATTTTCCAAAACTCCCTGGACTCAGCAAAGGTCCCGGCAGACTGGAAAACTGCTAATGTAACACCCTTATTTAAAAAGGGCAGTAGACAGAAGGCTGGAAACTATATCTGTGGTAGGTAAAATTTTGGAGTCCATTATTAAGGAGACAGTAACAGGACATTTGGATATCATAATTTAATAGGACAAAGTCAGCATGGTTTTATGAAGGGGAAGTCATGTTTGACAAATTTGCTGGAGTTCTTTGAGGAAGTAACATATAGGGTGGATAAAGGGGAACCAGTGGACGTAGTGTATTTAGACTTCCAAAAGGCATTTGACAAGGTGCCACACAAAAGATTATTGCTTAAGATAAAAAATCACGGGATTGGGGGTAATATTCTGGCATGGATAGAGGATTGGCTATCTACCAGAAGGCAGAGAGTTGGGATAAATGGTTCATTCTCAGACTGGCAATCAGTAACTAGTGGTGTTCCGCAGGGGTCAGTGCTGGGTCCCCAACTCTTTACAATCTATATTAACGATTTCGAGGAGGGGACCGAGTGTAACATATCAAAGTTTGCAGATGATACTAAGATGGGAGGGAAAGTAGTGAGTGAGGAGGACATAAAAAACCTGCAAGGGGACATAGACAGGCTAAGTAAGTGGGCAGAGATTTGGCAGATGGAATACAATACTGGAAAGTGTGAGGTTATGCACTTTGGCAGGAAAAATCGTAGGGCAAGTTATTATCTTAATGGCAAGAAACTGGAAAGTACTGGAGTACAAAGGGATCTGGGGGTCCTGGTGCACGAAACTCAAAAGGTTAGTATGCAGGTGCAGCAAGTGATTAAGAAGGCCAATGGAATGTTGGCTTTCATTGCTAGGGGGATAGAATATAAAAATAGGGAGGTATTGTTGCAGTTGTACAAGGTATTGGTGAGACCGCACCTGGAATACTGCATACAGTTTTGGTGTCCATACTTAAGAAAAGACATACTTGCTCTCGAGTCAGTACAAAGAAAGTTCACTCGGTTAATCCCGGGGATGAGGGGATGGACATATGAGGAGAGGTTGAGTAGATTGGGACTCTACTCATTGGAGTTCAGAAGAATGAGAGGCGATCTTATTGAAACATATAAGATTGTGAAGGGGTTGGATCGGGTGGATGCGGGGAGGATATTCCCGATGATGGGTGAAACTAGAACTAGGGGGCATAGTCTTAGAATAAGGGGCTGCTCTTTCAAAACTGAGATGAGGAGGAACTACTTCACTCAGAGCGGGGTAGGTCCATGGAATATGCTGCCCCAAAAAGCTGTAGAAGCTACATCATTACGTAAATTTAAAACAGAAATAGACAGTTTCCTAGAAGTAAAGGGAATTAAGGGTTACGGGGAGCGGGCAGGAATTTGGACATGAGTCTAGGTTCGGATCGGACATGGCCCTGTGGGTAGCGGAGCGGGCCCAGGGGCCGTGTAGCCTGATCCTGCTCCTAATTCGTGTGTCTAATTCTATTAGATGCAGGAGATGGTTCTGTGATAGTAGATTGGCGGTTAGCATCAGATCAGCCATGATCTTATTGAATGGCGGAGCAGGCTCGAGGGGCCGATTGGCCTTCTCCTGCTCCTATTTCTTATGTTCTTATGTTCTTATTACGAATGCTCCTCGCATTAAGACACAAAGCCTTCAGGCTTGTTTTTTAAATGCTCTTAGATCTTTTAGAATTATGATTTACTGTGGCCATGTTTGATTTACACCCTTGATTTCTCTGTCTGCCACTTTTGTTTTTCTCCTTCCTGTCTTTTGCTTTTATCCTTGTTTCCCTTTCCTCTGTCTCCCTGCTCAGGTTCCCAACCCGCTGCCATTTTAATTTAAACCCTCCCCCAGAGCACTAGCAAACACTCCCCCTAGGACATCGGTCCCAGCCCTGCCCAGGTGTAAACCATCCGTTTTGTATTGGTCCCACCTCCCCCAGAACCGGTTCCAATGTCCCAGGAATTTAAATCCCTCCTCCTGGCACCATTCCTCTAGCCACGTATTCAGCTGAAATATCCTTCTATTTCTACTCTGACTAGCACATGGCACTGGTAGCAGTCCTGAGATTATTATTTTTTAATTTACCTCCAGCTCCCTATATTCAGCTTTTAGGACCTCATCCCAGTTTTTACCTATATCGTTGGTACCTATATGCACCACAACAACTGGCTGATCACCCTCCCCTTCCAAAATGTTCTGCAGCCACTCTGAGACATAAGAACATAAGAAGTAGGCCATCCTTTACCCTTGCACCAGGGAGGCAACACACCTATAGCTCTCCCATTCTTTTTCCTCCTGTCCTGTGCAGCAGAACCACCCCTGGTGCCAGGAAGTTGGCTGCTGCTGCCTTCCCCTGGTAAGCCATCCCCCCCATCAGTATCCAAAGTGGTTTATCTGTTTGAGAGGGGATGGCCACAGGGGACGCCAGCACTACCTGCCTGCGCCTACTACTCTGCCTGTTGGTCATCCATTCCCTTTCTGCCTGTCCGACCTTTGCCTGCGGTGTGACCAAATGCTTAAACGTGATATCCACGACATCCTCAGCATCGCAAATGGTCCAGTATGTATCCAATCGCAGCTCCGGTGCCGCAATGCGGTCTGCCAGTAACTGCAGCTGGACACACTTCCTGCACACATGGTTGTCAGGGACACAGGAAGTGTCCCTGAGTTCCCACATAGCGCAGGGGGAGCATGCCACGGGGCCGAGCTCTCGAGTCATGACTTGCCCTTTAATTAATTCAAAATAAATTAAATCAAATCAATCCCACCAATTACAGTACAGTTAAATGATATATTTAAGGGCCTTGGTTTACAAACAGTCCCCGCTACACTACAGAGACCTTAAAAACTATAAACCACTGAGTTAAAGTTTAAAAAAGAGAGAAATACTCACCAACCAATCACTTACCTGCTTTCTGGTGACATCACACTTCGATTACTTTTTACTTTGCTCTCGGATTGGTAAACCTACCTGGTCCTGGGGCTCGGTTTTTGTACTGCCGCCGCTCCCACTCCCGCTCTTCACAGGTCCGCTCAGCCGCTCTGAGGCCTACCTGGTCCTGGGGCTCGGTTTTTGTACTGCCGCCACTCCCACTCCCGCTCTTCACAGGTCCGCTCAGCCGCTCTGAGGCCTACCTGGTCCTGGGGCTCGGTTTTTGTACTGCCGCCACTCCCACTCCCGCTCTTCACAGGTCCGCTCAGCCGCTCTGAGGCCTACCTGGTCCTGGGGCTCGGTTTTTGTACTGCCGCCGTTCCCACTCCCGCTCTTCACAGGTCCGCTCAGCCGCTCTGAGGCCTACCTGGTCCTGGGGCTCGGTTTTTGTACTGCCGCCACTCCCACTCCCGCTCTTCACAGGTCCGCTCAGCCGCTCTGAGGCCTACCTGGTCCTGGGGCTCGGTTTTTGTACTGCCGCCACTCCCACTCCCGCTCTTCACAGGTCCGCTCAGCCGCTCTGAGGCCTACCTGGTCCTGGGGCTCGGTTTTTGTACTGCCGCCACTCCCACTCCCGCTCTTCACAGGTCCGCTCAGCCGCTCTGAGGCCTACCTGGTCCTGGGGCTCGGTTTTTGTACTGCCGCCATTCCCGCTCCCGCTCTTCACAGGTCCGCTCAGCCGCTCTGAGGCCTACCTGGTCCTGGGGCTCGGTTTTTGTACTGCCGCCGTTCCCACTCCCGCTCCTCACAGGTCTGCTCAGCCGCTCTGAGGCCTACCTGGTCCTGGGGCTCGGTTTTTGTACTGCCGCTGCTCCCGCTCCCGCTCCCGTTCCTCACAGGTCTGCTCAGCCGCTCTTTGGCCTACCTGGTCCTGGGGCTCGGTTTTTGTACTGCCGCCGTTCCCACTCCCGCTCCTCACAGGTCCGCTCAGCCGCTCTGAGGCCTACCTGGTCCTGGGGCTCGGTTTTTGTACTGCCGCCGCTCCCGCTCCCGTTCTTCACAGGTCCGCTCAGCCGCTCTGAGGCCTACCTGGTCCTGGAGCTCAGTTTTTGTACTGCCGCCGCTCCCGCTCCCGCTCCTCACAGGTCCGCTCAGCCGCTCTGAGGCCTACCTGGTCCTGGGGCTCGGTTTTTGTACTGCCGCTGCTCCCGCTCCCGTTCTTCACAGGTCCGCTCAGCCGCTCTGAGGCCTACCTGGTCCTGGGGCTCGGTTTTTGTACTGCCGCCACTCCCACTCCCGCTCCTCACAGGTCCGCTCAGCCGCTCTTTGGCCTACCTGGTCCTGGGGCTCGGTTTTTGTACTGCCACCGCTCCCGCTCCCGTTCTTCACAGGTCCGCTCAGCCGCTCTGAGACCTACCTGGTCCTGGGGCTCGGTTTTTGTACTGCCGCCGCTCCTGCTCCTGCTCCTCACAGGTCCGCTCAGCCGCTCTGAGGCCTACCTGGTCCTGGGGCTCGGTTTTTGTACTGCCGCCGCTCCTGCTCCCACTCCTGCTCCTCTCAGGTCCGCTCAGCTGAGGAGCGAGGCGCTACCTCAGAGCGCTGGTGAAGTTCAGGTGATGTCAGTCAGCAATGGAACACAGACACAATGGTGCCGGCCGGTTCTTAAAGGGGAGGGTTGATCTTGCTCTCCATCCACACCATGCTCATTGCAGCCTTGAATCATGGCCTCGAGAGACCTGTCCATCAAATCTGCTGGAAAGAATAATGGAGAGGCCCAGGGAAAGAGCTCAGAGTGCAGCCCCCACAGTCTCTTCTAAATCAATACAAGGAAGGGCAAATCAAAATGAACCTGCAAAGTGCTGCTCAGTACCCAAAACTCCTTCACACAGCGTTGAATCTCTCCAGAAGTCTCTTTCTCTCTCTCTCTCAGAATGCATGGTGCAAAAATATCACCAACAAAAAAAGGCAGGAAGCGTTTGCCTTTAAATAGCGCTCCCCCGTCCCTTCCTGACTGCAAAACGCTCCACTCAACCTGTCGTTGCTAGTGGCAGGCGGTAAGGCAGGGGGCGCCACTCAATATCCGGTCCGGGGCGTTGCACGCTCGACTGATGTCACGATCTGCCGGTGCAGGAAATCGTGGCGGTAGTGTTTAGCGCCGCCACAAAATGTCTAGTTAATTTCGTGATCGGCGCAAACATCGCCGCGCCCGGGCGCTAGTTGCTTTGCGCCCCATTAGCACCCTCTTAAGGCGCTAACGGGAGGCGCAAACCAACTGAATTTTCCCCCCATAGAATCTTACAGCACAGAAGGAGGCCATTCGGTCCATCATGCCTGTGTCAGCTCTTTGAAAGAGCCGAACAATTTAGTCCCACACCCCAGCTTTTCCCATAACCCTGCAAATTAGTCCTCTTCAAATACATGTCCTATTGCCTTTTAAAAGTTCCTGTGGAATCTGATTCCGCCACCCTTTCAGCTAATACATTCCAGATATTAGCAACTATCTGTGTGAAGAAATATCCCCTCATTTCCCCTCTAGTTCTTTTGCCAATTATTTTAAATCTATGACCTCTGGTTACCGACCCACTTGCCAGAGGAAATGGTTTCTCCCTACTTGCTCTATCAAAACTCCTCATAATTTTGTACACCTCTATTATGTTTCCCCTTAACCTTCTCTGCTTTAAGGAGAACAATCCCAGCTTTTCCAATCTTGCCACATAACTGAACTCCCTCATTCCTGGTATCACCCTGGCAAAGCTTCTCCATACCCTCTCCAGGGTTTCGACATCCTTCCTAAAGTGTGGTACCCAGAATTATACACAATACTCCAGCTGAGGCCTAAACAGAGATTTGTAAAAGTTTAGCATGACTTCCTTGATTTTTGTATTCAATGTTATTCCTATTTACAAAGCCAAATATCCCATATGCTTTCTTAACCGCCTTCTCAACTTGCCTTGCCATGTTTGTGAATATGCACCCCCAGGTCCCTCTGTTCTAGGAAACCACTCAAAATTGTGCCATTTAGATTTTACTGCCTCTCCATGTTATTTCTCCCAAAGTGCATCATTTCACCAGTCTGCCTATGTCCTCCTGAAGTCTGCTACTATCATGCTCGCTATTTACTACGTTGCCATGTTTTGTATCATCCGCAAACTTTGTTGTGAAGTTAATTGGCTAACGAACTAGAATTAATGAAGATTCTACAATGAAACTACATCAATGAGCAATCAGTCTAATGAGTATTTCTTCCCAAAGTGTAAGGAACACATACTACAGTACAGTCTGTTTCTACTGCAATCTGATATCTTTCTAATGAACCATTGTGATGTCATAGAAACATAAAACATAGAAGATAGGAGCAGGAGTAGGCCATTCGGCCCTTCGAGCCTGCTCCACCATTCAATGAGATCATGGCTGATCATTCAAATTCAGTACCCTGTCCCTGCCTTCTCCCCATATCCCTTGATCCCTTTAGCCTTAAGAAATATATCCAACTCTTTCTTGAATATATTTAATGAACTGGCTTCCACCGCCCTCTGTGGCAGAGAATTCCACAGGTTCACCACTCTCTGGGTGAAGAAATTCCTCCTCATTTCAGTCTGAAATGGCTTACCCCTTATCCTTAAACTATGACCCCTGGTTCTGGACTCCCCGGCCATCAGAAACATCCTTCCTGCATCTAGTCTGTCCAGGCCTGACAGAATTTTATAGGTTTCGATGAGATCCCCTCTCGATCTTCTAAACTCCCGTGAGTATAAGCCCAATCGACACAATCTCTCCTCATACGTCATTCCTGCCATCCCAGGTATCAGCCTGGTGAATCTTCGCTGCACTCCTTCCATGGCAAGAACGTCCTTCCTCAGGTAAGGTGACCAAAACTGCACACAATACTCAAGGTGCGGTCTCACCAAGGCCCTGTACAACTGTAGCAAGACATCCTTGTTCCTGTACTCGAACCCTCTTGCTACGAAGGCCAATATACCATTTGCCTTCTTAACCGCCTGCTGCACCTGCATGCTTACCTTCAGCGACTGGTGCACAAGAACACCCAGGTCTCTTTGCACTTCCCCTTCATGCTCCTACATTATGCCTTAAAGCCAATCATTTTTTTTTCTTAATTTATGCAGTAATTCCAATCAAAGCTTTTTGCTAACATTGCTTAGAGACTTGGATAATATTGGGCAGTGATCACTCTTACACTCATTTCCTACCTCAAGCACTAAAATGGAAAATTAACTCATAGCACTATCACACATTAATTAAAACAAATTCATATCTCAAAACCAAAAACGTGATTCCCAAATTCTTGCTCCGGACAAGAAGGCTGCTGGGAGTGCATATTGGAAAATAGTGTCCATTATGGACAGAAAATAGTGAGCTGTTTGCATATGATTTGCTGATATGCATTCCCACGGGCAAGGCTCTATGTCAGGAGCACGCAATTGGAAAATATCCTATAGTATTCTAGTTCCCTTAATGTACTAATGGGTACATTGCACAATGTGGCGTAGCACTGAGCCATATAAACCAGAAGGTTCAATCCCTCTTCTGCACTAAGGCAGCTGATCTCAGCCAGAGCATGACGTGGTGTACTACAATTGGCCTTGTTGCCCCAGTGCTAGAGAAGGGTAAAAATTAACCAGGGCTCCTGCTCCTGATAGTCTTCTTGCTGTCTAATGACCTGTGCTGGAAAGTGGATAGCAGATGGGGACAAGCTTGAGATCGGTTGTGGCCACCACAGTCCACTTAAGTTCACACTTGAAAAATGGCCACTTAGCCAAGGAAAGTGGAACTTGGTGGGCTGCTATTTAACTACTTCTAAATACCTCTGGAATGTGTTGCAAATACTCTTGTATATAACCATAGTTAACATCTAGTGGGGAAAATTGGCACTGCATGACCATTTTCTTCTTGTAGTCATTATTAGCATTTCAAGCTCAAATCCAACTCAAAGCAGTTTTTTTTCGTCTCTGGCAAATTGAGGTTATTCTGAAGGACGCTTTACATGTGTTGCCTTTCAGACAAATACAGAATCCTAAGTTGCCACAAAGTATTATTTTCCTTAAGAGATTGTACAACTATTATGTGGAATCTTCTCACTCTACAGATTGACTTGGTCCATACAATTGGTGAGAGTGCTGCCATGGGAGCTGCAGGGATCGTTCTTTGGGGAAGCATCAATTATGCAAGATCAAAGGTATAACTATTTTAATCGTATTCTCCCTTCCCTCTCACCAACAACTGCTGCAGCCCTCTTCCATATTACTTCCTTCAGCTGAAAGGTATGGGATATACCGTGAATTCCACATTGAGCATTCTAGCACTTTGTAACCCCAAGTCATTTTCGCACAGTCACATTTTCCTTCAACTGTTCCCCTTTTCCTTAATTCCTATTCTGACTATTGAACACCCAATAAGGGTCTCTACCTGAAGTATATCAGAATTTCAAAAGCAGTAAAAGTTCAGTAAAGATGGGCATCTCCTTATTACAAGCATGAACTTATTGTTCCTCTTTTCCCTTCATGCCAGTATAACGATTAAATAATCTTCTATAAAAGTACATGGAATCTCTTCCGATATCTACAGGGGGAAACCAATAGAGAAATTTGGAATAGTTAGTGATGGATCATTAGAAGGTTGCGTTGGTTTCCATTAGGATTTTTTTTTCTATTAATTCATGGGATGTGGGTGTCACTGGCAAGGCCAACATTTATTGCCCATCCCTAATTGCCCTTGAGAAGTTGGTGATGAGCTGCCTTCTTGAACAGCTGCAGTCTGCATGGTGAAGGTACTCCCACAGTGCTGTTAGGGAGGGAGTTCCAGGATTTTGATCCAGCGACAATGAAGGAATGGCGATATATTTCCAAGTCAGGGTGGTGTGTGACTTGGAGGGGAACTTGGAGGTGATGGTGTTGCCATGGGCCTGCTGCCCTTGTCCTTCTAGGTGGTGGAGAACGTGGGTTTGGGAGGTACTGCCGAAGAAGCCTTGGTGAGTTGCTGCAATGCATCTTGTAGATGGTATACACTGCAGCCACGGTACGCCGGTGGTGGAGGGAGTGAATGTTTAAGGTGCTAGATGGGGTATCAATCAAGCGGGCTGCTTTGTCCTGGATAATGTTTAGCTTCTCGAGTGTTATTGGAGCTGCACTGATCAAGGCAAGTGGAGAGTATTCCATCACACTCCTCATTTGTGTCTTGTAGATGGTGGAATGGCTTTGGGGAGTCAGGAGGTGAGACAATCACCACAGAATACCCAGCCTCTTATTTATATGGCTGGTCCAGTTAAGTTTCTGGTCAATGGTGACCCCAGGATGTTGATGGTGGGTGCTTTGGTGAGGAGGAATTTCTTCACCCAGAGAGTGGTGAACCTGTGGAATTCTCTACCACAGAAGGCAGTAGAGGCCAATACATTAAATATATTCAAGAAGGAGTTGGATATATTTCTTAAGGCTAAAGGGATCAATGGGTATGGGGAGAAAGCAGGGACCGGGTACTGAACTTGGATGATCAGCCATGATCGCATTGAATGGCGGAGCAGGCTCGAGGGGTCGAATGGCCTACTCCTGCTCCTATCTTCTATGTTTCTATGTTAGGTAATGCCATTGAATGTCATGGGGAGGTGGTTAGATTCTTGCTTGTTGGAGATAGTCATTGCCTGGCACTTGTGTGGCGTGAATGTTACTTGCCAATTATTAGCCCAAGCCTGAATCTTGACCAGGACTTGCTGCATGCTGGCATGGACTGCTTTATTATCTGAGGAGTTGCGAATGGAACTGAATACTGTGCAGTCATCAGCGAACATCCCCACTTCTGACCTTATAATGGAGGGAAGGTCATTGATAAAGCAGCTGAAGATGGTTGGGTCTTGGACACTGCCCTGAGGAACTCCTGCAGATATGACTCCAGCCAGTGGAGAGTTTTTCCCCTGATTCCCATTGACTTCAATTTTACTAGGGCTCCTTGATGTCATACTTGGCCAAATGCTGCCTTGATATCAAGGGCAGTCACTCTCACCTCGCCTCTGGAATTCAGCTCCTTTGTTCATGTTTTGACCAAGGCTGTAATGCGGTCTGGAGCTGAGTAGTCCTGGCGGAACCCAAACTGAGCATCAGTGAGCAGGTTATTGGTGAGTAAGTGCCGCTTGATAGCATGATCGACACCTTCCATCACTTTGCTGATGATTGAGAGTAGACAGATTGGATTTGTCCTGCTTTTTGTGGACAGGACATACCTGGGCAGTTTTCCACATTGACGGGTAGATGCTAATTTTGTAGCTGCACTGGAACACCTTGGTTAGAGGCGCGGCTAGTTCTGGAGCACAAGTCTTCAGCACTACAACTGATATGTTGTCAGGGCCCATAGCCTTTGCTGTATCCAGTGCGCTCAGCCGTTTCTTGATAACACGTGGAGTGAATCAAATTGGCTGAAGACTGGCTTCTGTGATGGTGGGGAACTCATGAAGAGGCCGATATGGATCATCCACTCGGCACTTCTGGTTGAAAATGGTTGCAAACACTTCAGGCTTGTCTTTTGCACACATGTGCTGGGCTCTGCCATCATTGAGGATGGGGATGTTCAGGAATATGATCATTGTAATTGAGCATTTGCATGGCATTTATTTTCCCTTTCGAAGTAGCCTTTCTGACTTTCAGTTTGATGACCTGCAATTAACTGCTTAACATTCTGCACTGATAGAATTGTAAAAATAAGATGCCATAATTTCATGCTGCCTTGTTTACGCCTCAAGTGAGATCTGTTTTTCTCATATGATCCAATCTTTAAAATGTTCTATTTTCAGTGGATTTGAACATATGTCAAAACCATATAGAACAACTATCAAACTGTAATTGTAAAGGTTCTGCCTGGTTGTAGTTTGTAAAATTCAGCAAGTCAGCCTCTACCTTGATTATAAGCAGGAACCAAGACTTTGTAATAACTGCTGCACATATAATCCTTCTAATTTATGAATCATCATGTTTACTCACAACAAGTATCGCAGCAGGCAAAATCATTTCACTGAATAAACTTGGTAACTGAATGTGTTCTCTTTCCATCACCTAGTTCGTCTATAATCAGGAAGATATTGGATTCGGAGTTTCTTGTTAAGAATTCAATGAGTTGGTGTTTTTAGGGACTGACATGAAGACAGTTGTTCTCTGATTCATGTTGGTCATTTAATTTCATGTGTGTATTTTTAGGATTAAAATTACCTTCACTTTTCCTTACAGGGTCACTGCTTAGCAGTGAAGGGGTACGTAGATGGCCTCCTGGGACATTATGTTGTTAATGTGACATCTGCCACAAAGTTGTGTAGCAAGCAACTATGCAAGAGACATGGAAGGTGTGTGAGAAAGAACATCGACTCCAAAACCTACCTCCACCTGGACCCCAGCAGTTTCAAAATCAGAACCAATCCTGAAGGAATGCATCCCAGATTTTCCGTGAAAGGGAGAATGAACGCAAGGGACATCAAATACATCAAACATAAGTTCACGTGTCAGTGTTATGAAGGTTGGATTGGGATTTCCTGTGAGGTTCCAGTTCTTGAGATTGCTTCAGTGGATAAAAATGTCCAGAGCATCGTGGCTGGAACAAATTCAGCCCCACAATTACCATTTTCATTTGCCACTATTGTTGTCTTTCAGCTAGTCATTAAAACCCTTAATTTTCAGCACTAGAAGCAGCCTTGTTACTCTGGTAAATTGATGATATGACAAAGATATCATTTTATCAGGTGTGTGTAAATGAATGTGGACAATGATCTATCTGGGAGACTTGGCTGTACTATGGAGGCTTTTTTCCCGAAGTATATTTAAAGACACTACCGTAACTATCACATCTGCTGCAGCACACGCTTAACAGCGGCCAACATAGCAGTTCCAAATCAGAGTTGTTCCTGATTATTTCAGGAACTGAGCCTGTCTGAAAGCCCTCAACGAAAAAGAAAGTTTAAGAGAATGATCATTTAACATTTGTTTTTGTAAATTTGTTTTCTCCCCTCATTAACTCTTGACACATTTCATGTTCAAATAGAGAAAGTGAACAGGTGCCATGCTCCTTGGTCACTGCTACTCCAGGCCCAATAACTCTAGACAGTTTGATGTTAATAATGTGACTCGGGCAACCCCGGTGGCTCAGTGGATTTAAACAGTGAGCAACTGAGCCATACTAGAGCAGAATAATCCAAAGTTCAGTCCCTAATCTCTGGCAAGTTAGCTGATCGCAGCCAAGACAGCAGTTGGGATACTATAATTGGCCTCAGTTGCCTGATTTTTTTGAGGAGGGGATATTGACCTGGTTTCCTGCACCTGATTGATTCCATAAGCTCTGCTGGAGGTGCACGTTGGGTTACGACCGTGCCGGGCTCAGTTGTGACGCCACACATGGGGAAATAGCTTGACAACACTCACTGTCACGACTTACAGCTGAATAGTGCCCACTTGGGTGAGGAGCTGGAGTGCAATTGGCACCTATAGACTGTACCAACAAGAAGTTAACAAGTTCAGGAGGGGAAGGGAAGAAAATAAAATATGTTCAAAAATATGATGTACTTAGCAGTTCACAAATTACAATTAGCATTAGAGATGTCAAAATGTAGAATATAGTTCTTTAGACTTCAAATGTATTGAACCACAATGTATTTGGGATGATTTATTATCAATATACTGTGTTTGTTTTTTATTGCCTATGTAGCTTAACGCACAGGTATTCCTTAATTGCTGTGGTGCAGAAATCCCTAATATTTCAATTCTGATCATTCAAATTTATATGGAGAGACTTTGAAAATAAAAAGAACCAATTAATTTGTGCAAAATGGCACTCGTGTTGTCTTCATTTTAATATGTCTTGTGCAGACTCCACCTGTACATTTTCACACACTTGTAGCTTAAATATGCTTCCTAGGCAGAATACATTTCATACATTAAAAAAAAATTAAACATAACATTGGGCCAATTTTCCTGTAGCAGGGCATCTAACGGCATCAGCCGTTAGTTAGACTTGCCTATGCAGGATTTTACATTTTTTTGTGTGGTAAGTTGCTGAAAGTGCGAGCTGATAACGTCACAGTGAGGGGAAATTGGGCATCTGGGACCTGTGTGAACAAGGAAAGCGACTGTGTATGTCCTTAACCAATCAGATTGAAGGATTGTGAAATAAACATACCAAGGGCTGAGAAGGAAGTGTAAATTAGAATGGGTGAATTCAATGTCAAAATCAGGTACAGAAAGAGAAATAAAGGCCGGAATTGTCTGGGTTGTCATAGGGCAGGATCGGTGGCGGGTCGGGTGGGAAAGTTTTTTTTTACCCCGCTGTCAACCCGTCTTTTCCAATCTCGGGTCTGTCAGCGCTGAGCAGACTCGACAGGCAGCAGCGGGAGACCCAATTAAACTCATTATAATGTACTTAACAGACCCTTAACAGGCTTTTATAACTTACTTTAACTTCGTGGCCACGGGAACCACGCTGTTCGGGGACCATGTCTGTCAACCTGAGGTGGGAGTTCCGTGGCCATGGCTCCAGCTGATTACTTGACAGCTTCAACAGTACAGTAAAAGCTCCCACCTGACAGACCATCAATTTCCTCAGCCACAAGCTGTTTCTCAGTCCATTTCCAGCACAGATTCTGCAGGCTTTTCACTTTCCACTCGCCATCCACTCTCATCTTATTGGAAGAATTCTCTCACCATTGACAGAATGCTTCTGTCATCTCGACTTCACCTGCCATCTATTCCATCAACATGGGTGCTCTTTATACTGTCTCACCTTGGTCCTCAGAATCCGACCAGGATCAGCCCCAACACCAGCAGCACCAGGCACACCAGCAGCACCAACAACAACACCAACCTTCTCCACAATCACCTGATGCTGCACGGGATAGAGGGCATCAGCACCCGAACACATTGCTGCCCGGGGACACCAGGGATGGCCTCACCATGGCCAGATTTACTTCACTTGACGCTGTACACCCTGGATGCCACATGATGCGCCAGGATGGCACCACCCCACACCAACACCATAAAGCATCCCTACAATGTCCAAGCCTTTCCTTTCACACTGACCACCATTGCGGGGGGTACCATTATGTCTCACCAATCACTGCAACTCACTAAGCCACTTCCAAAGGTGCACACAAATCTGTTCAAGAATGGAAAGTGTTAAAAATAAAGGTTTCAATGTTTGACAGCACATTAACAGAAACTTTACATGAACATTGGATAAAACACCCACGTGGCTACCCTTGTGTGTTGTTAGTTGGTATGATTGCACTAGGATGAGGGTGAGTGTGAGGGGTGGCTAGTGAGATGGGGATGTGATAATGTCGATAGAGAGGGATGGGTGGAGGTGCAAGGTAAGTTGGTGTGAGTAAGGATACATAGATACATAGAAGATAGGAGCAGGAGTAGGCCATTCGGCCCTTCGTGCCTGCTCCGCCATTCAATGAGATCATGGCTGATCCTTTAATTCAGTATCCCGTCCCCGCCTTCTCTCCGTAACCCTTAACCCCTTTTGCCCGTAGAAATATATCTAATTCCCTCTTAAATATATTTAATGAGCTGGCGTACACTGCCCTCTGTGGCAATGAGTTCCACAGGTTCACCACTCTCTGAGTGAAGAAATTCCCCCTCATCTCTGTCCTAAATGGTTTAGCCCTTATCCTTAAATTATGTCCTCTAGTTCTGTTCTCACCCGCCAAGGGAAACATTCCTTCTGCATCCAGTCTGTCTAGACCTGTCAGAATTTTATACACTTCTATGAGGTCCCCTCTCAATCTTCTAAACTCCAGTGTGTACATCCCTAAACTACATAGTCTCTCCTCATAGGTCATTCCCGCCATTCCTGGTATCAGCCTGGTGAATCGCCGCTGCACCCCCTCCATGGCAAGAACATCCTTCCTCAGATGAGGCGACCAAAACTGTACACAGTACTCGAGGTGTGGTCTCACCAGTGCCCTGTACAGCTGCAGCAAGGTATCCCTGTTCCTGTATTCTAACCCTTTTGCTATGAAGGCCAGCATACCGTTTGCCTTCTTGACCGCCTGTTGCACCTGCATGCTCGCCTTCAGTGACTGGTGTACAAGAACACCCAGGTCTCTCTGTACTTCCCCCTCTCCCAATCTATTGCCATTTAAATAATAATTTGCCCTCCCGTTCCTGCACCCAAGGTGGATAACTTCGCACTTGTCCACATTATAGTGCATCTGCCATTTATCCGCCCAATCGCCCAGTCTGTCCAAATCGCTCTGGAGCTTCCTGGTCTCTTCCTCTGAGCCCACCCCCCCTCCTAGTTTAGTGTCGTCTGCAAATTTGGAAATGCTGCATCCGACTCCCTGATCCAGGTCATTAATGTAAATTGTGAACAGCTGGGGGCCCAGGACAGATCCCTGTGGTACCCCACTTGTTACTGCCTGCCATTCAGAAAATGAGCCGTTTATTCCAACTCTCTGTTTTCTATCTGACAGCCAGTTCCCTATCCACGCCAATACTTTCCCCTTTATCCCATGAGCCTCAATTTTCCATGCTAATCTTTTATGTGGGACCTTATCGAAGGCCTTTTGGAAGTCCAGGTACACCACATCTACTGGCTCTCCCCCATCTATTCTACCAGTTACTCCCTCAAAAAATTCCAATAGATTAGTCAAGCACGATTTACCCTTTGTAAATCCATGTTGACTCTGTCCTATCCTGTCCCCATTTGCTAAGTGCTCCGCTATTTCATCCTTAATGATGGACTCCAGCATTTTGCCCACAACTGATGTAAGGCTTACAGGTCTGTAATTACCTGCTTTTTCCCTACCCCCCTTTTTGAATAGTGGGGTAACGTTAGCTACCCTCCAATCCATGGGCACTGTTCCCGAGTCTAATGAATTCTGAAAAATCATCCTTAGTGCATCCGCTATCTCTAGGGCCACCTCCTTCAGTACCCTAGGATGCATGTTATCAGGCCCTGGGGATTTGTCCACCTTCAATCCCTTTAGCTTCCTTAACACCATATCCTTAGAGATATTGATTTGCGTCAGTTCCTCCTTTGCCAATGTCCCTATTTTTCCCGATATCCCAGGGAGGTTTTTTGTGTCTTCCTTCGTAAAGACTGACCCAAAGTATGCATTTAGTTGATCTGCCATTTCCTTATTTCCCATTATATATTCCCCCGTATCTGACTGCAATGGACCAACTTTGGTTTTCACCAGTCTTTTCCTTTTGATATACTTATAAAAGCTTTTGGAGTTAGTTTTTATATTTTCCGCCAGCTTGTTTTCGTAAGCTATTTTGCCCCTCTTGATTATGCCCTTTGCCCTCCTTTGCTCTATCTTAAACTGTTCCCAATCTTCCGCTCTGGCGCTTTTTTTGGCTATTTTATACGCCCTATCTTTGGATTTTATGCTGTCTCTAATTTCCCCTGTTATCCACGGTTGAGTCACCTTTTTAGATTTCCTTTTATGCCAGATTGGTATAAACAATTTTTGCAATTTTGTCATTCTATCTTTAAATGTTTGCCATTGTTTATCTACCTCCAGTCCTCCCAGGAACGTTGTCCAATCAGACCTACTCAGTTCCCGTCTCATGGCATCATAATTCCCCTTGTTTAAATTCAGGACCTTAGTCTCTGAGTCAATTTCTTCGCTCTCCATTTCGAGTGAGAAATCGATCATGTTATGATCGCTCTGACCCAAGGGTCCCCGTACAACAAGATTACTGATTAGTCCCTTCTCATTGCACAGTACCCAGTCCAATATAGCCTGTTCCCGAGTTGGTTCCTCGACATATTGATCCAGATAACCATCCCTTAAACACTCAAGGAATTCCTCCTCCTCATTATTTTTACTGATTAGGCTAGTCCAATCTATATGTAAGTTAAAGTCACCTATGATGACAGCTGTGCTCTTATTGCACGCTTCTCTAATTTCCCTCGTGATGCCCTCCCTAACCTCTATTTTACTATTTGGAGGCCTATATACCACTCCTATTAATGTTTTTCGCCCCTCGCTATTTCTTAGCTCCACCCATATAGATTCTGTATTAACTGAGTTAATATCCTTCCTTTCAATTGCATTTATCCCCTTTTTTACTAGCAATGCTACCCCTCCTCCCTTTCTTTTTTGTCGATCCTTCCTAAATACTGAATACCCCTGTATGTTAAGCTCCCAGCCCTGCTCACCCTGCAACCATGTTTCCGTAATCCCAATTAGATCATAATTATTAACCTCTATTTCCACAGCTAATTCATCTACCTTGTTCCTGATGCTTCTCGCATTAAGGTATAAAACCCTCAGGCTTTTTTTATGCTCACATTTTTTATGAATTAGTTTGGCCCTTTGTTTTTTGTTCCTCACCCTTTTACCATTTATTTCTGTCTGCCTTTCACTTTCCTCTATTTCACTACATAGGTTTCTAGCCCCCTGCCATACTAGTTTAAATGCTCCCGAACTGCTTTATCAAAAATTACCCCGAGAACATCAGTTCCATCTCTGCACAGGTGTAGACCGTCCCTTTTGTATAGGTCACACCTACCACAAAACTGGTTCCAATGCCTCAAAAATTTAAAACCCTCCCTCTTACACCACTGCTCAAGCCACGTATTTAGCCTAACTATCCTGTTCTCTGTACTCTTACTAGCACGTGGCACTGGTAGTAATCCAGAGATTACTACCTTCGAGGTCCTACTTTTTAGCTTGGCTCCTAACTCCCTAAATTCTACTTGTAGGACCTCTTCCCTTTTTTTAGCTACGTCGTTGGTACCAACATGTATCACGACAACTGGCTGTTCCCCCTCCCCCTCCAGAATGTTCTGCAGGAGTAGGGTAGGGAAGGCAGAGTGATAGGGATGTGATGAGAGGCACAGCAGGATGAAGTTGAGTGTGGCTTTGTACTAATGTTTTGTGATCTAATGAGATCATTGAAAGGCTTGCATCACTGCACCCAGGTCCTCCTGACAACATACCTTCTTGTGACCTCCTCTGCAATGTGCAACCAGACTGTCTTGGTCTCCTGGGGTGGTCGCTTCCGCCCATTGGAAGGGAAGAGTACCTCCCTGCGTGCTGTGACTCCCTCCATAAGCATATGGATGGTGTCAGGGGAGAGCCTGGATGCAGCCCTGCACCTCTGAGCAGTGATTATCAGTGTTTGCAGCACTTCAATGCTGTAGAACACTGACAGCACAAATGTCATAAGTAAGTTGACCATGGTCCCTTTAAGGAAACCGGATGATGACGCATCATGAATGACATCACTAGACCCGCTTCCTCTAATTGGACTGAGAAATGCACTGGGTGGGCTTAACAAGCCCTATCAACGTAAATTCATTTTAGGCAGCGGAATGGAGCCAGCAGCGGGGCTGCGACCAACCACTGACATCGCCCGCGCCGGACACGCTGAGGTGAGCAAAATCCCAGCCAATGAGAGGGAACGAGAGACTGGATTAAGAGAGAGAGAAAAAAGAGAAAGAAATTGAAAGTAAAAAAAAGTTTTAATTTTACATTTTTAAAATCTCCAACAACAATTAAAACCTGTAGAAATGAGACTCCACACTTGTAATAGTTATTTTTAGTATGGTTCTAAGACAGGCTCCTTGCATCACTTCAGACCATCTCTAACTTTCTATGGCAAATTTAGTTTGTATCTACCGCGCAAATACAACAACTTCACGCCATTCAATGCAATTCAATGGTGAGGCAGACAATGAGATGCCGTTTTCGTAAAGCTAATTGCGGAGTGGCGCAACTCGGACAGAAACTTTTGGATATTTGAGTTTAACTGCGCATCTGCCCCTTCCTGAAGTTGCTGTACCATTTATGCATAAGTAACAGCGAGCGCCATTAGCCTCACTGTTACTTTGATATTTTGACAGCAAAATCTGGGCCATTATTCTTCTACCTCTGGGACCTCAATCCAGTTCTTACTAGGCAGACTCAGAAAAAACAAAAGAAAGAACTTGCATTTATATAGTGCCTTTCATGACCTCAAGATGTCCCAAAGCACTTTACAGCCAATGAAATACTTTTGAAGTGTAGTCACTGTTGTAATGTAGGAAATGCGGTAGTCAATCTGCGCACAGCAAGCTCCCACAGACAGCAATGAAATAATTCCCAGATAATTTGTTTTAGTGATGTTGGGTCATATTAGCTGGCTGTTCCACTCTGAAATAATACATGGGTGGCTGGTATGAGAAAGGGAAATGTCACACAGATGCAGTTGGGAACACTTTCTTGAGGTTGGAAAAAAGGCAGATTTATAGAGGCAGACTGAGAGATTTATTCTGTATCTGACCTCTGACCTGGCAGTGCAAATAACTTTGAAAGTATCCTCTGGTGGGGTGAGAGTGCAATCCACTTTTATTTAATTTTTTTTAAAGCATTACCATTCTTTTAAAATGTAATTTCTTTCTTACTTTCTTAACTCTTTAATGCTAATATGATGTTTCACACTGATATCACATGCAGTATTGCCACAATGCACTGTGCCTATTTCAGTCTTATTGGGTTATGACATGTCATGTAGAAGGACTGATTGTTGCAGCAGCATCAATTCCGGACAGAGTGAATAGGTTGAATGTTCTGTCTCATGAAATGAGTTGCAAAAAACTGCTTTTATAACTTTTAATTCATAATTGATATAAAACATTTGTGAAAAAAAAGGTAATTCGGAAAGTCAAAACATGGGTTGAAATAATGCAAGAACCACCAGTTAATATTTTCACCTTCAGAAAAACACAAATATTTACAGAGAATCATAGTACAGAACAGCACAGAAAGAGGCCATTCGGCCCATCGAGTCTGCGCCGGCTCTTTCGAAGAGCAATCCAGTTAGTCCCACTCCCCTGCTCTTTCCCCAGATTCCCTGCAATTTTTTCTCCTTCAAGTATTTATCCAATTCCTTTTTGAAGGCTACTATTGAATCTGTATCCACCACCCTCTCAGGCAGTGCATTCCAAATCCTAACCACTCGTTGTGTAAAAAAGTTTTTCCTTATGTCACCCCTGGTTCTTTTGACATTCACCTTAAATCTATGCCTTCTGGTTATAGAGAAGAGACACTGCTGGCTATATTTCAATTTTTAATGGGTAAATAAGCAAAACAAACTCCATCACAAATTTATAATCTCGAGAGCTGTGGGCCCCACGACTAACCCCATCTATTGTCAAAACCAGAGGCGACATGAGGAACATCTTTTTTACGCAACGAGTGGTTAGGATTTGGAATGCACTGCCCGATAGGGTGGTGGATACAGATTTAACGGTAGCCTTCAAAAGGGAGTTGGATAAATACTTGAAGGAGAAAATGTTTCAGATCCAACAGGCCTCATTGAGGGTTATTTATTGTTTTGTAGCTTGTTTGCACCTCCATTCTATTGTGCTTATTTTGTTGCACCTAACAGCTCATTTTACAAAATGCTGCTGAATGTTTTTGTATCTTTGATACAGATCAGCTATGATCTAATTGAATGACGGAACAGGCTCAAGGGGCTGAATGGCCTACTCCTGTTCCTATAAAAAGAAAGATTTGCATTTATATAGCACCTTTCACAAATGTCTCAAAGCGCTTTACAGCCAATGAAGTACTTTTGAAGTGGAGTCACTGTTGTAATGTGGGAAACGCGGCAGCCAATTTGCGCACAGCAAGCTCCCACAACCAGCAATGTGATAATGACCAGATAATCCGTTTTTGTTATGTTGGTTGAGGGATAAATATTGGCTATGTTCTTGTAAGAGACGAATCTGGCCTTTCTGAAGGATCACTTGGTAAGTGAACTACCTAATGTGGAACTGAGCCATAGGAAGGTCCCAGATTTGATCTCTAGTCTATGCTGATTTAGCTGATCCCAGCTGGGGTGGCAGTCGGTGTTCTACAATTGGCCTCAGAATGAAACAAAATCAGACAGAGCTCCCATTCCCTGATTACCATCCATTGACCTCTGCCAGGAAGTATGAGCATGTGGCTGTCAGATGAGGGCAAGTCTGGGATGTCCTGACAAATATTCTGCTGACAATAACTGTCGAGGCTCACACATGAAGAAGTGTTACTTGAACAAAGTGCCAGTATTTGGTCAACACCCCTGGCACGGACCCTTGGCAGCAATCAACACGGTCAGGAGAGGTGGGGAGAAAACTGGGGGTGGGGTGGGGAATAGGATAGCAACATTCACACAATGCTAGCCTTCTGTTTTCGGTCTTGTGTTTGTCGTGATGTTATACTGGTGTTGTTAATTAATCACAAGTATTAAACATTAACCATACAAGCAGCAAATCTAATAATTAAGAGGCACAACTGGCTTAAATTAGCCTAATATTAAATTTGCACTACTTTATATGTGATTTGCAAATAAAATGCATCTGAAATAAGATTTGACTCCTCATCTCTTGAACAGAAATGGGAATTTTAACCCCCAAGAACAGGTGGGCAGTAAAAATTGAAGGAAATTGAAGCACGACTGCAATCCGGCTCCAACGCACCCACTTCTGGAGTTTAACGGAGGCGTTGACATAAATCATGCCATTTATGTAGAAATTACTTATGAAATATACTGGGCAGCCTGCTGGTGGCGCTGTCCAGGGAGAGTATAAATACTCGGGCACGGGCCCAGCTTGCTCAGGGACATTTTGTAAACAGGAACTAGTGAAGGATAACTAGACTTCCATGTTGTGAAACTGTCGATTAAAGCCTTGTTTAATACTCTGACCAAGTGCCTAGTAGTTTTCTTACGTCAGGCGTGATTGGCTGTGTGCGCGTAATCTGCTCGGAGTCAGCATGATCATTAGGACAGGCGGGTTGGTAATTACCACAGTCGTTAGCACATGGTAATAAGGGGATTTTGAATTGAATGAAACAGGGATTTGAATTTAATGCCACCAGTAAGGGGTTCCTGGGGCTCGGGAAACTCGCCAGTGAAACGGAGGCGAAATTGATGTGCACTTCATGGGGGACTTTAAAGTTCAGGTTTCCCATTCTCAATAAAGGCTTACAGTTGCTTTGTCAGTTCCCTCTGGTAAAGGTTCCCCAGAGAGTTTTTTAAGGAGTTTGGAGGCTTTCAAAAGGACACCAGCAGGATGGGAGGCACCATGGATGCTTTCGACACTACTTTGAACGAGGAAGACAACCATCAGCCACAGCAGTGACAACGTGCTGTGGTCGGATCAGAAGGTGCACAGGGGAGAGAGGTGCACAGGGGAGAGAGGTGAACAGGGGAGAGAGGTGCACAGGGGAGAGAGGTGCACAGGGGAGAGAGGTGCACAGGGGAGAGAGGTGCACAGGGGAGAGAGGTGCACAGGGGAGAGAGGTGAACAGGGGAGAGAGGTGAACAGGGGAGAGAGGTGAACAGGGGAGAGAGGTGAACAGGGGAGAGAGGTGAACAGGGGAGAGAGGTGAACAGGGGAGAGAGGTGAACAGGGGAGAGGTGAACAGGGGAGAGAGGTGCACAGGGGAGAGAGGTGCACAGGGGAGAGAGGTGCACAGGGGAGAGAGGTGCACAGGGGAGAGAGGTGAACAGGGGAGAGAGGTGCACAGGGGAGAGAGGTGCACAGGGGAGAGAGGTGCACAGGGGAGAGAGGTGCACAGGGGAGAGAGGTGAACAGGGGAGAGAGGTGAACAGGGGAGAGAGGTGAACAGGGGAGAGAGGTGAACAGGGGAGAGAGGTGAACAGGGGAGAGAGGTGAACAGGGGAGAGAGGTGAACAGGGGAGAGGTGAACAGGGGAGAGAGGTGCACAGGGGAGAGAGGTGCACAGGGGAGAGAGGTGCACAGGGGAGAGAGGTGCACAGGGGAGAGAGGTGCACAGGGGAGAGAGGTGCACAGGGGAGAGAGGGGCAGAGGGGAGAGGGGCAGAGGAGAGAGGGGCAGAGGAGAGAGGGGCAGAGGGGAGAGGGGCAGAGGGGCAGAGGGGAGAGGGGCACAGGAGAGAGGGGCACAGGAGGGAGGGGCACAGGGGAGCGGGGCACAGGGGAGAGGGGCACAGGAGAGAGGTGCACAGGAGAGTGGTGCACAGGAGAGTGGTGCACAGGAGAGTGGTGCACAGGAGAGTGGTGCACAGGAGAGTGGTGCACAGGAGTGGTGCACAGGGGAGTGGTGCACAGGGGAGTGGTGCACAGGGGAGAGATGCACAGGGGAGAGATGCACAGGGGAGAGATGCACAGGGGAGAGGTGCACAGGGGAGAGGTGCACAGGGGAGAGGTGCACAGGAGAGTGGTGCACAGGAGAGTGGTGCACAGTGGAGTGGTGCACAGGGGAGAGGTGCACAGGGGAGAGGTGCACAGGGGAGAGGTGCACAGGGGAGAGGTGCACAGGAGAGTGGTGCACAGGAGAGTGGTGCACAGGAGAGTGGTGCACAGGGGAGTGGTGCACAGGGGAGAGGTGCACAGGGGAGAGGTGCACAGGGGAGAGGTGCACAGGAGAGTGGTGCACAGGGGAGAGGGGCACAGGGGAGAGGGGCACAGGGGAGAGGGGCACAGGAGAGAGGGGCACAGGGGAGAGGGGCACAGGGGAGAGGGGCACAGGGGAGAGGGGCACAGGAGAGTGGTGCACAGGGGAGTGGTGCACAGGGGAGTGGTGCACAGGGGAGTGGTGCACAGGGGAGAGATGCACAGGGGAGAGGTGCACAGGAGAGTGGTGCACAGGAGAGTGGTGCACAGTGGTGCACAGGGGAGTGGTGCACAGGGGAGAGGTGCACAGGGGGGAGGTGCACAGGAGAGTGGTGCACAGGAGAGTGGTGCACAGTGGTGCACAGGGGAGTGGTGCACAGGGGAGAGGTGCACAGGAGAGTGGTGCACAGGGGAGTGGTGCACAGGGGAGTGGTGCACAGGGGAGAGATGCACAGGGGAGAGGTGCACAGGAGAGTGGTGCACAGGAGAGTGGTGCACAGTGGTGCACAGGGGAGTGGTGCACAGGGGAGAGGTGCACAGGGGAGAGGTGCACAGGAGAGTGGTGCACAGGAGAGTGGTGCACAGGGGAGAGGTGCACAGGGGAGTGGTGCACAGGAGAGTGGTGCACAGGGGAGAGGTGCACAGGAGAGTGGTGCACAGGGGAGAGGTGCACAGGAGAGTGGTGCACAGGGGAGAGGTGCACAGGGGAGAGGTGCACAGGAGAGTGGTGCACAGGGGAGAGGTGTACATGAGAGAGGTGCACAGGGGAGAGGGGCACAGGAGAGAGGGCCACAGGGGAGAGGTGCACAGGAGAGTGGTGCACAGGGGAGTGGTGCACAGGGGAGAGGTGCACAGGGGAGAGGTGCACAGGGGAGAGAGGTGCACAAGGGAGAGGTGCACAGGGGAGAGGTGCACAGGAGAGTGGTGCACAGGGGAGAGGTGCACAGGGGAGAGGTGCACAAGGGAGTGGTGCACAAGGGAGAGGTGCACAGGGGAGTGGTGCACAGGGGAGAGGTGCACAAGGGAGAGGTGCACAGGGGAGTGGTGCACAGGGGAGAGGTGCACAAGGGAGAGGTGCACAGGGGAGTGGTGCACAAGGGAGAGGTGCACAGGGGAGTGGTGCACAAGGGAGAGGTGCACAGGGGAGTGGTGCACAGGGGAGAGGTGCACAGGGGAGTGGTGCACAGGGGAGAGGTGCACAGGGGAGTGGTGCACAGGGGAGAGGTGCACAAGGGAGAGGTGCACAGGGGAGAGGGAGGGGATTGTTGAAAACCACAGGATGTGGGTGAATCAGCAAACGTACTCACTTTTCCTGACCTGTTTAGTTCATAAACTGCTTCCAGCACTGCATCCAAAACCAGGGCTCAATGCTCCTGCTGCTCACCTCCTGAACCACCTCCAGCCATGCCTTCTTCGTGACAGTAGCTGTTTTCTTCCTCCCAGTGATGGGGAAAATGAAGTGGCTCCTGCTGCTTAGTGCACCCAACAGTAATTTACGGGAAGCATCGTTAAATGTGTTGGCTGCAGGGAAGGAGGGTCATGTTTTGCACAAAAGGGGTATTGACATTGCTGACTGCAGGGAGAGCTGCACTAATGTGTGCATTATTAGGGGTGTTGGGGGATTATTGTCCAAATGGGAGATCAGTAAGCAATGTTCCCTGTAAGCTGCTCTTTGTTCTGTATGGCCTGTGTTTTTAATGCGCGGTCGGTCCCTTTACATTTCTGTACATGTGCGGTATTTACAATGTAAAAGCCAGTGAGCGGCCTGCGTGGGACCTTGCAGATTACTGCGTGTTTGCGCGCATGCACCTTAGCGCGAACATTGCCAGTAAGGCGTGGGATCGCATTTGTGGGAACTGCAGGCATTTGTCTCCTTTACAGGGGCTCTTGCATTCCCATCACAGAACTATCTCGCAGCTTTGCTTCTACAATTATTTCTTTTATTTTAAAATGCCTTCAAGTTAAAAAGGGCTTGCATGCAGAAGTGCTGAAAAATTACTTTGTGTAGCTCAATTTTTCAATAAAGGGTAAATTTTACACATAATCCACACTTCAGTGTTAGAAGAATTATAAAGTGGGAAAGGCAACTATTTTATGCTGGTTTCTTCAAGTGGGGAATATACAAGCCAATCATCAAACTCCCCTGGTCAGCAGCAATTATACTCTAATTGACATCAGAATTTACAACATGTATAGTTTGAGGTCTTAAAGGGGCAGGCCAAATTAAAAATGGCACTGTCTTAGTGTCAGACATTGCGCATGACATGATGTAATGCTTCTGTTGTTATAAAACAATGACTGCTGCAAGTTACCAAGAGCAGTAGAACAGGAGATCGGCTAGTGTATATTAAAAAGGAAAAATTAGTAGCATGCACATTGCCAGAGGGGTCCACCACCTCCTTTCCCTCTGCTTCTTCTTGCACACCATAACCCTGTTGCTCAACTGTAAAAACAGTATCTTCTTCAGAGGAATTTAGATATGGTTTGAAATGTGGATGAATAGTCTATAAACTTACGATGGCATGAATTATTAATATATGACAATGACCTCATTGCTGTATTAATTTCCCCAGGACATTAAAACTGTCTCCTTCCTCCTACAATCCTGATTCTCAACCTGATAAAATACTTTAAAAAACCAAGCTTGGCATCATCTGACCATTATTTGTCTTTTCTCCTACTCTTACATATCGTGGTACCCTGCGCTATGAGCCTTGGTTCTTCACCTCAATAAAATAAAGATTCCCTGTTACCATAAAAAGCTAGGCATCAGTGTAGTGGCAGTACTCATTTCTGAGTCATGAAGGTTGTGGTTTCAAATCCCTACTCCAACACTTGAGCACATAACTTAAAATAAGACTTAAGTCCAGTATTGATGGAGTTCTGCATTATCAGAGAAAGAAAGATTTGCATTTAAGCAGCACCTTTCACAGGATGACCCAAAGCACTTTACAACCAATGGAGGCAGAGGGTATGGCTGAGATGCTAAATGAGTACATTGCATCTGTCTTCACCAAGGAAGATGCTGCTGCCATAGACATGGTGAAGGAGGAGGTAGAGGAGATACTGGATGGGATAACAATTGATAAAAAGGAGGTACTAGAAAAGCTGGCTGTACTTAATGTAGATAAGTCATCAGGACCAGATGGGATGCATCCTAGGAAGCTGAGGGAAGTGAAGGAAGAAATCACAGAGTTACTGGCCATAATCTTCCAATCCTCCTTAGAAATGGGGGTGGTGCCAGAGGACTGGAGAATTGCAAATGTTACACCCTTGTTTAAAAAAGGGTGTAAAGATAAACCCAGCAACTACAGGCCAAACAGTTTAACCTCGGTAGTGGGGAAGCTTTTGGAAACAATAATCAGGGACAAAATTAACAATCACTTGGACAAGTGTGGATTAATTGAGGAAAGTCAGCATGGATTTGTTAAAGGAAAATTGTGTTTAACCAACTTGATCGAGATTTTTGATGAGGTAACAGAGAGGGGCAATGCGGTTGACGTGGTGTACATGGATTTCCAAAAGGCGTTCGACAAAGTGCCACATAATAGGCTTGCCAACAAAGTTGAAGCCCATGAAATAAAAGGGGCAGTGGCAGCATGGCTACAAAATTGACAGGAAACAGAAAGTAGTGGTGAATGGTTGTTTTTCGGGCTGGAGGAAGTTATACAGTGGTGTTCCCCAGGGGTCTGGTTCTAGGACCACTGCTTTTCTTGATGTATATTAATGACTTGGATGTGGGTGTACAGGGCACAATTTCAAAATTTACAGATAACACAAAACTTGGAAGTATAGTGAACAGTGAGAAGGATAGTGATAGACTTCAAGAGGACAGAGAGAGGCTGGTAAAATGGGCGGACACGTGGCAGATGAAATTTAACGCAGAAAAGTGCCAAAGCCTCAGGATAAAGGGTAGGCCATTTAGGACTGAGATCAGAAGAAATTTCTTCACACAGAGGGTGATGAATTTTTGGAATTCTCTACCCCAGAGGGCTGTGGAGGTCAGTCATTGGGTACATTCAAAACAGAAGTCGGTAGATTTCTGACTAGTAAAGGCATCAAGGGATATGGCGATAGGGCTGGTGAATGGAGTTGAGGCAGAAGATCAGCCATGATCTCATTGAATGGCGGAGAAGACTCGAACGGCTGAGTGGCCTACTCCTACTCCTATTTCTTATGTTCTTATGTTCTAAGTGATACATTTTGGTAGAAAGAATGAGGAGAGGAAATATAAACTAAAGGGTACAATCCTAAAGGGGGTGCATGAACAGAGAGACCTAGGGGTACATGTGCACAAATCGTTGAAGGAGGCAGGGCAGGTTGAGAAAGCAGTTGAAAAAGCTTACGGGATCCCGGGCTTCATGAAAAGAGGTATAGAGTACAAAAGCGTGGAAATTATGATGAACCTGTATAAAACAGATTGAAGGTTTTGGGCAAGAGACACAGGGGGAATGTGAGGAAAAACTTTTTTATGCAGCGAGCGGTGAGGACCTGGAACTCGCTGCCGAACGGAAGTGGTGGAAGCGGAGACACTCAATGTTTTCAAGGGGAGACTGGATAGGCACTTGAGGGAAATAAACTTGAAGGGCTACGGGGATACAGCGGGGGAGTGGGATGGACTGGATTGCTCTGCAGTGAGCTGGCGCAGACTCGATGGGCCGAATGGCCTCCTTCAGTGCCGTTATGACTCTATGGGGGAAAAATTCGGTTGATTTGTGTCTCGCATTAGCATCCTAAGAAAGCGCTAACGGGGCGCAAAGCAACTAGTGCCTGGGCCCGGCGCTGCTAACGCCTCCTGCGAAATTCAGCGGGAGGTTAACGGCGGCGGTAACTGTTAGCACCCCGTGGTGCTGCGCCTCCGGTGATGACATCATTACCATACGCAGCGCTCCGCTCGCGCCCCGGCTGTGGTCTTCGGTAGCGCCCCCTGACTTACCGCTGGACGCTATGTCTGACAGGGTGAAGGGGGCCTACCTGCGGCCGGGACAGTGCAAATTAAAGGGGAGGTGCCGGGTAGCCATTTTTGATGCTGGCCAGCTGTCAGCACCTGCCCCCGTTGCTGTCCCCGGCCTCCTGTGCAACCCTCCCATGGGGTGCCAGCTGACTTCCGTGAGCCCGGCACTTTTGCCGGCACTCCGATCCCTGGTGGCCCAGCTGGGCCCCGGGTCATGCTGCGCTAGGCCCCTCCCCTTTAATAAGGGGAGGAAGGCCTGCAGTACTGCAGCGTGATGCGCCGCAGCGCGTGGCGCTGCTGCATGTAGCGCCGTGATATTCACTCGCAGTGCCCCAAGAGGGAGGCGGGGCACTTGCAGTAGCGCCCCACCTCCCTCTTGGTGTGATACCAGTGAATTTCGGGCGCAGGGTTGCTAAAAGTAGCCAAAGGGGGCGTGATCCAATTTTGCCCCTATGACTTCTCTGCTAGCAAGTAGCTGGAGAGCACCTTGCTGCACATCAGTGGGGCCTGGAGGACCCATTTCTGTACTGACTGTCCTCATAACAGTGACGTCCATGGACCTCTGGTTCCTCTCCACGATAGATGCCCATCTCTCCTCCATAGCTGACCATCTATTTAGAAGAGTCACCATGTTGTTTTGAGTCTGGTGATTTATGTCCTCCATGGAGGTTGCCATCCTTTCCATGGCGGTACCTACATTCGCCATTGCGTGCACCACGGCATTGCTCATGTTTGAGATGGACTCCTCCATTCTCTGCACACTCGCAGTCACCGTGGTTGCAAACCCAGTCAGAGCCTCCTGCACTTGTTCCTGAAGCTCCAGCACCGCTCAGTGTCTACATGCAGCTGAGCAGAGCTAGGAGCGTCCTGCAACCTCCGATGAGGACTCTCCACTACTGTCCCTGTCTCCGCCATCTGCTCTTGCTTACTCGTGACTTGTGATACACCAGGTGACAACAGTACTCTATCTCGCAAATGACCCACCGAGGTGTGTGTCTCTGCGCTGGTGCTGGGTGCGCTCATTTCTGCTGACACTGCTCCCTCAGAGCATGCAGCATCCTCTGAGGAGTTGTCCTGCTCTTCCTCCTGGACAGTAGGGAGGGGCTTTTGATGGTCCTGTGGGAGAGTAAAGACCTGAGTTAGACATGTGATATGTAGATTGCAGACACATCCCATTGTGCACATGATGAGCATTCAATTTCTATAGACATCAGATCCCATATGTGTCATTCATGAAAGGCAAATAAGATGGATGGAGAAGCATTCTGTCACCAGGTTGTTCTACTGAGCCCCTCTCTCCGTCCCTCACCTCGAGCCCTTCAACTGTTCCCGCAATGTCAAGAGCGGCCTCCCCAGCGTGGGTGAGCTGTGAGAAGGATGCTGGTCCTCCTCCTGTTCTCTCTCCCTCTTATTGTGGGCTCTCTTTGCCTGCAATGAGGGAAAAAAGTGGAGTTTCAGCGAGAGTGATGGAATGAGTGTAAAAAACGGATAGGATAGATGTTTAGAGGGAGACTATGATGGAGTGGGTTCCCATTACCAAGTTTCCTCCTTTTGAGTTGTTCGTTGTTGTCATTGCATAACCTTGAGGGTGGGTGTGAAGGGTACATAGTTAGATGGGGAAGTGATTCTGTACATAGGGAGAGAGGGATGGGTGATGGTGCAAGGGATGTTGGGGTGAGTTAGGATGTGCAGGAGTAGGGTTGGCAATGCAGAGTGATGGGGATGTGATGACAGGCACAGCAGAATTAAGGTAAGTGTGCTTTTATACTCACTTTGCCAGAGCGCAGGAGATCATTGAACCTTTTCCTGCATTGGACCGAGGTGCGTCTGAACATGAACCTGGCACTGATCTCCTCAGCTATTCGCAGCCAGGCTGCCTTTGTCTGCTGAGGAGGTTTCCTTCTTCCATCACCTGGGTATAGGACCTCCCGACATCCTCTGACTCCCTCCACAAGAACATGGAGGGATTCTTTGTTAAAGCGGGGAGCAGCCTTTGGTTTCTCTGCAGACATCGTGGAGAGCAGGAGCAGTCAGGGACATCAGAAACAACCTGAGATCTAATTGTGAAATGGCCCCCTTAAATTCATCGTCTGCAAACGTGTCAGCAGAGCAGCTCAGCAAACCCACACCTTGTGATCAGGGCGGGTAACGCACATGGTGGACTTGACGAGCCCAATGAACGTAAAATTGTGCCCACAGGCCGGCTGGAGCCAGCAGCGGGACGGGAACCCGCCTCCAAGCAGAAAATCGTGGCCATTGTGTCCAATTCTGGGCACCGCACTTCAGGCAGAATGTGAAGGCCTTACAGAGGGTGCAGAAAAGATTTACGAGAATGATTCCAGGGATGAGAGACTTTAGTTACGTGGATAGACTGGAGAAGCTGGGTTTGTTCTCCTTAGAGCAGGGAAGATTGAGAGGAGATTTGATAGAGGTGTTCAAAATCATGAGGGGTCTGGACAGAGTAGATAGAGAGAAATTGTTCCCATTGGCGGAAGGGTCGAGAACCAGAGGACACAGATTTAAGGTGATTGGCAGAAGAATCAAAGGTGATGTAAGAAAAAACTATTTTATTCAGCGAGTGGTTAGGACCTGTAATGCACTGTCTGAAAGGGTGGTGGAGGCAGATTCAATCATGGCTTTCAAAAGGGAGTTGGATAAGTACCTGAAGGAAAAAAATTTGCAGGGCTACGGGGAAAGGGCGGGGGAGTGGAACTAGCTGAAGTGCTCTTGCAGAGAGCTGGCACGGGCTCGACAGGCCAAATGGCCTCCTTCTGTGCTGTAACCATTCTATGATTCTATGACTCAATGAAGTACATTTGAAGTGTAGTCACTGTTGTAATGTTGTAATGTGAGACACTAAATCCAGGCCATGTCTACATGTTGAAATAGACATAAAAGATCCTGTGGTACTTTTTAAAGAAGAGCAGGTGTCTTGGCCAACATTCTTCCCTCAACCACCTCCACCAAAACAGGTGCACTTTTTATTCATCACATTGCACACAGCAAGATTCAACAAACTGCCAACTTGTTGCTGTGTTTGCCTGCATAATAATGATTGCATTTCTCTGAGATGTGATAAAGTGCTGTATAAGTACAAGTCTGTCTTTTTATCATCTGGTATCCTTGCTTTTAAAGACTGCTATATGCTTGCTTATAAAGCTTTATGTCATATGGATAGAAGTGGACACTAAACATTGTATGTTTGCTATCACATACTTTTTAATATGAGCTTGGCATCCATATTGTGTTCCCCTGTATCACATCTAAACTACAAAAAAGGGAAAAGATCATCGGGCCCTTCAAGCCCACCCTATCCAGTCATGGTACAGCCATGCACATCATTGACTCACCCCTTAACCATGCAATCCCCTGGGATCGGAGAGGCAAAAAACCCCTGCAGGCAATTCAAGACAAATTCTGGGAAAGTTCTCTCTGACTCCCCAAGGGAATTGAGCAAAGCTCCAGGAGACTGCAGTCCCCATGAATTCTCACAAACCCAACCAGTAGCAATTTACCCTGTAAAACTGGAAATGTCAAATGTTACATGTGGTTGAAATTTGTATACAGTGAATTGCAAGATGGGATTTTATATATACTGTAATATCAGAATAACCATTGAGAATTCAATTATTCCATTTTAGGGATGTTCTTTTGAGCCAAAATTATATATTTTTTCAATGAAACCAATTCAAAATAAATGGTTGGCATCTAATGTGCCCTGAGCAACATTGTTAGTTGGATCAGCCTTTTCCAAGCAAGAAATGCTCTCCCCCTCAAAAAAGAGACTTTCGTAAACTTTTAAAAGAAATTTTAAAATTTCTCAAAAGTCAACCTGACCTGCAGCAAACGTAGTTGGCCACAGGAAGAGGAAATGGGTTCATTGTGACCTCCTGAAATCATCAGGCTAGTTGGTAGTAATGAATTGTCAGCTGTAGAGCTGAAGGCTCTTCAAATTACAAAAGCTTTTGAGTGAGGTTTGTGATTGTCTTTGACATCAACAATGTAACAGGGCAGTTTACTCCAACAACTTGCATTTATATAGTGCCTAATTTATACTTCTTACTCCATGTGTGTAATTCTACTATTCATTGTTAAACATTATTAAAAATCGATTTAGTCTTCCTCTGGCATATTATCATGTTCAGATATTAATCCTTAGTCCTTAAGGATAACTTATGAATATTCTGAATTTGCATTGCTTTGCTGAGCAAGAATTATTCATGTTCATTTTAAACAGTAAGGGAGTCTGGAAAGAAAGGTTTTCTCTTTGTCTCTGTGCCAATCATCATTTCTCTCTTCAGTTCCATTTCTTTCTTATTTTTCTCTCTCTTCACTGCAAACCCTGCATTTCTATACCATTCGCCCCCATCTATTTTAATACTTCACAAGTGCATCTAAGAGCGTCTTTGTATTGGGAGAATTTGGTTTTCTACAGAAGCTTGGGCCCAATTCAGATGACTTTCAGATGTGCAGTGCCTTTAAACAAGAATTGCACACACATGTATATTGCTGGTTTCTGCTTCATCATTTATTTCAAATGAACTCAAACCAAACCCAAGTCCATGATTTCTTCTTTTAAATGTCTTTTGAAGTTTACAGTAGAAAATAAAAACGTGTATAAATAAATTATCGCGATTCTGCAACATTTTCCACTTCTGAAAATCTAGCATATCGGCCGAGGAATGATCCTGTCTGTGGCTATAAGGTTCATAAGGTCATAGAAAACATAGAAGAATAGGAGCAGGAGTAGGCCATTCAGCCCCTCGAGCCTGCTCCGCCATTCAATGCGATCATGGCTGATCATCCAAATTCATTATCCTGTCCCTGCTTTCTCCCCATATCCCTTGATCCCTTTAGCCTTAAGAAATATATCCAACTCCTTCTTGAATATATTAAATGAATTGACCTCTACTGCCTTCTGTGGAAGAGAATTCCACAGGTTCACCACTCTCTGGGTGAAGAAATTCCTCCTCATCGCTGTCCTAAATGGCTTACCCCTTATCCTTAGACTGTGACCCCTGGTTCTGGACTCACCATCGGGAACATCCTTCCTGCATCTAGTCCTGTTAGAATTTTATAACTTTCAATGAGATCCCCTCTCATTCTTCTAAACTCCAGCGAGTACAAGCCCAATACGTCATTCCTGCCATCCCAGGTATCAGCCTGGTGAATCTTCGCTGCACTCCTTCCATGGCAAGAACATCCTTCCTCAGATAAGGCGACCAAAACTGCACACAATACTCAAGGTGTGGTCTCACCAAGGCCCTGTACAACTGCAGCAAGACATCCTTGTTCCTATACTTGAACCCTCTCGCTACGAAGGCCAACATACCATTTGCCTTCTTAACCGCCTGCTGCACCTGCATGCGTACCTTCAGCGACTGGTGCACAAGGACGCCCAGGTCTCGTTGCACTTCCCCTTCTCCCAATCTATTGCCATTCAGATAATAATCTGCCTTCTTGTTTTTGACACCAAAGTGGATAACCTCGCATTTATCCACATTATATTGCATCTGCTATGCTTCTGCCCAGTCACCCATCCTGTCCAAATCATCCTGGATTTTCTCGGCATCCTCCTCACAGCACACACGCCCACCCAGCTTTGTGTCATCTGCAAACTTGGAGATATTACATCTAGTTCCCTCGTCCAGATCATTAGATAGATGTAGATAATTAAGGCCATTGAACCCTCTAAGCTCAGCCACTGAGAAAACTGACAACCCCTTGCCCCCATCATATTTGGTTCTTAAAACCAAAGAACATGTTCTCTGAGTATATTGGCTTATATATGGACACAGTAATACTATAACAGCCCTCAAAGATTGAACAGAGCTTTGTGCATGAATTCATAAAACCTACCATTAGATCACTGGAGAACTTCTTTGTGTAAGAATAAAAAACATTGATTTTATTCAATTGTCTCTCTCCCCTCTCCTGGTGTTGAACCTGACTGGGATATGATTCCACAAGCGTCAACAGCCCTCCTTTATCAAGTGACTCTACTTCATGTGTATTCTCACTGGAATGTGACTGTCAGAAAGCTATTTAACCATGGAGGGCATTACAAGCAAGCCTCGTCTGGTCCTTATCTGACATGCACGTGTTTGCAGTTTCCAGCAGAGGTCACTAGATAGCTTTCAGGAGAGTGAACTCCGGACGATTTTCCTTTTTCTCCTCAGGGAGCTCAAGTATTGCCCTGACTGGCATCAGCTAACTCATCACAGAATGAAATCTAGTACCTTCTGGTCTGGGGAGCGTAATACTCCCCTGGCTGGTGTCTTTACCTACCGGGCCATCAAGGGAACTCAATTCCTTAATATTAATTTGTTGTCGGGTGTTGTGATTTAAGACACTTATTAAGTTACATCATTAGATTATTACATTTCTATAAATGTTTTACTTTTTTAAGAAAGCTGTCTAATTATTTACTTTACCAGGGAATTCTGGCTCCAGGCAGTTTGTAATGTATAGCACATTGCAACAGTATCGAGTTCTTCGAATCAGTGGGGTAGATTTTATCAGTATCGCCAGGTTGGAATCTGGCAGGGCGGCTCGTAGTCCCCTTAAAGAACCCGCCTAATTTTCCTTCCATTAGTTTCAATGGGAGGAAAATCAGACGGGTTCTGTAAGGGCCGTGCAATCCTGCCTGCCATATTTTCCTCTCGGCTCTTCACCAGGCCGCAGCTTAACGCCCGGGCGGTAAGGAGAAATATCAACCCAATATATTTAAAGTTTCGCTGACACAAAATCCAATTGCATCACACAAACAGCTTTGCCCACCATAGAAGTCACCAGGTGTTGGGAAACCTTACTCAGATTTTAGGAGGGAAGGAACTTGTGCCTTTAACGAACTCAGGATGTCCCAAAGCTTTACAGCCAGTGCCGTGTTTTGAAATGTAGTCACTGTTGTCATGTGGGAAACGCAGCAGCCAATTTGCACACAGCAAGGTCCCACAAACAATAATGTGATAAAGACCAGATGATCGGCTTTAGTGATAAATATTGGCCAGGCCACCGGAGAGAACTCCCTTACTCTTCTTCAAAATAGGGTCAAGCAGATCAGAAAGTTAAATGTGCAGCTCAAAGACTGGTGTGGGAAGAAGGAGTTTCAATTCATGGGGCACTGGCACTAGTACTGGGGAAAGAGGGAGCTGTTCCATCAGGACGGGCTCCACTTAAACCTGGCTGGGACCAGCGTCCTGGCAAATCGAATAACTGGGGCTGTAGATAGGGTTTTAAATTAAAGAAGGGGGGAGGGGTCAGGTGAGGGGAAATTTAGAAAACTAAAGAGAAAGGCCAAGGCAATAGAGCAGTGTAGCGATTTGGGTAAAAATAAGCAGAGTGTGACAGGAAGGGACAGAAAATTGAAGCAGTGCAGCAGAGAATAAGGTCAAACCAGGGATTAATGGTAAAAAATTTAAATTAAAGGCTCTTTATCTGAATGCATGAATCATTCATAACAAGATAGATGAACTAGTGGCACAAATAGAGATAAATGGGTTTGATCTAATAGCCATTACAGAGATGAGGTTGCAAGGTGACCAAGGTTGGGAACTAAATGTTCCAGGGTACTTGACATTTCAAAAAGATAGGCAGAATGGAAAAGAAGGCAGGGTAGCCCTGATAATAAAGGGTGACATAAGGATAGTAGCGAGAAAGGATCTCAGCTCGGAAGATCAGGAAGTAGAATCAGTATGGGTGGAGATAAGGAATAACAAGGGTCAGAAAACATCGGTGGGAGTAATATAAAGGCCCCCTAACAGTAGCTATACCATTGGACAGAATATTAATCAAGAAATAGTAGGAGCTTGTAACAAAGGTAATGCAATAATCATGGGGGACTTTAATTTTCATATAGACTGGACAAATCAAATTGGCAAAGGTAGTCTGGAGGATGAGTTCATGAAATGCATTCAGGACAGTTTCCTAGAACAATACATCATGGAACCAACCAGGGAACAGGTTATTTTAGAGCTTGTATTGTCTAATGAGACAGGGTTAATTAGCAATCTCACAGCAAAGGATCCTCTGGGGCAGAGTGATCATAATATGATTGAATTACACATTACGTTTGAGAGTGACTTGCCTAACTCTGAAACGACAGTCTTAAACTTAAATAAAGCCAATTACATAGCTATGAGGGGCAAGTTAGCTAAGGTAGATTGGAAAAATAGATTAAAAGATTTGGCGGTAGATAAGCAGTGGCTAGCATTTAAAGAAATATTTAACAATTCTCAACAAAAATACATTCCATTGAAAAACAAACTCCACGGGAAAAGTGATCCATCCGTGGCTAACTAAAGAAGTTAAAGATAGCATTAGATTGAAAGAAGAAGCTTATAATGTTGCGAAGAATAGTAGTAAGCCTGAGGATTGGGAGAGTTTTAGAAACCAAAGGTTGACCAAAAATTTGATAAAAACTGAAAAAATAGAACACGAGAGAAAACTAGCAAGAAATATAAAAACAGATTGTAAGAGCTTCTACAAGTATGTAAAAAGGAAGAGAGTAGCAAAAGTAAACATTGGTCCCTTTGAGGCTGAGACAGGAGACAGTATTATGGGGAATAAGGAAATGGCAGAAACGTTAAATAAATATTTTGTATCTGTCTTCACAGTAGAAGATACAAAAAGCATACCAAAAATGGTGGGGAACCAAGGGTCTAATGATTGTGAGGAACTTAACATAATTAATATAAGTAGAGAAAAAGTACTAGAGAAACTAATGGGACTAAAAGCCGACAAATCCCCTGGACCTGTCGGCCTACATCCTAGGGTTCTAAAAGAGGTGGCTGAAGAGATAGTGGACGCATTGGTTTTGATCTTCCAAAATTCCCTAGATTCTAGAATGGTCCCAGCAAATTGGAAGGTAGCAAATGTAATACCGCTATTCAAGAAAGGAGGGAGAGAAAAAACAGGGAACTACAGGCCAGTTAGCCTGACATCAGTCATTGGGAAAATGCTGGAATCCATTGCTAAGGACGTGGTATCAGGGCACTTAGAAAATCATTACATGATTAGGCAGTGTTAACATGGTTTTATGAAATGGAAATCGTGTTTGACAAATTTATTAGTTTTTTGAGGATGTAACTAGCAGGGTAGATAAAGGGGAACCAGTGGATGTAGTATATTTGGATTTCCAAAAGGCATTCGATAAGGTGCCACATTAAAGGTTATTACAGAAGATAAGGGCTCATGGGGTTGGGGGTAATATAGTAGCGTGGATAGAGGATTGGTTAATGGACAGAAAACAGAGAGTAGGATAAATGGGTCTTTCTCAGGTTGGCAGGCTGTAACTAGTGGGGTGCCGCAAGGATCAGTGCTGGGGCCTCAGCTATTTACAATCTATATTAATGACCTAGATGGCAGGAAAGTGGAGTTGAGGTCGATGATCAGCCATGATCTTATTGAATGGTGGAGCAGGCTTGAGGGGCCGTGTGGCCTACTCCTGCTCCTATTTCTTTTGTTCTTAAAATAGTGCCATGCAATCTTTTACGTCCACCTGAGAGGGCAAAAAGGGGCCTTGGTTTAACGTCTCTGCTGAAAGACGGCTCCTTTGACGGTGCAGCATTCCCTCAGTACTCGCGCTAGAGCGTCAGCCTGGACTATGTGTTCAAGTCCCTATCGTGGGGCTTGAACCCACAACTTTCCGACTCAGAGGCAAGAGTGCTACCACTAAGCCACAGCTGACACCATGTAGCCCATATACAATTGATCAATCGGGGTGGTCAGAATTGTGGCCCGTTACCAGTTCCTGCATGGTCATTCTTGCCCTTAACCGTTTCTCGTGGGATAGTTAGTAATTCACCCTGGCAGCCTCTCCCCATCAGTTTCAAACCTCTTCATTACACGTACTGTTTTGCACTTACTGGCAGTAGTTGTTAGTTGCTATGGAGTGATCATTTGGAGCCTTTTATCATTTCCCTGCCAAGGATCACTGCCAAGGATGAATGTTTTGAGAAAGACACCGAGACAAATTTGAAGTTATTATAATTTTGACAGTATGAAGCAACAACAACAACTTGTATTTATATAGTGCCTTTAACATAGTAAAACGTCCCAATGCACTTCACAGGAGTATTAAAAGTCAAAAAATTTGACACCGAGCCACATAAAGAAATATTAGGGCAGATGCTTGGTCAAAGAGGTAGGTTTTAAGGAATGTCTTAAAAGGAGGAAAGAGAGGTAGAGAGGTGAAAAGGTTTAGGCAGGGAATTCCAGATATTAGGGCATAGGCTACAGAAGGCACAGCCACCAATGGTTGAGTGATAATAATCAGGGATGCTCAAGAGGGCAGAATTAGAGGAACGCAGATATCTCAGGGGGTGGTGTGGCTGAAGGAGATAGGGAGGGGCGAGGCCATGGAGGGATTTGAAAACAAGGATGAGAATTTTGAAATGCAGGCGCTGCTTAACCGGGAGCCAATGTAGGTCAGCGAGCACAGGGGTGGTGGGAGAACGGGACTTGGTGTGAGTTAGGACACGGGCAGCCAAGTTTTGGATGACCTCAAGTTTACATAGGGTAGAATGTGGGAGGCCAGCCAGGAATGCATTGGAATAGTCAAGTCTGAAGGTGACAAAGGCATGGATGAGGGTTTCAGCAGCGGATGAGCTGAGGCAAGGGCGGAGACGGGCGATGTTACGGAGGTGGAAATAGGCGGTCTTAGTTATGCTGCGGATGTGTGGTCAGAAGCTCATTTCAGGGTCAAATATGACACCAAGCACAGAAAGAAGTTACTTTTAATCACAAAAAAACCCACTGGAAATGAGTGACAAGACCCACACCATATCCAAAGCAAAGTGTAGATCTGTTGCCAAAATTAAACGAACATGTCAGAGGTTTGAAACAAAAGTGGTTTTCCATATACTTTAAGTTACACATTTGTGATGGCAGCCATTAAAGTGAAAGAAACGCCTTTCTTGTTTAATCACATTTTTTTAACAAATCTCATTCTTCCAAAAAGAGCTCTTTTATGCTAATGTTTCTGTATCATAGCAAACCTTGAGCATCACCTGGGGTGAAATTTACCTGGATTGACTGTGATAGGGGTTTTGTATATTTGCACCACTGTGTTGGAAACAGTAAACTTCTTATTCCCATTGACAGGATTTGGGGGAACAGTACACACGCAACACTTGGTCTGCAAAGTGTTAGTTTATCCAATCATTGCCAGGCAGGCTACAGAGTTCAATGAATGTACTACGCTAACACTACTGAGTTCAGAGAACGCACAGCACTATATCTACTCATTTCAGAGAACTCACAGCGCTAACACCCCTGAGATCCGAGAATGCACAGCGCTAACACTACCAATTTCAGAGAATGCACAGCGCCAACACTACCGAGTTCAGAGAACGCACAGTCCTAACTCTACCGAGTTCAGAGAATGCACAGCACTAACACTACTTATTTCAGAAAATGCATAGCACTAACACTACCGAGTTCAGAGAACGTATGGTGCTAACACAACCGAATTCAGAGAATGCACAGCGCTAACACTACCCAGTTCAGATAGGGAGGGGTGAGACCATGGAGGGATTTCAACCTGAGGATGAGAATTTTAAAATGAAGATGTTGGTGGACCGAAAGCCAATGTAGGTCAGTGGGCACAGGGGTGACGGGTGAACGAACTTGCTGTGAGTTAGGATACGTCCAGCAGACTTTTGGATGAGCTCAAGTTTAGTGAGGGTGGGAGATGGGAGACCGGCCAGGAGAGCACTGGAAAAGTCAAGTGTGGAGGTAGCAAAGGCATGGATAAGGCTTTCAGCAGCAGATGGGCTGAGACGGTGATATTTTGGAGGTGGAAGTAGGCAATCTTTGTGAAGGAGAGGATATTGGTTTGGAAGCTCAGCTCAGGGTCAAATAGGATGCCATGGTTGCAAACAAACATTCTGTTTCAGCCTGAGACAGTGACCAGGGAGGGGGATGGAGTTTGTGGCAGGGACCGAAGGCACTATCTTTGGTCTTCCCAGTGTTCAATTGGAGGAATTTGCAATTCATCCAAGACTGGATGTTGGACAAACAGTCTGACAACACAGAGACAGTAGAATGGTCAAAAGAGGTGGTAGTGGTGAGGTAGAGCTGGGTGTTGTCAGATTACATGTGGAACCTGGCATCATGGCCCAGAAATTCGGGTCGGGGGCTTCCTGCGGGTGCAAGCCCCCGACCTGCACTTAACCTAGCGCGCCGGCCATTGTGCTGTGGGCCCGCATGGGATTCCGATCCTGGGCCTGCTCCAACTGCCGGCGCGCAGTGCTTGCATATCCCAGGGGCGCAGCTAGTTCACAGCATCCCCCTGGGATCATGTGGGCCATGGAGAGCCAATCGTAGCAGGGAATCTCTATTCATAGATTTGACAGGAAAACCTGAATCGAGATCGGCCCCAAAACATAACTAAAACTTCAAATAAATTTTTTAAAAACCATCACATTTTTAAAATAACTATAAATTACATAAAATAACTATTTTAAACAATAATTTAAATTTTTGAAAAAATTAATTACAGTTTTTAGCGGGGCTAAAAATAAACTTACCTTTCTTTAAAGTATTTAAAAATAATAAACCAGTGGAAAAAATGTTTTAATTTTACTTAATTCACCACTTACCTTGTTAAAAGCAGGCCTTGCGCCTGCTTTTTAAAAGCGTAGCTCCTGGAGACTTACCCTCCCGGAGAAATCTGGAAAAAAAAACAGAAGTTCCAGGCGTAAGCGCTGCCTCTCCGGCGCATGCGTTCGACCTGTGAACCCCTTCCTTTAAGGGAATGGAAGTTCCGGTTTCCCATGCATGCGCAATGCATGCACGAAACCGGCACTTTCGTTGGGCCTACGCATGAGTACCCAGCGCGTACTCACCTGTGGGGACCCGAATTTCTGGCCCAATATTATCTTCCCCAGGAGGTAACGACGTGGGAGTGGGACGAGAAGCCTTTCTAGGTGATTCTTTACCTACAACTGGACAAATAAGAATGGAACCAGGTGAGGGCAGTCCCAAGCTGGATAATGGAGAAGAGGCATTGGAGGAGGATGGTGTGGTCAACTGTGACAAAGGCTGCAGACAGGTCGAGCAGGATGAATAAAAACCTACGTATGCACAAATCTGCATATGAGCAGTTGTTTTAGACTCAACTTAGTGTTGGCTGCCATCTCAACAACAACAACAACTTGTATTTATATAGCACCTTTAAAGTAGTAAAACATCCCAAGACGCTTCACAGGAACATTACAAGACAAAAAATTTGACACCGAGCCACATAAGGAGAAATTAGGGCAGGTGACCAAAAGCTTGGTCAAAGAGGTAGGTTTTAAGGAGCATCTTAAAGGAAGAAAGAGAGGCGGAGAGGTTTAGGGAGGGAATTCCAGAGCTTAGAGCCTAGGCAACAGAAGGCACGGCCACCAATGGTTGACATGGTTTACAGCACTGCCAACAAACTCAAAGCTGACAATAACAGCAATGCTGTGAAGTAAATGCAGCATTAAATGCTAGATACAACAGCATTTATAAAGGGGGGAAAATTGTGTTGATTTGCGCCTCTCGTTAGTGCCCCCGCGAAATTCAGCTGGAGGTTAGTGGCGGCGGTAGCCAGTAGTGCCCTGTGGCACTGCGCTGCCGGCGAGGATGTCATCGCCGTGCGCAGCGCCCCCTGACCTATCGTCGGACAGGGTCAGGGGGGTGTTTTTGCAGCGGGCAGCCATTTTCTTTTGGACGACTGCCAGCACCTGCCCCCTTCCCCTTTTTTCCTTTAGGGTGCCGGTCGCGATCGCTCAGCCTGGCACTCCTCGAGTGCCGGACTGTTTTCCCAGCACCCCGCTCCCCGGTGGTCTAACGGGGCCCTGGTGCACGCGGTGCTAGGCCCCTCCCCTTTCATCAGGGGAGGTAGGCCTGCAATGACGAGGCGCTACGTGCCACCGCACATAGTGCTGTTGCGCGTAGCGCTGCGATCTTCAGTTTTAGTGCCCCAAGAAGGAGGTGGAGCGCTTCCAGTAGCGCCCCGCCTCCTGCTTGAGGCGATACAACTTCATTTCTGGTGGGGGGGGGGCGCTATCTTTTTTGTTAGCTTTTGGGGCGCCACCCAATTTTTCCCTGATAGTGCTTTTAATGTAGTAAAACGTCCCAAGTCGCTTCACAGGAGGGGAGTGATACGTATAATAAATTGAAAACTCGCGATCTAAAGAACAGATAGCGGGTGGAGAAAGCGTAGGAGATCCAGCAACTAGCCGACAACCATGACATGCGTGGATTCTTTAGCGCAATCAAGACCATCTACGGCCCAAGCACCCAAGGCCCTTCCCCACTGTGAGCCAAGAACGGAGAGGTGCTCATCAAGGGCAGAGAGGCAGTCAGTGCCCGCTGGAAGGAGCACTTCGAAGATCTCCCTAACCACGACTATGTCTTCGACACGAGTGTCCTCAACTCCATCCCACAGCATGCTACCCGCCACCATCTCAGCACAACCCCAGCTCGGCATGAGGTTGAAAAGGCCATCCGACAACTGAAGAACAACAAGGCCTGAGGAGCAGATGGAATCCCCGCCGAGGCATTAAAGCATGGCAGAGAAGCACTACTGGTGCGAATTCATGAACTCATTTCTCTTATCTGGAAGGAGGAGAACATGCTAGGGGATCTCTGAGACACCATAATTGTGATCTTCAAGAAAAGGTGACAAGTCCGATTGCGGTAATTAGAGGAGTTTCCCTGCTGTCTGCCCCAGGGAAAGTCATCGCAGGAATCCTCCTCAATCGCCTTCTCCCAGTGGCCGAAGAGCTCCTCCCAGAGTCGCAATGCGGATTCCGCCCACTAAGGGGCACAATGGACATGATCTTCACCGCACGTCAATTATAAGAGAAATGCAGGGAACAGCACCAACATGGCCTTCTTTGATCTCACAAAGGCCTTCGACACTGTCAACCATGAGGGATTATGGAGTGTCCTCCTCAAATTCGGCTGCCCTCAAAATTTGTCACTATCCTCTGCCTGCTTCACGACAACATGCAAGCCGTGATCTTGACCAACGGTTCCACCACAGACCCAATTCACGTACGAACCGTGGTCAAGCAAGGCTGCGTCATTGCACCAACTCTCTTCTCGATCTTCCTTGCTGCAATGCGCCATCTCACCCTCAGTAAGCTCCCCACTGGAGTGGAGCTAATTTACAGAACAAACAGGAAACTGTTCAACCTCCGTCGCCTCCAGTCCAATCCAAGGTCGTCCCATCCTCTGTCGTCGAATTACAGTATGCAGACGACGCTTGCGTCTGCGCTCACTTGGATGTCGAACTCCAAACCATCGTCAACACCTTCACCGAAGCGTACGAGAGCATGGGCCTTACACTAAACATCCGTAAGACAAAGGTCCTCTACCAACCTGCCCAGCCACACACTACTGCCCCCCGATTACCAAAATCCACAACAAGGCCTTGGACAACGTGGACCACTTTCCATGCCTCGGGAGCCTACTGGCAACAAGGGCAGACGTCGACGACAAAGTCCAACACCGCCTTCAGTGTGCCAGTGCAGCCTTCGGTTGCCAGAGGAAGAGAGTGTTTGAAGACCAGGACCTCAAACCCGGCACTAAGCTCATGGTCTACAGAGCAGCAGTGATACCCGCCCCGCTGTATGCCTCAGAGACATGGACCATGTACAGCAGGCACCTCAAAGCACTGGAGAGGTACCACCAATGCTGCCTCCGCAAGATCCTGCAAATCCACTGGCAGGATAGGCGCACCAACGTCAGTGTTCTTGCTCAGGCCAACATCCCCAGCATCGAAGCTTTGACCACGCTCGATCAGCTCTGATGGACGGGTCACATTGTCCGCATACCCGATATGAGACTCCCAAAACAAGCGCTCTACTCGGAGCTCCGGCATGGCAAGAGAGCCCCAGGTGGGCAGAGGAAACGCTTCAAGGACACCCTGAACGCCTCCTTGAAAAAGTGTAACACCCCCACCGACACCTGGAAATCCCTGGCCCAAGACCGCACAAAGTGGGGAAGCATCCGGGAAGGTGCCGAACACCTCGAGTCTCTTCGCCGGGAGCAAGCGGAAGCCAAGCGCAGGCAGCGCAAGGAGTACACATCAACCCAAGCACCCCACCCACCCTTCAGCCCCCGTCTGCCCCACCTGTGACAGAGACTGTAGGTCCCGCATTGGATTAATCAGTCACCTGCGCTCATTTTTAATGTGAAAGCAAGTCATCCTCGGTTCCGAGGGATTGCCTGAGAAGAAGAAATTGAATCTCTATTTTAATGTTTTAAATCCACATCACAAATCCCAAAATTTGTCTTTGATTCAGCCGTTGGCTGGAGAAAGCCAGTTAGAGCAATACACACGTGAGGAACTATCTCACAGATAAGCCAGATTAAAGAAGTGCTAAAAATAAAGTGCCTAAAGGGGGCAGGGGAAGGGGAGTTCCAGTTTAGTTTAGAGATGTTTTACTCACATTTTCTTTCTGATGTCTTTTCACAGCCCGACTGAGATGACCTTTGTATATCATTCAGCACATTCCGCATTTTACCAGCTTTTTAAAAAAAATTAGGTCACGGGCTATTAAATCTGTTCAGTGATTCTTTGTAACTGTATTCACCATATCTGACTTTACCTGTCGTTTTCCCCTCCACTCCTTGTTTTGGTCAGTCCTATAAAAGGGGCTTTCTTTTCTTCCGGTTTCAAGTTCTGATGAATGGTCTCCACCAAAATGTGATGCTATCCTTTTGTCTTTTTAGATGTCGATAGACCTGCTGTGTATTTTCACGATTTGTTTTTATTTGAATTCACAGAAATATATAGTAACTGAGAAGTTGGAAATGTAACATAAAAAGAAAAAGACAGTCTGTTTAAATAAAAATGAACCTGGTGTTGATAAGAAGAAAAACCGTTTTAACACAAAAACAGAAAATGCTGGAAATCACAGTGGGCTCATCAACATCTGAAAAGCGAACAGATAGTTTAACATGTCATTGCCACAACATTAGCTTGTCTTTTCTCTTTACACAGGTTGCTTGAACTGTTCTGTTTCCTGCATTTTCTGTCTTTGTTTCAGATTTCCAGCAAGGGGATGGGGGTGCGGTGGGGGAGGAGGAGGCTGGCCTGCAGCAAATCTACAGCAGTTTGTTTTTACACTGAGAATAAAGGTGTTGTGTTCAGGTTTATCGTGATGTAACAGTAAACATTGTGAACAGGGAACTGCTTTTACACAGAACTTGAGCACAGCAGAACCTTTGTTGCATGCGCTGAATTCATGTCTCTCTTGGGGCCTGATTTTATCTAGTTCCATTTTCCCACTTTCTCTGCATATTCTTAAAGTAATTATCCAGCAGCCTTTCAATGATGTAGCATCGATCAGCACCTGTGGTAAAGCTTTCCACATTGCTTTAACTCTTAGCTTGAAAAGGTTTCTTCTAATCTTCTCCTTTAAAATTGAGGGCTGTGGGTCTCAGCTTCCAGCGTGTCACAGAAGATGATTAATTGAGTTTCAATACCAGCACTGAATACCAACCGATAACCACATGCACAATGAATGAATTAATGTATAGCCTTGCTCAATAAAGAAGGATTAGACCCACTTGCAACTGAGCAACATGTAACCAAATACAATTTCAAATCGCCACTACAATATAAAAAGATTTAACAGGAAAACAAAAAGATCATACCAAGTTTGCTTATTAATCACCAATGATACCAGCAAAAGATTTGAGCAATTTAATTGCAGTGCTCTGATGCAGAGAGCAAAGCTGCTCAGAATTTGGAAAGCTGTAGATAACAAAATGCACTTCCGATAAGCTAGGAAATACTCTGGTTGGGTGTATTTCCTATTTGGACGCCTATTTCCACCTCCGTAACATCGCCCGTCTCCGCCCCTGCCTCAGCTCATCTGCTGCTGAAACCCTCATCCATGCCTTGGTTACCTCTAGACTTGACTATTCCAATGCACTCCTGGCTGGCCTCCCACATTCTACCCCATGTAAACTTGAGCTCATCCAAAACTCGGCTGCTCATGTCCTAACTCGCACCAAGTCCAATTCACCCATCACCCCTGTGCTCGCTAACCTACATTGGCTCACGGTTAAGCAACGCACTGATTTCAAAATTCTCATCCTCGTTTTCAAATCCCTCCATGGCCTCACCCCTTCCTATCTTGTAAGATTCGCAAAATTTCTACATTTCCCCAAAGGTTATTATTAATAAAAGGGACCCTGCATGGACATTTTAAAAAGGGTACCCAAAGATGGTGTCCGCACCTCGTGGCCAAAAGCCTGCAAGATTTTAAAAGCTTGGACTCTGTGGCACAAGGAGCTTTTGAGGAAATCGAAACCAAAGCAGCAGGTTCTGTGAACAAGGACTTTTGTATTTTGAAAAGCAGACAGCAGGACTTTGAATTATGCATTAAGTCAAATCGCAGACAGAAAACCAGTTAGGCCGATACTGAGGCCATCAAGTTGTTTGCATAAATAATCGGAAACAGCTTAAGGAAGCCATCAAAGCTGGGCAGGCCGATTAAGATGTATTAATAACAAAGTAACTCAATCATCAGGCCAGTAGGTACGATGACCAGCCATCTAAAAACAGTTAGTTTAGATTGCTACAATTATTTAAACTAGCCCGCCAAGGTTGGAACAATGAACTAACCTGATTTGGCGCGCAGATAAGGGTTTTCGTGAGTATAACTGAAGGCCCCGGGTAGCAATCTCGCTCTCTTGCACTTGCCTTGACTCTGCTCTCTGCTCTCGTGGCTCCGGCCTCGTGGGCTGCCGCTCATACTCGTGCCCTGGCCTCGTGGCGGGTTCTCTCCCCGGAGCAGATTTTCAGTAGCCAGTTACACCATACCAACTGCTAGGAAGGGGAACGAGACCCAAGTCCATAGCCATCCAGGACGCCCAGGCCACAGAAAGGGGCGAGACGAAGTTGAGCAGGTAGCCCAGGACTCGTGTAGTAGTCAGACGAGACGAGACGAGTGGAGACAAAGAAGACGATAATAACTCGATAAGGGCAGAGTAGGGCAGCGAAGAAAACTTATTGATAAGTAAACCAAGCGCCTAGTTATAAGCTAGCGCTTGGGAAGACAAGTATCTCGTTGAGCACTGCGAAAACACAGGTGGCCACGCCACGACAAATAAACTGGCGTTCATATGCTTGGGTAGGAAAATCTAGGCAGTTAAGACTGCCAACTACCCTGCAGGCACAACGGTGCCGCCGATGACCGCCCGAGGGGGAAGAAGAGGAGAACCCATCGCGACGAGACGACGACGGCAGCGGAGGGGAGGTGTGTCGCAATAGCAGACCCAGCACCGCACCCCTGAAGACCACGTGGCGACGGGGTACCTAGAAGGACCAGAAACCAGACTTCAAAACGCGCACTCGTTAACAGTTGGCTTTTATCTTTGGATTGGTGAGCATGAATTCTGGCCCCTCATAGCTTAATCTAGTTAGTTATAAGGGGTGGGATAAGGATAAGGGGATTGTTAAGATAGTTGTTTTCCCTCGATGTGCCGTGTGTTCCCCATTCCCTGTATAAGTATAGTTAAGAACATAAGAAATAGGAGCAGGAGTAGGCCAATCGGCCCCTCGAGCCTGCTCCACCATTCAATAAGATCATGGCTGATCTGATCCTAACCTCAAATCTTCTATCACTCTCCATCCACCTGAACCCATGTGATCTCCCGGGAGAGGCGAAAAACCAGATAAAAGACCCAATGGCCAATTTGGGAGAAAAAAATCTGGGAAATTCCTCTCCAACCCATCTAGGCGATCGAAACTCGTCCAGGAGATCACTCTGTCCCTATATTTTCTACAGTACTTACCTTCTGTAAAGGCGATCTCCACCCCAGCCAGGAACAGGAATAAAACCATCTCCTGAAATCTAACACAGAATTAGAACACAGTAGGAGCAGAACCAGGCTACACAGCCCCTGGGCCCACTCCACTACCCACAGGGCCATGACCATTCCGAACCTAGACTCATGTCCAATTTCCTGCCCGCTCCCCGTAACCCTTAATTCCCTTTACTTCTAGGAAACTATCTATTTCTGTTTTAAATTTATTTAATGATGTAGCTTCCACAGCTTTCTAGGGCAGCAAATTCCACAAACCTACCACCCTCTGAGTGAAGAAGTTTCTCCTCATCTCAGTTTTGAAAGAGCAGCCCCTTATTCTAAGATTATGCCCCCTAGTTCTAGTTTCACCCATCATTGGGAACATCCTCACCGCATCCACCCGATCAAGCCCCTTCACAATCTTATATGTTTCAATAAGATCGTCTCTCATTCTTCTGAACTCCAATGAGTAGAGTCCCAATCTACTCAATCTCTCCTCATATGACCACCCCCTCATCCCTGGGATTAACCGAGTGAACCTTCTTTGTGCTGACTCGAGAGCAAGTATGCCTTTTCTTAAGTATGGACACCAAAACTGTATGCAGTATTCCAGGTGCGGTCTCACCAATACCTTGTACAACTTTTGTATTTGCCTGTAATTTTATACTAGTAACTTCTCATAAGATTGTGTTAATTTCTATTTTAATAAAATCCTGGTTTTCTTACATCCAAACCACCTGTCTACTCGAGTCTTTTCTGTAACACCGCCTGTACCTAAGTCCGGTGTCTAGAACCCAGGGGCGTGGGAGCGATTCGAACTGCTCACAGTCAGGAGCATAACTGACTGGGCGCACGCGCCAACCACAGCACCCCCTACAATCTGCGCTCCTCTAATTCTGCTCTCTTGAACATCCCTGATTAAAATTGCTCAACCATCAGTGGCCGTGCCTTCAGCTGCCTCGGCCCTAAGCTCTGGAGTTCCCTGCTTGAACCTGTCTGCCTCTCTACCTCACTTTCCTCCTTTAAGACGCTCCTTAACACCTACTTCTTTGACCAAGCATCTGCCCTAATTTCTTATGTGACTCGGTGTCAATTTTTTGTCTTATAATAGTCCTGGGAAGTGCCTTGGGACATTTTATTACGTTAAAGGCACTATATAAATACAAGTTGTTGTTGTATTCCTGGAGGCTTCATCACATGACCTCCTGCCTCAAAGTGCACCTGCGCCATTGGCCCATCCTCCGGACACAGTCTTGCAATGCCAATTGAAAAGGGAACAGACACCTTGTTACCCAATCTTGACCGTTAATGAAACAGTCTTTTGTTTCCCTCATCTCCAATATTTGCATTACTAATAAATGAAAGTGTTCAAAGGAAATGAAAGGAACATTGATTTTTCTCCTGTTTTGCTGGCAGCAGTGTCCTGGAGATCAGTCTTCAATTCCTGGAGACTCCAGGACAATCCTGGAGAGTTGGCAACCCTACGATCCTGAGAACCTAAAATATGTCCCCACTGTCTCTGCTGATCAAACTTGGATTCCCAACTGTAGCTGACATTAAAGCTTTTATTGGGTAAGTTTTGCTAGTTCTCAGCCAAACCTCTAACTGGAGCTCACTCCTGCACCGCTGGCAAAAATGTTTCCACTTCCTGTAGCACCTCCAAGTCAAAACTGCAAGTTTGTCCCAAATTGTTAAGAAAGTCTTGAATTTGTATAGCGCCTTCACGTCTCTCTCATCAGTGTCCCAAAGCTGTTGAGATACAACGATTTGTTTTGAAGTGCAGCCGCTAATCTATATATCCTGACCGGCAAAGTTCAGGCAGGAACACTTAATGTGAACATGAACAGGTTAGTGCCTGACTGAAAATAACATGTAGAGAAAAATAATACAAACATGTCAAGCATCCATACCCGGAGTTCACTAATCAGAGAATGCATCCCACTGTTACTATTGAGGCAAACACAGCCATTTAGTACACTGCAAGATCCTACTGACAGAAAGGAAATGACCAGTTAATGAGCAAGAATGCATAAAAACATAAGAATTAGGAGCAGGAGTAGGCCAAAGGGCCCTTCAACCTGCTCCACCATTCAATAAGATCTCAATTCCACTTTCTCAACCGATCTCCATATCTCTTGATTCCCCTAGAGTCCAAAAATCTATCTACCCGAGTCTTGAATATGCTCAACAACTCAGCATCCACAGCCCTTTGGGGTAGATAATTTCAAAGATTCACTACCTTCTGAGTGAAGAAATTCCTCCTTATCTCAGTCTCAAATGGCTGACCCCTTATCCTGAGACTATGTCCCCTAGTTCTAGATGCTCCAGCTGGGGAAACAACCTCTCGGCATCTACCCTGTCAATCCCCTTCAGAATCTTACCTTGCTCTTCAAATAGTACCATAAGATCTTTAACATCCAGCTGAATAGGTGCATGGAGTTTTGCTTTAGTATCTTATCTCAAGGATCTATAACAAGGCAGCATTCTCTCAGTAATAACAACAGAAAAAGCTGAAAACACTTAGCAGGTCAGGCAGCATCCGTGGAGAGAGAAACAGAGTTAACGTTTCAGGTCTGTGACCCTTCCTCAGAACTGGAAAAAGTTAGAGATGTAACAGATTTTAAGCAGGTGCAGAGGCAGGGAAAGGGGGGAAGGGAGGAAAGAACAAAAGGGATGGTCTGTGATAGGATGGAAGGCAGGAAGTGGTTAAATCTTGCAAATGGGGGTGGCAGAATCATCAACAGCTGCTGCCTGAATAAATGGGGCAGAGGTTATGGTCTGAAATTGTTCAACTCAAATGTTCTGTCCAGAAGGCTGTAAAGTGCCTAATAGAGAGATGAGGTGCTGTTCCTTGAGCTTACTTGGAACAGTGCAAGAGGCCAAGGAAAGAGAGGTCAGAGTGGGAGTGGAGCAGAGAATTAAAGTGACAAACGACCGGAAGCTCGGAGTCACCCTTACAGACTAAATGGAAGTGTTCTGCAAAGCAGTCACCTAATCTGCTTTTGGTCTCCCCAATCTAAAGGACACCACATTGTGAGCAACGAATACAGTATACTAAATTACAAGTACAAGTAAATTGCTGTTTCATCTTGAAGGAGTGTTTGGGGCCCTGGACAGTGTGGAGGAGGTAAAAGGGCAGGTGTTGTATCTCCTGCGCTTGCACGGGAAGGTACCGTGGGAAGGGGTGGGGCTGATTGAGGAGTGGACCAGGATGTTGTGGTGGGAGCTCTCCCTATGGAATGCTGAAAGGGGAGGGGAGGGGAAGGGAAGATGTGTGTGCTGGTGGGATCACTCTGGAGGTGCCAAATCCGATAGATTGTGGAGGCTGGTCGGGTGAAAGGTGAGGACAAGATGCACTGCAACAACTCGCCAAGGCTTCTTCAGCAGCACCTCCCAAACCTACGACATCTTCCACCTAGAAGGACAAGGGCATCAGGCGCATGGGAACACCACCACCTCCAAGTTCCCCTCCACGTCACACACCATCCTCACTTGGAAATATATCGCCGATCCTTCATCGTCGCTGGGTCAAAATCCTGTAACTCCCTCCCTAACAGCACTGTGGGAGCACCTTCACCACACGGACTGCAGCAGTTCAAGAAGGCAGCTCACCACCACCTTCTCAAGGGCAATTAGGGATGGGCAATAAATGCTGGCCTTGCCAGCGACGTCCACATCCCATAAACAAATATTTTTAAAAACCCTATCGTGGTTCTGGGCGGGAGGGGAAGGGGTGAGAGCAGAAGTGCGGGAAATGGAACGGACATGGTCGAGGGCCGTGTCAACCACTGTAGAGGGGAATCCTCGGTTGAGGAAAAAGGAAGACATATCAGAAGTACTAGTGTGGAAGGTGGCATCGTCAGAACAGATGCGGCGGGATGGAGAAACTGGGAGAATGGAATAGAGTCCTTACAGGAAGCGGGGTGGGAGGAAGTGTAGTCCAGGTAGCTGTGGGAGTTAGTGGGCTTATAGTGGATGTTTGTCACTAGCCTATCCCTAGAAACGGAGACAGAGAAGTCGAGGAAGGGAAGACTCGTTGATGGACCATGTGAAGGTGAGGGAAGGGTGGAAATTGGAAGCAATGTGAATGAAATTTTCCAATTCAGGGCAAGAGCAGGAAACAGCACCAATAGTCATTAATGTACATCAAAAGAGGTGAGGGAGGGGACCTGAGTAGGACTAGAATAAAGAACGTTCCACATATCCCACGAAAAGGCATACATAGCTGGGGCCCATAGCAACACCTTTAATTTGGAGGAAGTGAGTGGAGTCAAAGGAGAAGTTGTTCAATGTGAGAACAAGTTCAGCCAGGCGGAGGAGGGTGGCGGTGGTGGATGATGACTGGTTGGGCCTCTGTTCAAGGAAGAAGTGGAGTGCCCTCAGGCCATCCTGGTGGGGGAATGAAGGTGTAGAGGGATTGGACATCCAGTGAAAAGGAGACGGTTGGGGCCAGGAAACTCGAAACTATTAAAGTGGCGGAGGGCGTCGGAAGAGTTGCAAATAGGTGGGAAGAGACTGGACAAAGGGAGAGGGGAAGAAATCAGTTCTGTGGGGCAAGAACAGGCTGAAACGATGGGTCTACCAGGGCAGCCCCGTTTGTGGATCTTAGGAAGGAGGTAGAAGCGGGCTGTGCGGGGTTGGGGGACTGAGGTTGACAGCCATGGAGGGAAGATCTCCAGAGGAGAGGAGGTCAGTGACAGTCTTGGAAACAATGGTTTGATGTTTGGGTAGTGGGGTCATGGTCCAGGGGGAAGTGTCAGAGAGTTGGCGTTCAGCCTCTGCACACATTCTCTCAGTACTGTCGGCCTAGATTATGTGCTTAATTTCTGGAGTGGGGCTTGAACCCACAACATTATGGCTCTACCAGCTCTACTAAGCTGGCACTTGCAACAGAAAGTTTTAGCTTTGACTAGGAGCTGAATTCAGAGTAACAAATTCAAATTATACAAGATACCCTTATAGCCAGCAGAGAGAAGTGAAGGGTTATTTCTCTCTATAGGACATTTTCTCCCTCTTTTCAGCATTTACTTGCTTATATTTCCTTCCTACCTTGAGAGGAAGCATCCAACCTCCATATGGCAGCTCTCTCTGATGGTACAAGAAGGATTTAGAGTTACACAGGTCCTCAAGTTGGTTTCCAGTTACAGAATTTGATGAATCATGTTATAAATGCACACTCAAAAAGGTGCAATTTAATATTCACTGATCTAGAAGTGCTATTCTGTGGCCTATTACACATATGATCATGTATAGTTGTCCACAGAGATTGATCAAATTTTTGAATTATCCATAATCAGTTCAGTTGGAACTCTACTCAGTACACCATGTGAGCATTGACAAAACTCACCCAACTAAAGCAAATGAGCTTGAGTAAAAGAGTCCACATGAAATCAAACACGCAACACTTTAATTCAGAGTCAAGCACTCAAACGTTTGAGTTAATGGGTTGACCAACTCTTTAAAGAACAGGATATACTGTAATAGCCAAGCACAAAAACAAACATTTACATTTGTACACTAACTGAACCATACCAACAGGTTACTCACAAGTACTCCCTGTGAGAATCCAGGTTAAGTTGCAGTTGCTCATTAATTAGAGCAAAAGATATATAGTTAGACAGAAAGTAATTGAGTACCATTTTAAAAAAATCACATTTGATGCATTATATAAAGTACACTAAAAACTGTGCTAACTAAAGGGGCAAAGTGACCATACACACAGCAAACACAATTTTGGGAAGGAATAGCAGAGGTTAGATCAATTATTTGTGACTTCGTGGGCAATTCTGTATAGGCATCTAAGTCGACACAGTTGTAAGGATTAACACAGGCGTCCAGTTCGGTGATATAGTTCACTATGTCACTAGCAGGTTCACATCTTTGCCCTGCGTAGCACTGACAAGTGAACCTTTCTGCCAAGAAGACTATATCTTCAAAGGAAGCTCGTCCTATGACTGTGTATCCGGTGTCAGTTCTCCTTATTCTGAAGCTCGCAGGGTTCAAGTGCAGATAATGAGTGGAGTCCCAGTTCTTTCGCACACACCGCCCTTTGTTGTGGCACAATATTTTACTGCAGAGCCTTGCTGCAGATGTCACATTAATAATGTAAGGATTCAGGACTTCCTTAACATAGTCACCAACAGTCAAACACACGCTCTGTAAAATACAACCATAAAGTCACAAAAGGTTTCTCCCAGGTCTAACAATGACAGATTATTGACTTACAATATATATATGTAGTAAAATACACACACATACTTGTGTTACTGCTGACAGACAGTTTGAGGTCCAGAGTGCAGTTGTGATGTTTAGCTACTAACCTGGCCAGTGTACAAGTATGCAAGTACTCCTTGTGAGAATCCAGGTTAATTTGTAGCTGCTCATTAATTCCTCAGATGAATTAAAGATCAGTAAATGGTTTGCAAATTTCAGCCTCCAGGTCAGGGCTTTTTGTTTTAAGATTGTTTTGCATCTATAACTAAGTGTGATGTCTGAAGTGAGCAGGGACACACTTGACACAAGACGTATTATGTTGTCAATGATCTAGAAATGGTACATCTAATGAATGGTTTTGTTACAGTTCTCCATTACACCTCAGTATCACACCTTTTATACAAATTATGCTAGTTTTCGATCTCCAAATTTCTAGCAGTTGACAGGCCCATATTCAAATGTATTCCAACACAATGCAAATTCCTTCTACCCGATTGGTTGATCTGCAGTTATACTAATTGTAACTCATTCAGATAAAAATAGTGCAACTAGATGATGATCCAATCAAATTGCACAGAATACCTTTTTTTAAATTGGACACCATTATTTTTGCCCTCAGTCTGGTGAGAATGGCAAAGATTTCTAACACGTTAAAACATGAAGATTACATATTTCACAATATGATTAAATATACCTGTAAAGTTGTGTTTTGTGTCCCTTCACTAAAGCTTTACATTAAGGCCTCAACCTCTCTTAAAAGCCTCTGCTTGAAGTTGAAATTTTGACTGATACGCTGTTCACTTCATGAAGATACTGCACCGTGAATATATGCAGAATTTCCCATCGGATATCAATAGGATTCTCTCAGTGCAAGTGGCAGACTGACCGTCAACTGGAAGGATATATCTCCTCATGGCATTAGAGCAACTGAGTTTCTCCCATACCTCAAAACCACCATTTCAAGACTAAAGTTAACTACATACTTAAACAAACATAATCAAGGCCACCAATATACATCTTCCACACAAATATGCACATAATCATGGAACTTGACCTGAAAGTACCATTAACAATACTGTATATTAAAAATACCATTTAACTTATTCGATCGCTGTAAATCAGGGGCCCTGATAAAAAAAGGTATTTTGTGCAATTTGATTGGATCCCCATCTCCTAGTTGCACTATTTTTATCTGAATGAATTACAATTAATAAATTCAAATTACAATTAATATATTTGCCCATCAACCAATCAGGTAGACGGATTTCGCATTGTACTGGCATTTGCCCTGATAACATATTGTATGTGATGAAATAGAACAGGACATCTGCTGCTATGTAATTAATACTTATCCAGATCTTAGGCAGAGATGTATACAGTGGTTGAGAATGAATCTTGGAAAAAGGTTGAGGGCGGGGAAACAAACCTCACTTTAGATGATTAGTATCACTGACACTTAATGATGTCCTCTTAACTCTTTTCCTCAATGATGATGCAACATTGTAAGAAGATTCGTGAAGATCTGCTCTGGTCAGTGTTTCTAATAAATACCAACAAGACAAAGTCTTCTCATATTTGTTTACAATGTTGCTACCCACAGTGGCCAGAGGTAATCATCGCTATTGGATTGAAAGACATTTGGCTTAGTCAGGGCAATGTTTCTTTGCCCTCGTCCTCTGTCTGGCTCTACCCGTGATGCAGTGAGGGCTTTTAGCAGAGGAAAGAAAGGAAAATATAAGCTGGGTGGGGAAAAATTAATACATTTGTAAGTGCCTGTACTGCAATGTTGCGATGACTAGGGTGAACTAGAAAGAGCATGGGATGTGTTTTAATATTTTTGGATGAATTTGGCTGGTTGATGCAGTAACAAATGGTAGTTGCAATGATGCAGCTTATCTGCTGTGCAGTTTGGTGTTGAAGGTAGAGGCTGCTTGTTTTATTTGGGAATGTATTTGCACAGTAAAATGAACAAAACAACATTAAATTGAATTTTTTGAGAAGCTGGGTTTTGCTCTCTGCAGCAGATAAGCCTTTTACTGTACTGTGCAAGTGGTTGCATTATTATCTGTACTTTGTGTAACGTATAGGGAAACTAATGCCACATTTTATAACTTATCACTGCTACTTGGACACATTTTGAGGTTTGAATTGGCTGAATAAGAGCTGCTAAGCATCATTTTGCAGTATCAATTGTTTTTCATCACTTATGTTGACTGGTTTTATGGGTTTTAATTCAGTTGTCAGATATCATTAACTGGCAAAGAAAATAGTCATCAGGGATTTTCTTCATTTCTCTTACAGCCACAAAACACTAGCATTAAATCCCCAATTAAGTAGTTATATTGTAATTATAGTCTGTAAATTGTTCCTGAATTGCTGCTTTTGGAAAATAACATTTTGGAAAAGCTTTTTTGAGATTGAAGTGGAAATCAAGAGTAGATGATACATTTATATGGGGCAGCAATTAGCCATATTTTGATGGACTCCAACAAGGAGTAGACTCAATTGTATTTCCTTTCTGACAAAAGTGTGCAACATATATATTAATAGAATAGGGCATTGATCATGCCCAATTCCAGGTCTGTAAAGATCAATGCTAAATCTACATTATATAATTCAACAAAGAAACGCCAGTATCTTGTGCTGTCCTATAAACAGTCTGGGGTAAATTTCAACTTCACTGCCTGGACAGTAGTTGATGGTTTGGATTGCCGGGATCAATGGAATAAAAAAAAGGACGAGTTCTATAACAGGCAATTCACTCCGAGGTAAAGTTGAAAATTAACTCCCCCCCACCCTGCCACCAACAACCTGGTTTCATATAGAAGTAGCAAGGAAAAGGTAGTGTGAACATTTGCTTTTTTTTTTTTTAAGTATCAATTTTAACCCCTCCAGACCTAAAGTTAATGGCTTATATTGGATCTCAGTTACACAGACACTGGCAGCTCTCTGGTACCTTGCCCAATTGACATTTTCCTAATTTGAGAGCCACAAAGGGAAGGGTTGATGTCCAAGATTGCCAGTTAGACTTGATCCTGTCTTCAATGATCATCCACATATGTGCACTTTCCAGTGAGGGTCACTGGTTGGCAATCAAAATTAACCCTGGCTGAATGTTTTTCCTTATTAGCCCAGGGATGTCTCCTTATTAGCCCAGGGATGTTTCGGTCAATGCAGCATCCCTACTGCTGCTTTGGCAGAGGTCAGTTAACTCAGCGCAGTGGATCAAACTTGCCTGTGTAACTCGGTACCACCCCAGGGAATGTATTAACTCACTGATGAATTAGGGAGAGCAGGCTTTGACAATCCCAAATAAATGCATTGCGAACAATGTATCACGATCACATAAATAGGTAAACTTCAAACATATTTACCTCGGTTTCAGTCATACTCAAACTGCCCCATACAACAAACCCAGCTGTTCCCAGAGCAGCACTTTCCCCAATCGTATGAACAAGATCAATCTGAAAAAAGAAAGTGTGAAGAAAAGCAATATATTTTAAATTCTCTGAAGAAAATAATTCCTTTTATTTTGCATTGCATCATTCCAATGTTTTCATTTATTTATTCTCACTGTATTCAGCTCTACCTCACCACCACCACCACCTCTCTCGAATCCTCCACTGTCTATAAATAGTCAGACTGCTGGTCCGACATCCAGTACTGGATGAGCAGAAATTTCCTCCAACTAAATATTGGGAAAACCAAAGCTATTATGTTTTGCCCCCCCGTCACAAATTCCATTCCCTAACCACCGACTCCATCCCTCACCCTGGCAACTGTGAGGCTGAACTAGACTGTATGCTAAAAATATAAAAACAGACAGTAAGAGATTCTACAGGTATATAAAAGGGAAGAGCATAGTAAAGTAAATGTTGGTTCCTTAGAGGATGAGACTGGGGAATTAACAATGGGAAACAGGGAAATGGCAGAGACTCTGAACAAATATTTTGTATCAGTCTTCACGGTAGAAGACACTAAAAGCATTCCAATAATAATTGATAATCAAGGGGCTATAGAGAGGGAGGAACTTAAAACAATCACTATCACTAGAGGAAAAGTACTAGGCAAACTAATGGGACCAAAGGCTGACAAGGTCCCTGGACCTGATGGCCTGCATCGTAGGGTTTTAAAAGAAGTGGCTGCAGAGATAGTGGATGCGTTGGTTGCAATATACCAAAATTCCCTGGATTCTGGAGAGGTCCCAGCAGATTGGAAAACCACAAATGTAACTCCTCTATTCAAGAAGGAGGGAGTCAGAAAGCAGGAAACTATAGGCCAGTTAGCTTAACATCTGTCATTGGGAAAATGCTGGAATCCATTATTAAGGAAGTAATAGCAGGACATTTAGAAAATCATAATAAAACCATGTTGACTCTGCTTAATTGTATGAAAGGGAAATTGTGTTTGACAAATTTACTAGAGTTCTTTGAGGATGTAACAAGCAGGGTGGATAAAGGGGAACCAGTAGATGTAGTGTATTTGGATTTCCAGAAGGCATTCGATAAGGTGCCACTAAAAGGTTACTGCACAAGATAAGAGCTCACGGCGTTAAGGGTAATATATTAGACTGGATAGAGGATTGGCTAACTAACAGAAAACAGAGTTGGGAATAAATGGGTCATTTTCAGGTTGGCAAACTGTAACTAGTGGGGTGCCACAGGGATTAGTGCTGGGGCCTCAACTATTTACAATCTATATTAAATGACTTGGATGAAGGGACTGAGTGTACTGTTGCCAAATTTGCCGATGATACAAAGATAGGTGGGAAAGCAAGTTGTGAGGAGGACACAAAGAGTCTGCAAAGGGATAGCGATAGGTTAAGTGAATGGGCAGAAATTTGGCAGATGGAGTCTAATGTGGGAAAATGTGAGGTTATCCACTTTGGTAGGAAGAATAAAAAAGCAAAATATTATTTAAATGGAGAGAGACTACAGAATGCTGCAGTAGAGGGATCTGGGTGTCCTCGTACATGAAACACAAAGGCCATGATTTTATGCTTTGAGGTGGCTTGGGAGCGGGTCAACTGCCTTCTGGGTTCCAGTCCCGCCCCCAACTACATCCAGCCCACAGATGTAATTTTATGTCAATTGGCCTTGTTAAGCCCACCTGGCAGGCTTGCCGGCCAGTTATGAGGAAGCTGGTGTCAGATGATATCATTTGATGACACGTCATCTGCTGGTTTTCATAAAGGGACCACGCACAATTTTTTTTTGACAGTTGATTTTTCAGTGTTTGACTGCATTGGGGGGCTGCAAACATGGACAACCACTGTTAACAGGTGAGCTCTTGCACCTAGGCTCTCCAGTGACTTCCTCCTTAGGCTAGAACAGATGGCAGCTGCAGGTGAGGTTACAGAAGTGACCTGACACTGGTGAGAGAGGTTCTCCCAATGAAGTGGGACTACACATACAATTAAAAACTTGTTACCTACAGAAAAGTCTAAATGCATTAAAAATGTATTTCCCAACATTTTCTTACCTCTGAAACTCACCAGTGCACCATTGGATCCTTCACACCACTTCTGCAGCTGTCATCAATGCATAAACATTACAGCAGACTCAACACGCCACACTTACCTGGCGTGGTGTCTGGATGCCAGGAAGCCCGCAGTAGAAGTATCAAAATTGGAAAAAGCCTGTTAACTGGAGTTAAGTGGCTATAATCCTCTTCCCATCGCTAGTTGTCGGGTTCATGCGCAAATCGGGGACCTGACACTTGGGAAGATTGATTGGAGGCGGGTTGACATCGGGTTTCCGATCTGCTGTCAATCTTTGCGATTTTGCCAGATGACCCACCTCCAAACCCGTCCCGAGTGTCGGCAAAATTCCAGCCAAAAAGTTAGCATGCAGGTACAGCAAGTAATTAGGAAGGCAAATGGAATATTGGCCTTTATTGCAATGGGGATGGAGTAAAAAAAGTAGGGAAGTCTTGTTACAACTGTACAGGGTGTTGGTGAGACCACGCCTGGAGTACTGCATACAGTTTTGGTCTCCTTATTTAAGGAAGGATATACTTGCATTGGAGGCAGTTCAGAGAAGGTTCACTAGGTTGATTCCTGAGTTGAAGGGGTTGTCTTATGAGCAGGTTGGGCCTATACTCATTGGAGTTTAGAAGAATGAGAGGTGATCTTCTTGAAACATATAAGATTCTGAGGGGGCTTGAAAGGGTGGATGCTGAGAGGGTGTTTCCCCTTGTGGGGGTATCTAGAACTAGGGGGCATAGTTTCAGAATAAGGGGGCGCCCATTTAAAAACGGAGATGAGGAGGAATTTCTTCTCTCAGAGGGTCGTGAATCTTTGGAATTCTCTACCCCCCCCCCCGAGAACTGTGGCGGCGGAGTCATTGAATGAAGGTGGAGATAGGGGGAACAGGTGGGAAAGTGGAGTTGAGGCCAAGACCAGATCAGCCATGATCTTGAATGGCGGAGCAGGCTCGAGGGACCGAATGGCCACCTCCTGCTCCAGTTTCTTAGGTTCTTAACCTTGGTGTCATATTTGACACTGAGATGAGCTTCCAACCACATATGTGCACCATCACGAAGACCGCCTATTTCCATGTCCGGAACGTCGCCCGGCTCTGCCTCGCCTCAGCTCATCTGCTACTAAAACCCTCATCCATGCCTTTGTTACCTCTAGACTTGACGCACTCCTGGCTGGCCTCCCATGTTCTACCCTCCATAAACTTGAGATCATCCAAAACTCTGCTGATCGTGTCCCAACTCGCACTAAATCCAAATTAAAAGTGTTGCCATGGGAACCCACATGGGTACTAGGTATGTCTACCTTTTCGTGGGATATGTGGAACATTCTTTGTCCCACTCTCACTCAGGTCCCCTCCCTCACCTCTTTTTCTGGTACATTGATGACGGTATCGGTGCCGTCTCCTGCTCTCGCCCTGAACTAGAACATTTCATTCACATTGCTTCCAATTTCCACCCTTCCCTCACCTTCACATGGTCCATCTCTGACTCTTTCCTTCTCTTCCTCGACTTCTCTGTCTCCATTTTTGGAGACAGGCTATTAATAAACATTCACTATAAGCCCACTGGCTCCCACAGCTACCTGGGCTACACTTCCTCCCGCCCCGTTTCCTGTAAGAACTCGATTCCATTCTCCCAGTTTCTTCGTCGTATCTGCTCTGACGATGCCACCTTCCATACTAGTGCTTCCGATATGTCTTCCTTTTTCCTCAACCAAGGATTCCCCTCTACCGTGGTTGACATGGCCTTCGACCGTGTCCATTCCATTTCCTGCACTTCTGCTCTCACCCCTGCCCCTGCCCCTCCCTCCCGGAACCACGATAGGGTTCTCCTTGTCCTCGCCTTTCACACCACCAGCCTCCACATTCAAGTATCATGCTTTATGGTGTTGGTGTGGGGTGGTTTTCTGGAATTCTGAGGACCAAGGTGAGATAGTTTCAAGGGCACCAAGGCTGATGTAATAGATGGCAGGTGAAGTTGAGATGACAGAAGTGATCTGTCAATGTTGAGAGAGGTTGTTCCAATGAGGCGACACTGGATAGAGAGTTTACTCCAAACACTTGCATTTGCGTAAATCTCAATCTGTCTTCCAAATGCAGTAAGCAACAGCTTCTGAACTTGGAAAGTGAACAGCTGTGAGATGGGAGCTTTTATAGCACATTTGCAGCTGTCAAGTAGAGAAATGATATCATGGTGACACAATTCCCGCCCTGCTTACCTGACGTGATTCCCCAAGCAGCGTGGAACCAGTGGGCAACCTCAAAAACTATTTTGAGCTCACCTTTAAATTTTAGAAGTGCCTTTTAACAAGCTCTTAATTATCTAAATTGCCTCCCCCGCCGCTTGGTGTCGGGTCTGTTCAGCGATGACAGACCCGACACCTGGGAAACTAACATGGCGGTGGGTTGACAGCGGGTTCCCTACTCACTTTCAAAAAAAAAATTTCCCGCCTGACCCGCCACCGATTGCGCCCACTGAAAAATTCCCCCGTTAACTTGGTTTCTCTCTCCACAGATGCTCCCTGACCTGCTGAGTATTTCCAGCATTTTCTGTTTTTATTTAAAATTCTCATCCTTGTTTTCAAATCCCTACATGGGGCCTCACCCCTCCTATCTCTGTAATCTCCTCCAGCCCCACAACCCTCAGAGATATATGCACTCCTCCAATTCTGGCCCCTGGAGCATCCCTGATTTTAATCACACTGCCATTGCCGACCGTGCCTTCAGCTGCCAAGGCCCGAAGCTTTGTAAGTCCCTCCCTAAACTTCACCCCCCTCGCTACCTCTCTTTCCTCCTTTAAGACGCTCCTTAAAACCTACCTCTTTCTGCCATAATATCTCCTTATGTGGCTCCGTGTCAAGTTTTGTTTGATAACGCTCCTGTGAAGCTCCTTGGGATGTTTTACTATGTTAAAGGTGCTGTATAAATACAAGTTATTGTTGTATTTTGTAACAGTCCAAAACTACAGGAAATTGGGAATCTTTGATTTGCTTTGGCGAATAACCAAAGGTTTGTCTTTTCTCAAAAGCCTGATTTAAAACTTACCTCGGATAGATATTCAGTGGTAGAGTTAGTGAACACTGGCCGGGTGTAAACATACAGAGGAGGCGAGTATTCCTGGCCGGAAAGCAATGCAACCCGTTTTGCTTCCTCGATACGGTTACGAACAAACTTCGCTGCAGCGGCTGAAGCTCGCAGCATTGTCTGCAGGTAGATGGATGGAAACAGCGCGGTGCTTTCTTTCCATAGCCAGAGAAGCTCATCGTTTCTTGATATTTCAATGTCAGGACAACTGCCTGCGTAGTTGATGGTTGAATCCTTGTAGTTGTAGTTATAACACTCTGGATACAAGTAATAGCCCCATAAGTGATTCGGTCTTAACGACTTCCCCAATTTTAAAGTTTTTAACATTAAATTTTTTGCCTGTTGTTCAAATTCATCCTTGGCGATCACAATTACATCGCTCATGTTTAACGACTGGTTTTGTTGCATAACCAGCTCGACAGATTTGATTCTGTAAATATCTTTCTGGTCCCAGTTTCTTATCCACTGAGGTCTCCAGTTTTCCCAGTTTATGATTGCAATTCCAGGAACCTCTTTTGAAGGAATGTAGAACTGGAAATCTTCTACTGCCTTCTCATAGTGAAGATCTAAGGGCGCCAGCTGGGGGATACCTCCATTAAATGATTCTCCAGTTAACTCATCGTAATATGGGTAATAGCCAAGCCTGTTGTGGTAGAAGATCGTGATGGCCTGTCCTGTAGCAGTTTCTAATGGGCTACCGATGACTTCAAAAAGGCTCAGGTCTACAGTAACTCCAAATTTGCTCTCACATAGTTCAGTGGGTGCATTCCACAGAGCACTGAATGGGGAGTTCTCCACAAGCGGATCCACAGTTTGATGTAGTGGTTGACTGAAGCAGGTAGAAGCAAGGAGGGCAAGCTGGATAATTGCCCTGGACACAGGGTTGCTACTGTTGCTGACGCAGCCATGGAATCTCATTCTCGCACTATGGTACTGTTATTTGAGAGAACAAAAAGGCTTTCAATGTTAAGTAACTGAAGAAGCAAATTGTTCCATCCACCTTTGCAATCAATGCTAAAGGTACAAAGAAATCCTGTTAGACTAAGTAAGGTGTACAACTTGTCAAATTGAAAGATATGGGTTTTGCTAGAACACTAGATTTGTGAGACTTTATTTGGAGGATAAATAGGTCAGAAGCATTGGCTGAACAGTTCCTTTCACTTTCACCACTCCTCTAAAATATAAAATGTGAGTGGCAGTTGTCAGTCCATGTGGACAAATGCAGTGTGATGCATGTGGGTCTGGGTAATCCCAGGCATGTGCACACCACGCAGGGGTATCTGCTACACAGGGACTTGGGAGTCACAGTCGGCACAACATTGAAAGCCCACAAGCTGTGTATCGAAGCCATAGGGAACACAAATCGGGTGTGTTGCTGGGACAGCGGGCAAGCTGGGTAATTGCCATGGAGACAAGGTTGCCAATAGGACACGGGAGTGGGACTAATTGGACGGCTCTTTCAAAGAGCCGGCACAGGTACGACAGGCCTCGCTCTGTGCTGTATGATTCTATAAGAATATAACACCAGGAATACTATACTTAGATTAATGAAAGGTTTAGTTTGGCCACGTTTTAGAGCAGCGTGTGCCGTTTTAGTCCTTTCACACAGCTAAGTATTGATGGGAAAAGACAAAATGTAGTACTTGCCTGTATTTTAGCAGAGTAAAATTAGGGATCTTTGATACTTGGGAATATGTTACAAGCCTGAAATCTAAACAAACAGTTTATGTGGTGTCCAATCCAGAAAAATTTAGAACTGCAATAACAAAATAATATTGAAGTCGCTGCAGAGTATTTTAAATTCAGTTTGACGTCTGGATTTTAAGTCGGTGGCAGTTAACATTGTGCAGGCGCACCACTGGAGAACTCAGTGTTGCTGATGGATCAGTGATAGCTATATCACACTGATATGTAATATTCAGTCTATAATTATAACTACCAGAAATTATTGGCCAGTAAAAGTGCAGTGAGCAATTTAAACTAGGTTTGGAACATTCTACACGCTTTATATCCGACACCACGCTCCTGCCCAATGATATTCAATTTTACATTTATGTGCAAAAGGTATTATTGCATCTGAACATGTACATGCTGCCTCAATACTAGTCTGGTGCCATAAACTGCCACAGCACTAGTGTGTTGCAATTACCTCATTAACTAGCGGCGCAGATCACAGCACGAGGAGTCAAGACCACTTTAACACCAAAAATCAAATAGAATTTACCATACTTAAAAAAAATTTAAGAGTATTAAAATAAGAAAATATTCCGTATAAACCATTGAGAAATGTTTTAGAGCTAATCAGCTATTTTCAGAAAATATTTTTTCAGAATTTTATTCTTAAAAAGGGATACTTTTCGCCGACTTAAACTTAAGAGTCAAATTATATTACGGTTCACTGTTGGATTTCGCTTATAAAAGGAACATCTTACATGTAGCAAGGTTGAAAACTTACTGCTCTCAGCACGTCTATGAACACTATTGTTTCACCAGGACAAATATCGTGCCTTTCAATGTAATTTCAGACTAGTCTCACGACTTTACTTTCCTGCATTGAATGACTTACATTCTCAGTGACTGACTCAGCAGGTTCTTATTTCCAGGATGCGATCTCCTTTAGATTGATCCTTCTTTCTTTCGGATTCTGAGCCTCCACCTAACTCTCAGTTCAGCAAGTGGGCTTTAAATGAGAGCCTAAAGTAATTCAGCATGTTAACAGTTGATGCTAAAGTAATTCAGCATGTTAACAGTGGATGCCTTTAAACAGAAATCGTGGTAGCAACGCTGTGAAAATCCAGAAAGGTGTACGTGACAAAGGTAACTCACTGTCTTTCTGCTTCAGTAAACCAGAACTATCCTGAGCATCCTGTTTGATGTAGTGTCAAAATGTGGGCCCCTTGTGGCATTGTCTCCACCTTGCCCTAAAGGCGCAAATAATATCCCTTAAACCCAACCCAGATTTTAAAACATCTCCTGAGTGAATAAAGATAGAATTGGCATGTTGCACATATCCCTTTAGTTTTTCAAATGGCTGATCTTATCACAATAAGGTTCCCTTGTCCAGTAACTTAGTGTTAATTACTTCATCATTTATCCTGGGAGGAGACAAACCAGTAGAGTTTAGCAGCTCATGTTATATCTTCACAGAGTTACACAATAGTTATGGGGGAGGGGGAAAGCGGCCTGAAAGAATAGGATGATTAACAAAACCTGATTGCTTCACCTCCCACTGGGACAGGGCACTTTGTTCTCCTTCAATAGAGATGGTATATTTAACAGGAAAGCCAAAGGATATCTCGGAGGTCATGGCTATTGTGTTTAGTTTCTTCTCAAGGTTAGGATAATATTAAAAAACAGACAACGTATTAAAATCTAATTGAGTCCACAGTAGGGGCACATGCATGTTAAAGAGGTGGAGTTATTGAATTCAACTAATGAAAAACAAAGAAAATATCTTTAACTATTCGTCTGAGAAGATATAAAATGCAGTCTGTTTTCTTTCCAAATTATTTGTATTATTTGTATTAAATGTACACTCTCGGGAGCCGCAAGTCTACATTTCGTTGTACTGCACTTGTGCACTAACAATGACAATAAAAGTTGATTTGATTTGATTTGATTATCTTTCCATAATATTAAAGCAACCAGGCAGATCCAACAAGTTCTTGGCTATTTTGAGAAGGTTAACTGGAAAGCTTGATTTGTGAGTTTGATGGCTGAGTTCTGGAGTTCAACATTTGAACAAATACTTTGTGCGCTTTTAAAGCAGACCTGGGTACTACGTAGGAGAGGATACATTTTAAACATTTACTCACAGTTTACAATGCCTGTCAACAGTTCAGAACCATGTGCTCCCATGCAACATTGAAATGGGAGGCCGGCCGATTGCTCTCCTGGCTGGTATTCCATCTTGATGCTACATAAACTTGAGCTCATCCAAAACTCTGCTGCCCGTAAGCTAACTCGCACCAAGCCCCGTTTACCCATCACCCCTGTGTTCGCTGATTTACATTGGATCCCGGTCCATCAACGTCTCAATTTTAAAATGATCGCCTTCATTTTCAAATCACTCCATGGCCTCGCCCCTCCCTATCTCTGTAACCTCCTCCAACCCTCCGAGATCTCTGCGCTCCTCCATTTCTTGCCTCTTGCACATCCCTGATTTACTTCACTCCACCATTGGTGGCCGTGCCTTCAGCTGCTTAGGCCCTATATGGAATTCCCTCCCTAAGCCACTCCGCCTCCCTAGCTGTCTCTCCTCCTTTAAAACGCTCCTGAAAACCTCCCTCTTTAACCAAGCTTTTAGTCACCTGTTCTAATATCCCCCTATGTGGCTCGGTGTCAGATTTTGTTTGATAACACTCCTGTGAAGTTCCCTGGGATGTTTCACGATGTTAAAGATACTATATATATGAAAGTTATTGTTGTTTCAAAATTTTCACTGGGGCAGGAGCACCACCTGATATGGTGCAATTTTGTGCTGTATGAATTGATTTCTTACTTTCTATTAGCATGTGTTGCAGCGGGCAAAAGTGGTAAAGCAAACTGTGCTGTGACTACTGAGCCAAGCTGAGATGAAGTTGCCAGGCTTTACCCCGTGTTCTGCATGAGTTAGCGAGTATGCTTTCGGAGCTAGGGAAGACAATTGATGAGGTGGTTTTGTCCCTTGCCTCCAGTGGTAAAAGAAAGTGATTTCTACAATCGTTGCTTCTTCCTGGGCCTATCATATTATTCCGGCTATGGGTGGGATCAGCTCTCAGCTCAGCATTTCTCCAGCATTTTCTGTTTTTATCTCAGCTCATACAGGCCAGCATTGTGATTTTTGCATTCTGGCCACTATGGAACTTCTCCTCGCAGTATAAATGAGGTAAATTCAGCAAAGAAACAGTTAGATCCTATTGAGAAATTAAGTCCAGTGATATTGAGGACAAATCATATTGGAGTTCTATTGGGTAGGAGCAATCTCATCTTCCAAACCATTCCATGGAATGTAAATGGGGCATTAATGCTGCAATCACTTTTTGACTTGCCCATGGTATTTTGCATTTGCCTTTGATTGGCTCCGTATTCTCCAACAGTCTCCTTATCATTACTTGGAAGATTTCTGCTTGGCCATACGGACCAATAAAGAGACTTCAGGTGGGAGATGTTACCTAAACTAATTGCTTAGTATCAAAACACTGTCCTACCTGATAAATGGATAAGTATTTGGTGTCTAATAAGTGCTTTGCTTCTTCATTAGTACAGGAGTATAACTCAAGAAAAGGCAAGTAAATGTGAAAAGTGTAAAGTGCCAGGTGACTTGGAATTACACAAAAAGGGAAGACAAAGGGTCAATTGAATATCAGTTCCTAATTATTGTGCAAACCAATGCTGCAATCTGGACTTGGGATAAGAAATTAGTGGTGGTTTAGTGTAATTATCCAGCTGGGGCAGGGCAGTTGTACTAAATTGCCCTCATTCCTTGTATCTGAGGTAGTTGCATACACGTCCTTTTCTTACCTAAGTGAATACAAGGAAAAATTGGGAACACTGGTTGGATAGAACAACTAGAACAGAGAGATTTCTGCAGTCAGAACAAAGATAATCTGACAACAAAGGCATTGGCAGTCTATAATTGGCATGAGTCTAAATGAGATGGGTAGGGTTGATGGTGACATTGATTCAAGAGGATAATATTGAGCATTGATAGTCAGCTTGCAGACAGTTTCAGAAATAATTCAACTGCCCACGTGCCAATATAGTTGGGTGTAGCTGAAAGGGAGAATTTTGGAAAATGAAAGAAAAATAATTATTTGTAAGATATAAGAAGCTAGTGGACATTTTTGATAAATTCTATCCACTTATTGATTTTATATATTGGTGTATATATGTGGCACATTTTCCATTATGCTTTACATTTCAATGTGAAGTTGAAAAGCAAAACTAAAGGATTGCATACATTAGATGAAGGAGAAACCATGATGAAATTTCCTGTCACAAGGTTAGCTCCAATTCCATGCACTCTCAATTTTGCTAATAATCTCTTGTGCTGAACCTTATCAAATGGCTTCCGGGAGTCCATATAGAAAACATTCACACTCCCCTATCCACCATGTTAGTGAACTCCTCAAAAAATTCAACTAGATCAGTCAGACATGATCTATCGTTCACAAATCCATGCTGACTCTCATTGCTCAACTGATACTTGTTCAACGCTCAGTTACTCTGTTTCTGCTAATCAATCACTGCCTAGTATTTTTTTAATTCTCACCCTTGTTTTCAAATCCCTCCATGGCCTCGCCCCTCCCTTTCTCTGTAATATTCTCCAGCCCCACAACCCTCCGAGATATCTGCGCTCCTCTAATTCTGCCTTCTTGAGCATCCCTGATTTTAATCGTTCAATCATTGGTGGCCAGGCCTTCAGCTGCCTAGGCCCTAAGCTCTGGAATTCCCTCCATAAACTTCTCTACCTCTCCTTCCTCCTTTAAGACACTCTTTAAAACCGACTTCTTTGACCAAGCTTTTGGTCACCTGTCCTAATATCTCCTTATGTGGTTCGGTGTCAAATTTTGTTTCATAATACTCCTTGGGATGTTTTACTACATTAAAGGCGCTATATAAATACAAGTTATTGTTGTTGTTGTAGTATCTCACTGCTGGCCATCTGCTTACCTTGTATGAAAACTGCTCCCACACTGTTACATCTGAAGTCCCCAAAGGAACTATCCTTGGCCCCCCTCCTATTTCTCATCTACATGCTGCCCCTTGACGATATCATCCGAAAACACAGCATCAGTTTCATAGATACATATAGAAGATAGGAGCAGGAGTAGGCCATTCAGCCCCTCGAGCCTGCGCCGCCATTCAATGCAATCATGGCTGATCATCCTAATTCAGTACCCGGTCCCTGCTTTCTCCCCATACCCCTTGATCCCTTTAGCCTTAAGAAATATATCCAACTCCTTCTTGAATATATTTAATGTATTGGCCTCTACTGCCTTCTGTGGTAGAGAATTCCACAGGTTCACCACTCTCTGGGTGAAGAAATTACTCCTCATTTCTGTCCTAAATGGCTTGCCCCTTATCCTTAGACTGTGACCCCTGGTTCTGGACTCCCCCGCCATCGGGAACATCCTTCCAGCATCTAGTCTGTCCAGTCCTGTCAGAATTTTATAAGTTTCAATGAGATCCTCTCTCATTCTTCTAAACTCCAGCGAGTACAAGCCCAATCGATCCAATCTCTCCTCATGAGTCATTCCTGCCATCCCAGGTATCAGCCTGGTGAATCTTCGCTGAACTCTTTTCATGGCAAGAACATCCTTCCTCAGATAAGGCGACCAAAACTGCACACAATACTCAAGGTGTGGTCTCACCAAGGCCCTGTATAACTGCATCAAGACATCCTTGTTCCTGTACTCAAACCCTCTCGCTACGAAGGCCAACATGCCATTTGCCTTCTTAACCACTTGCTGCACCTGCATGCTTACCTTCAGCGACTGGTGCACAAGGACACCCAGGTCTCGTTGCACTTCCCCTTCTCCCAATCTATTGCCATTCAGATAACCTGCCTTCCTGTTTTTGCCACCAAAGTGGATAACCTTGCACTTATCCACGTTATATTGCATCTGCCATGCTTTTGCCCAATCACCCAACCTGTCCAAATCATCCTGGAGTTTCTCGGCATCCTCCTCACAGCACACACGCCCACCCAGCTTTGTGTCATCTGCAAATTTGGAGATATTACATCTAGTTCCCTTGTCTAGATCATTAATATATATTGTGAGTAGCTGGGGCCCAAGGACCGATCCCTGCAGTACCCCACAAGTCACTGCCTGCCACTCGGAAAAAGACCCGTTTATTCCAACTCTTTGCTTTCTGTCTGCCAACCAGTTCTCTATCCAAGTCAATACCTTGCCCCCAATCCCATGTGCCTTAACTTTACACGCTAATCTCTTGTGCGGGACCTTATCGAAAGCCTTCTGAAAGTCCAAATACACCACACCCACTGGTTCTCCCTTATCTATTTTACCAGTTACATCCTCAAAAAATTCCAGTAGATTAGTCAAGCACGATTTACCTTTTGTAAATCCATGTTGACTTTGTCCGATCCTGTCACTGTTTTCCAAGTGCTCTGCTATTACATCTTTTATAATGGACTCTAGCATTTTCCCCACTACCGATGTCAGGCTTACCGGTCTGTAATTCCCCGTTTTCTCTCTACCACCTTTTTTGAATAGTGGGGTAACATTAGCTACCCTGCAATCCATGGGTACTGTTCCAGATTCCATCGAATGTTGGAAGATGATCAGCAAAGCACCAACTATTTCTAGGGCCACTTCCTTAAGCACCCTAGGATGTAGGTTATCAGGCCCTGGGGATTTATCAGCCTTCAATCCCATCAATTTCCCTAACACCATTTCCCTACAAATACTAATTTCTTTCAGTTCCTCCCTTTCATCAGACCCTATGTTCCCCAACATCTCTGGGAGGTTATTTGTGTCCTCCTTTGTGAAGACAGAACCAAAATATGTATTTAATTGGTCAGCCATTTCTTTGTTCCCCATTATAAATTCCCCTGATTCTGACTGCAAGGGACCTACGCTTGACTTCACCAATCTTTTTCTCTTCACATATCTAAAAAAGCTTTTACAGTCAGTTTTTATGTTCCCTGAAAGCTTACTCTCATATTCTATTTTCCCTTTCTTAATTAATCCCTTTGTCCTCCTTTGTTGAATCCTAAACTGCTCCCAATCCTCAGGCTTACTGCTTTTTCTGGCCAATTTATGTCCTCTCCTTGGATCTTATGCTATCCCTAATTTCCCTAGTTAGTCACGGTTGAGTCATCTTTTTTGTTTTATTTTTATGCCAAACTGGCATATACGCTGATGGCACCCAGCTCTACCTCACCACCTCCCTCCACCCCTCCAACAACAACAACAACTTGTATTTATATCACGCCTTTAACGTAGTAAAATGTCCCAAAGCGCTTCACAGGAGTATTAATAACAAAAAATTTGACACCAAGCCAGGTAGGGAGAAATTAGGGCAAGTGACCAAAAGCTTGGTTAAAGAGATAGGTTTTAAGGAGCATCTTAAAGGAGGAAAGAGAGGTAGAGAGGCAGAGAGGTTTAGGCAGGAAATACCAGAGCTTAGGGCCTAGGCAACAGAAGGCACGGATAATCAGGGATGCTCAAGAAGGCAAAATTAAAGGGGCGCTGATATCTCGGGGTGGGGGGGGTGGTTGTGGGGCTGAAGGAGATTACAGAGATAGAGTGGGGTGAAACCATGGAGGGATTTGAAAATGAGGATGAGGATGTTGAAATCGAGGTGTTGCTTTACCGGGAGTCAATGTAGGTCAGCGAGCACAGGGGTGATGGATGAACTGGACTTGGTGTGAGTTAGGACATGGGCAGCCAAGTTTTGGATCACCTCAAGTTTATGTAGGATAGAATGTGGGAGGCCAACCAGGAGTGTGTTGGAATAGTCAAGTCTAGAGGTAACAAAGGCATGAATGAGGGTTTCAGCAGCAGATGAGCTGAGGCAGGGGCAGAGACAGGCAATGTTATGGAGGTGGAAATAGGCGATCTTAGTTATGCGGCGGATATGTGGTTGGAAGCTCATTTCAGGGTCAAATATGACAACAAGTTTGAGAACAGTGTGGTTTAGCCTCTTCTCGATCTTCCTTGCTGCAATGCTCCATCTCACCCTCAGTAAGCTCCCCGCTGGAGTGGAGCTAATTTACAGAACAACCGGGAAACTGTTCAACCTCCGTTGCCTCCAGTCCATATCCAAGGTCATCCCCATCCTCTGTTGTCGAATTACAGTATGCAGACGACGCTTGCGTCTGCGCTCACTCAGAGGTCGAACTCCAAACCATCGTCAACACCTTCACCGAAGTGTACGAGAGCATGGGCCTTACACTAAACATCCATAAGACAAAGGTCCTCTACCAACCTGCGCCCTCCACACAGTACTGCTCCCCGATTATCAAAATCCACAACAAGGCCTTGGACAACGTGGACCACTTTCCATACCTTGGGAGCCTACTGTCAACAAGGGCAGACGTCTACGACAAAGTCCAACACCGCCTTCAGTGTGCCAGTGCAGCCTTCGGTCGTCTGAGGAAGAGAGTGTTTGAAGACCAGGACCTGAAACCCGGCACTAAGCTCATGGTCTACAGAGCAGCAATGATACCCACCCTGCTGTATGCCTCAGAGACATGGACCATGTACAGCAGGCACCTCAAAGCACTGGAGAGGTACCACCAATGCTGCCTCCGCAAGATCCTGCAAATCCATTGGCAGGATAGGCGCACCAATGTCAGTGTTCTTACTCAGGCCAACATCCCCAGCATCGAAGCTTTGACCATGCTCGATCAGCTCCGATGGACAGGTCACATTGTCCACATGCCTGATACGAGACTCCCAAAACAATCACTCTACTCGGAGCTCTGGCATGGCAAGAGAGCCCCAGGTGGGCAGAGGAAACGCTTCAAGGACACCCTCAAAGCCTCCTTGAAAAAGTGTAACACCCCCACCGACACCTGGGAATCCCTGGCCCAAGACCGCACAAAGTGGAGAAGAAGCATCTGGGAAGGCGCCGAACACCTCGAGTCTATTCGGCGGGAGCAAGCGGAAGCCAAGCGCAGGCAGCGCAAGGAGCGCATGTCAACCCAAGCACCCCACCCCTTCAACCACCGTCTGCCCCACCTGTGACAGAGACAATAGGTCCCGCATTGGACTCATCAGTCACCTGCGAACTCATTTTTAATGTGGAAGCAAGTCCTCCTCGGTTCTGAGGGACTGACTAAGAAGAAGAAGGTTTAGCCTCAGACAGATGTTAGGGAGAGGGATGGAGTCGTCAACTGTGTCAAAGGCTGCAGACAAGTCAAGAAGGATGAGGTGGGATAATTTACCTTTGTCACAGTCACAAAGGATGTCATTTGTGACTTTTATGAAGCCGTTTCGGTGCTGTGGCAAGGGCTAATTGGAGGGATTCAAACATGGAGTTGCGGGAAAGATGGGCTCGGATTTGGGAGGCGACAACACTTTCAAGGATTTTACAGAGGAAAGGGAGGTTGGAGATGAGGCAGTAGTTTGCAAGGATGGAGGGGTCAAGGGTTGTTTTTTTGAGGAGAGAGGTGATGATGGCAGATTTTGAGGGAGAGGGGTACAGTACCTGAGGAGAGAGACCCGTTAACAAATGTCAGCTAACATGCGAGCCAGTAAAGGAAGTTGGGTGGTCAGCAGTTTGGTGGGAATAAGGTCGAGGGAGCAGGAAGTGGGTCTCATGGACAAGATGAGCGCGGAGAGATCATGAGGGGAGATCGGAGAGAAACTGGAGATAGATGGCTAAATTGTCTAAACAGTCTCTAAATTGTCAGACTGCTTGCCTGACATCCAGTACTGGATGAGCAAAAATTTCCTCCAACTAAATATTGGGAAGACCAAGGCCATTGTCTTCGGTCCCTGTCACAAAATCTGTTCCCTAGCCACGGACTCTATCCCTCTCCCTGGTCACTGTCTGTGGCTGAACCAGACTGCTCGCAACCTTGGTGGCATATTTGACCATGAGATGAGCTTCTAACCACATGTCCACACCATCACTTAGACTGCCTATTTCCACCTCCATAACATCGCCCGTCTCCGCCCTTACCTCAACTCATCCGCTACTGAAACCCTCATCCATGCCGTTGTTACCTCTAGACTTGAGTATTCCAACACACTGCTGGCTGGCCTCTCTCATAGAAACATAGAAACATAGAAGATAGGAGCAGGAGTAGGCCATTCGGCCCTTCGAGCCTGCTCCGCCATTCAATGAGATCATGGCTGATCATCAAAATTCAGTACCCTGTCCCTGCCTTCTCCCCATATCCCTTGATCCCTTTAACCTCAAGAAATATATCCAACTCTTTCTTGAATATATTTAATGAATTGGCCTCCACCGCCCTCTGTGGCAGAGAATTCCACAGGTTCACCACTCGCTGGGTGAAGAAATTCCTCCTCATTTCAGTCCTAAATGGCTTACCCCTTATCCTTAGGCTATGACCCCTGGTTCTGGAATTCCCGGCCATCAGAAACATCCTTTCTGCATCTAGTCTGTCCAGACCTGACAGAATTTTATAGGTTTCAATGAGATCCCCTCTCAATCTTCTAAACTCCAGTGAGTATAAGCCCAATCGACACAATCTCTCCTCGTACGTCATTCTTGCCATCCCAGGTATCAGCCTGGTGAATCTTCGCTGCACTCCCTCCATGGCAAGAATGTCCTTCCTCAGGTAAGGTGACCAAAACTGCACACAATACTCAAGGTGCGGTCTCACCAAGGCCCTGTACAACTGCAGCAAGACATCCTTGTTCTTGTACTCGAATCCTCTTGCTACGAAGGCCAACATACCATTTGCCTTCTTAACCGCCTGCTGCACCTGCATGCTTACCTTCAGCGACTGGTGCACAATAACACCCAGGTCTCTTTGCACTTCCCCTTCTCCCAATCTATTGCCATTCAAATAATAATCTGCCTTCCTGTTTTTGCCACCAAAGTGGATAACCTCACATTTATTCACATGATTGGGCAGAAACATGGCAAATGCACTATCACCCAACCTGTCCAAATCGTACTGGAGTTTCACGACAGCCTCCTCACAGCTTACCCTCCCACCCAGCTTTGTGTTGTCTGCAAATTTGGAGATATTACATCCAATTCCCTCGTCCAGATCATTAATATATATTGTGAACAGCTGGGGTCCTAGGACTGATCCTTGCGGTACCCCACTAGTCACTGCCTGCCACTCGGAAAACGACCCGTTTATTCCAACTCTTTGCTTTCTGTCCGCCAACCAGTTCTCTATCCAAGTCAATACCTTGCCCCTAATCCCATGTGCCTTAATTTTGCACGCTAATCTCTTATGTGGGACCTTATCGAAAGCCTTCTGAAAGTCCAAATACACCACATCCACTGGTTCTCCCTTATCTATTTTACCAGTTATATCCTCAAAAAATTCCAGTCGATTAGTCAAGCATGATTTACCTTTTGTAAATCCATGTTGACTTTGTCCGATCCTGTCACTGCTTTCCAAGTGCTCTGCTATTACATCTTTTATAATAGACTCTAGCATTTTCCCCACTACCGATGTCAGGCTTACCGGTCTATAATTCCCCGCTTTTTCTCTACCACCTTTTTTGAATAGTGGGGTAACATTAGCTACCCTCCAATCCATGGGTACTGTTCCAGAGTCCATCGAGTTCTGGAAGATGACCAGCAATGCATCTACTATCTCTAGAGCCACTTCCTTAAGTACCCTGGGATGTAGACCATCAGGCCCTGGGGATTTATCGGCCTTCAGTCCCATCAATTTTCCTAACACCATTTCCCTACAGATACTGATTTCTTTCAGTTCCTCCCTCTCATTAGACCCTATGTTCCCCGGCATCTCTGGGAGCTTATTTGTGTCCTCCTTTGTGAAGACAGAACCAAAGTATGTATTTAGTTGGTCTGCCATTTCTTTGTTCCCCATTATAAATTCCCCTGATTCTGACTGCAAGGGACCTACGCTTGACTTCACCAATCTTTTTCTCTTCACATATCTAAAAAAGCTTTTACAGTCAGTTTTTATGTTCCCTGAAAGCTTACTCTCATATTCTATTTTCCCTTTCTTAATTAATCCCTTTGTCCTCCTTTGTTGACTCCTAAACTGCTCCCAATCCTCAGGATTATTGCTTTTTCTAGCCAATTTATATGTCAACTCCTTGGATCTTATGCTATCCCTAATTTCCCTTGTTAGCCACGGTTGAGTCACCTTTTTTGTTTTATTTTTATGCCAAACTGGGATGAACAAATTCTGTAGCTCATCCATTTGGTCTTTTAATGTTTGCCATTGCCTATCCACCAGCAACCCTTTGAGTGCCATTCCCCAATCAATCCTACCCAACTCGCTCCTCAGACCATCGTAGTTTCCTTTATTTAAATTGAGGACCCTTGTCTCTGAGTCAACTACTTCATTCTCCATCTTAATGAAGAATTCGATCACATTATGATCGCTCCGACCCAAGGGGCCTCGTACAACAAGGTTGCTAATTAATCCTTTCTCATTACATAATACCCAGTCTAAGATGGCCTGATCTCTGGTTGGTTCCTCGACATATTGGTCCAGGAAACCATCCCGTAAACACTCCAGGAATTCCTCCTCCACAGTATTGTTACTAATTTGGTTGGCCCAATCTATATGTAGATTAAAGTCACCCATGATGACTGCTGTGCCCTTATTGCACGCTTCTTTAATTTCCCTTTTAATGCCATCCCCAACCTCCGCCTTACTGTTTGGAGGTCTATATACCCCTCCCACTAATGTTTTTTTCCCCTTAGTATTTCTCAATTCTACCCATTCAGATTCCACATCATCAGAGCTAATATCCTTCATTGCAATTGTATTAATCCCTTCTTTAACCAGTAATGCTACCCCACCTCCCTTTCCTTTTTGCCAATCTTTCCTGAATATCGAATACCCCTGGATGTTGAGTTCCCAGTCTTGGCCATCCTTGAGCCATGTTTCCGTAATCCCAACCAAATCATATTCGTTTACCTCTATTTGCGCAGCCAATTCGTCCACCTTATTACAAATGCTCCTCGCATTAAGACACAAAGCCTTCAGGCTTGTTTTTTTAACGCTCTTAGATCTATTAGAATTATTATTTACTGTGGCCACGTTTGATTTAAACCATTGATTTCTCTGACTGCCACTTTTGTTTTTCTCCTTCCTATCTTTTGCTTTTATCCCTGTTTTCCTTTCCTCTGTCTCCTTGCTCAGGTTCCCAACCCCCTGCCATTTTAGTTTAAACCCCCCCGAACAGTGCTAGCAAACCTCTCCGCAAGGATATTTGTCCCGCTCTGGTTCAGGTGCAACCCGTCCGACTTGTACCAGTCCCACCTTCCCCAGAAGCAGGCCCAGTGATCCAGGAAACTAAAGCCCTCCCTCCTGCACCAACTCTTTAGCCACGCATTCATCTGTTCTATCCTCCTATTCCTATACTCACTAGCACGTGGCACCGGGAGTAATCCAAAGATTACAACCTTTGAGGTCCTACTCTTTAATCTGCTACCTAGCTCCCTAAATTCTTGCTGCAGGACCTCATCCCTCTTCTTACCTATGTCATTGGTCCCAATGTGAACCACGACCTCTGCCTGTTCATCCTCCCCCTCCAGAATGCCCTGCAGCCGTTCAGTGACATCCTTGACCCTGGCACCAGGGAGGCAACAAACCATCCTGGAGTCACGTCTACAGCCACAGAAATGCCTATCTGTTCCCCTTATGATAGAATCCCCTACCACTATTGCTCTCCCACTCTTTTTCCTCCCTTCCTGAGCAGCAGAAGCACCCCTGGTGCCAGGAAGTTGGCTGCTGCTGCCTTCCTCTGGTGAGTCATCCCCCTCAACAGTATCCAAACTGGTATACCTGTTTGAAAGGGGGATGGCCACAGGGGTCCCCTGCACTACCTGCCTGCTTCTATTGCTCCGCCTGGTGGTCACCCATTTCCCTTCTGCTTGTGCAGCCCTACCAACTCATCAAACGTGTAATCCATGACCCTCTCAGCATCGTGAATGCTCCACAACCCATCCATCCGCAGCTCCAGTGCCTCCATACGGCCCATTAGTAGCTGCAGCTGGATGCATTTCTGGCACACGTGGTTGTCAGGGACACTGGCAGCGTCCCTGAATTCCCACATAGAGCAAGAGGAGCATAACACGGGGCTGGGCTCTCCTGGCATGACTTACCCCTTTAATTAATTTAAGTTAATTCAATACCACCAGTTAAAGATATACTCTAGGGTGCTTATTTACCAACTGTCCCCACTACACCACAGAGACCCAAGAAAATATAAACCACAGAATTTAAGCTTGTAATGTAAAGGAGAAAGAAATACTCACCAACCAATCACTTACCTGCTTCCTGGTGACGTCACACTTGGATTACTTTTTACCTCTCTCCCCGGCTGTTGAATTGGTATACCGCTTTGCGCTCACTGCCGCCGATTTCAAACTGCCGCCGATGCTCAGTGTTCCCACGCAGGTCCGCTCTGGTCGGGCCGCTCTGCGCTCACTGCCGCCGATTTCAAACTGCCGCCGATGCTCAGTGTTCCCACGCAGGTCCGCTCTGGTCGGGCCGCTCTGCACTCACTGCCGCCGATTTCAAACTGCCGCCGATGCTCAGTGTTCCCACGCAGGTCCGCTCTGGTCGGGCCGCTCTGCACTCACTGCCGCCGATTTCTACCCTCTGTAAACTTCAGGTCATCCAAAGCTCGGCTGCCCGTGTCCTAACTCGTACCATGTCCCATTCACTTATCACCCCTGTGCTCGCTGGCCTACGTTGATTCCCGGTTAAGCAACACCTCGATTTTAAAATTCTCATCCTTGTTTTCAAATCCCTCCATTGCCTTGCATCTCTGTAATCACCTGCAGTCCTACAACCCCCCTGAGATATCTACACTCCTCTAATTCTGGCCTCTTGAGCATCTCTGATTTTAATTGCTCCACCATTGGTGGCTGTGCCTTCAGCTGCCAAGGCCCTAAGCTCTGGAATTCCCTCCCTAAACCTCTCTGCCTCTCTATTTGTCTTTCCTCCTTTATATCTACCTATTTGATTAAGCTTTTGGTCATCTGCTCTAATATCCCCTTATGTGGCTTGGTGTCAGATTTTGTTTGTTAACGCTCCTGTGAAGTGCTTTGGGATGTTTTACTACGTTAAAGACGCTATATAAATACAAGTTGTTGTTGTGCTATATTTTGTGTTAAGGTACTTACAAATTACTGTACTAGGCAATATAAAAGTGTTATAAAAAATTTCTTCTTGTATTTCTATTATCTCCCCCGAAATGACCTTGCTATTCACCTTAAATCAAGAGTTTGGGCTGCAGATCTAGATTATGCCTCTCAATGGGGAGTGGATAGGGAATCCATCAGATCACTGAATAATCCTTTGTTATTCAATGGTATGTGATTAACATCAGTTGAGGTCAGCACTTCCTGGGGCAAATCCTACCATGTGAGCCAAAAGAATGTCCTGAGCCATAAAGGGTGACTCTTTTAAAAGCAAGCGCAAAATACTGCTGATGCTGAAAATCTAAAATAAAAACAGCAAATGCTGGAAATACTCAGCGGGTCAGGCAGCTTCTGTGGAGAGAGAAACAGGTCGATGACCTTTCATCAGAACTGGAACATGTTGGAGATTAACAATTTTTAAAGTGCAGAGCCAGGGAAAGGAGGGGAGGGTGGAGGTGGGCGGGGGAATGGTGGAGAGAGAGGAGGAAAGAACAAAGGAGAAAGTCTATGATCGAGTGGAGTGCAGGAGTAATTAAATAACAAAAGGGATGATGGTGCAAGTGAAAATGGGATGATAATGAGACAAGAAACAAAAGATGGGGCCAGAGCAGGTGCAAATGGTCACAGCAGAATAGCAGAGGGGGAGAGAAGCATGGAAAAAGTGGCAAAGAGGATAAGGCTCCAGTGACCCAGCGCCTTTCATGACCTCAGGACATCCTAAATTGCTTTACAGCCAATGAAGTACTTTTGAAGTGTAGTCACTGTTGTAATGTAGGAAACACACAGCCAATTGTGCACAGCAAAGTCCCACAAATAGTAATGTAATAATGACCAGATAATCTGTTTTTTTTGTTATGTTGATTGAGGGATAAATATTTTTTTATATTCGATTTTTTTATTTATTATATTGGCCAGGACACCGGGACTAACTCCCTCACCTCTTTTTCCGGTACATTGATGACTGTATCGGTGCCGTCTCCTGCTCTCGCCCTGAACTAGAAAATTTCATTCACTTTGCTTCCAATTTCCACCCTTCCCTCACCTTCACATGATCCATCTTCGACTCTTCCCTTCCCTTCCTCGACTTCTCCATCTCCATCTCTGGGGATAGGTTATTGACAAACATTCACTACAAGCCCACTGACTCCCACAGCTACCTGGACTACACTTCCTCCCACCCCACCTCCTGTAAGGACTCTATTCCATTCTCCCAGTTTCTCCATCTCCGCCACATCTGCTCCGACGATGCCACCGTCCATACCAGTGCTTCCGACATGTCTTCCTTTTTCCTCAAACGAGGATTCCCCTCTACTGTGGTTGAGACAGCCCTTGACCGTGTTCGTTCTATCTCCCGCACTTCTGCCCTCACCCCTGCTCCTCCCTCCCGGAACCACGATATAGTTCCCCTTGTCCTCACCTTTCACCCCACCAGCCTCCACATTCAATGGATCATCCTCCACCATTTCCGCCACCTCCAGCGTGATCCCACCATCAAACACATCTTCCCCTCACCTCCCCTTTCAGCATTGCGTAGGGACCGCTCCCTCCGCGACACCCTAGTCCACTCCTCTACCACCCCCAGCACCCCTTTCCCTTCGCCCGGCACCTTTCCATGCAAGCGCAGGAGATGCAACACATGCCCTTATAGCTTCCCACTGTCCAGGCCCCCAAACATCCCTTCCAGGTGAAACAGCGATTTACTTGTACTTCTTGCAATTTAGTTTACTGTATTCGCTGCTCACGATGTGGTCTCCTCCTCATTGGGGAGACCAAACGCAGATTGGGTGACTGCTTTGCAGAACACCTCTGTTCAGTCCGTAAGGAGGACCCCGAGCTTCCGGTGGCCTTTCACATTGGCCCAGAACTTGGTGTCGGGGGCTTGCCGCGCGTGCAAGCCCCCGATGTGCACTTATCCGGCGCGCCGACATCTGAAACCTGGCCTGCAGTGGATTTCCTGTCAGTGGCCCGGTTCTGATGTCAGCGCGCTGTGCTAACCTGACCCAGCGGCGTAGTTAGTGCGATGTGCCGGCTGGGATCAGGTGAGCACTGTTCAGCCAATCAGGGGAGGGGAAACTTCATTCATAAGTTTGAGAGTAAGAACTGTCAAACTCATGAAAAGTACTGCACCCCAAAACACTACTTAAACTTTAAATAAAATTTAAAAAAACATCCCAATCATTAAATTAAGTATAAATAAGTTAAAAAAAATAATTTAAACAATTTTTTTTTGAAAAAAATAAATTTTTAATCAAAAGGGTCTAAAACTAAACTTACCTTATTGTAGATTCTTTAAAATAATAAACCTGTGGAAAAAAAAATTCTAAATTGCACTAAAACACCACTTACCTGTAAAAATAAATACTTACGTGTGCTTTTTACAAGCGTAAAGACCGGAGGCCTTTACACATGCGCAAATCCCCCAAAACAGAGGAAATCCAAGACGCACGCACTGCCCCCTACAGCGCACGCGCTAGCCTCTTCACCTCTCTGGTTAGAGGAGAGGAAATGCCGGTTTTCAGCGCATGCGCTGTGCATGCTGAAAACCGGCATTTCCTCCGGCCAGACGCGTGAGTACCCCAACCGTACTCACGCGTTTGGGGAGGAATTACTGCCCCTTTAATTCACCACTCCATTCCCACTCAGACCTCACCATCCTCGGCCTCTTGCATTGTTCCACGGAAGCTCAGCGTAAGATCGAGGAACAGCACCTCATTTTTCGATTAGGCACTCTACAGCCCTCTGGATTCAACATAGAGTTCAATTTCAGATCATAACCTCACCCCCTATCACATATATATATTTTCTTTTTTTTATCCACACTTTTTCTTTGGCCTTTTTTTTCTCCCCCCCCTCCCCCCCAACATGGCAGCTGTCCTTCATTCTGCCAGCGCAATTCACACCCCATCTAGAGCCATCCTTTATTCCTTAACCTGTCCCATTATCACCTCCTCTCACCTTGAATATCTCTTAATGTCTCTCAATGTCTCTTAATCTCTCCTGCTTTCTATCCTATCACTGACCTTCCCTTTTGTTCTGTCAGCCCCTCCCCCTTTCCCCAGCCCCTAAACTTGCTTTCTATTTCCTACTTTTTTCCAGTTCTGACGAAAGGTCTTCGACCTGAAACGTTAACTCTGCTTCTCGCTCCACCGATGCTGCCTGGCCTGCTGAGTTTTTCTAGTGTTTTCTGTTGTTATACTGGGAATAACTCCCCTGCTCTTCTTCAAAATAGTGCCATAGGATCTTTTATGCCCACCTGAGAGAGCAGATGGGGCCTCGGTTTAACGTCTCATCCGAAAGACGGCAGAAGTCTCAGGGTTGTGGACTACCCTGCTGGCCGTGTACCGATGGGGGATCCCCACCCCAAGCACAAGCCCACACCTCCTCCACTCCCAGTGGCTCTGGTGCAGCCATCCTCCATTACTAGCACCTGCTGTCTGAGAGAAAATGGAAGTGGTGGAAGCGCTTGATCTAGCGCTCCACTTTCTCCCTGGAGCGCAAAACCGATTTTTTTTAAAGTTTAGAAACATTAGCGCCTGGTGCTAGTTTTCTCAACTTTTAAAAGTTAGTGCCCCAAATGGGACTGTAGTGAATTTCTCCCCTAATGTTAAGGCCATCAGTTTGCAAGATGCCTAATTCAAAGATGAGGTGCTGTTCACTTTTATGTTGTTATGAGGGGCCCCCATGGAAATGCACTTAAACAGAGACCCAAAACCTCTGTATTCCACTCTCCCCTCTTTATCTCTTTTTACTTACTGATGCTGTTCCAATCAATTCTAGAGGATTGAAAAGTCAAGAAATTATGCTAAACTTGCATCGAACCTTGGTTTGACCACACTTGGAGTACTGTGTACAGTCCTGGTCCCCATATTATAAAAAGGATATAGAAGCACTGGAGAGGGTGCAAAAATGATTTACAAGGATGTTACCAGAAATGCAAGGTTATACCTATCAGGAAAGGATGAACAGGCAGGATCTCTTTTCTCTTGAAAAGAGAAGGCTGAGGGGTGACCTTATAGAGGTCTTTAAAATTAGGAAAGGTTTGATAGAGTAGATGCAGAAGTTTCCATTTGTGGGGAAGAGAAAAACTAGAGGCCATCAATACAAGATAGTCACCAAGAAATCAAATAGGGAATTCAGAAGAAAATTGTTTACCCAGAGGGTGGTGAGAATGTGGAACTCGCTGGAACAGGGAGTGTTTGAAGCAAATAGTATAGATGCATTTAAGGGGAGGCCAGATAAGCATATGAGAGAGAAGGGAATAGAGGGTTATGCTGATAGAATGATGAGGAAGATGGGAGGATACTCGAATGGAGCATAAACACTGGCATGGCCTGATTCTGTGCTGTATATTCTATGTAATTCTATGTAAAGATCTATTGGTAAGCATAGACGTGAGTTTCCCATCCTCCAAGAGCATCGGAAACCTAGGCCTAGAAATTGGGTTGAGGCGCCAAACTGGCGCCAAGTTTGCCTGGGCGCTAGTTTTTGCGCAGCGTTCGAAGCTGTAGCGATCGTCAGAAATTCAGTTGAAGTGCCCCTAGAGGGAGACGGGGCGAGGCTCGAGGCGCTCCGCGTCCCTCTTAGGGCGCTGAAACTGAATATCGCAGCGCAACGTGCCGCAGGCACGCTGCGATACTGCAGGCCTTCCTCCCACTGTTAAGGAGGAGGGGCCTGCAACAGCGCAAACCCCGATCGCGAGTGCCAGCAAAAGAGCCCGGCACCAAGGAGAAGTGCCAGGCTCTCGGGGAAACAGCCGGCAATGCCGCGGGGGGGGGGGGACCAGGAGGCCGGGGACGGAGGTGCTGGCAGGCGGCCGCCGAAAAAGCGGCTGCTCCGCACCTCCACCTTAACTTGCGCCTCTGCCGGTGCAGCAAGGCCCCGTGAACCGGGCACGGGTAGCGAACGGTGCTACAGCGGCGTTCGCTACCAAATATCGCGTTCGGGGCGCGAATGGGGCGCTGCGCACACCGATGATGTCATCAGTGGCGGCGCAGCGCAAATGGCTAATGCCACCATTAGCGCCCCTGCTGAATATCGCGGGAGGCGCAGCCAGTGGCGCTACAGCCACTGACTGCCGCTTTAGGCGCTAACAGGTGGCGCTACTCACCCAATTTTTCCCCCCTACACTTTTATGGGACTTTGCTCCTGACTTTGGGTTCCACCTAAATGGAGCAAATTGAGAAACAGCTTCTGTGGGTCTCAGTTTAATCATCACTCCATCAGGTCACCTGATGAGAATTGAAAACCGTTTTGAGAGTTTGACCTATTCTCTGTCTGGCCTCGCCGATTGTACTGCCATACAATTTATAGTTCACTTTCATTCATGCATGGGAAAAAAAATGGTATATGTGAAAATGCATTTAAATTTAAAAAAATGTTTTTTCTGCCCTTGCTTTCATAGTGCTGTTTTGAAAGTGGCGTGTACTGTACTGTTACAGTTCCATGGATCCCAAAGTACTGTATTATTACAGTTCCATGGATCTCAAGGTACCTTCTGTTACAGCCCCATGGATCTCAAGGTGTAGTGTCCGAGTATAAATAATACACGGACTGCAGGAGAACAATAATAACAGGTATTTACTGAACAGAGGGTAACTTAAGACTGAAGTACAGAAGCCTGCTATGGCTTTATCTACAGGGGTGGTCACTGCCGGTACTGCAGTATAGAATCAGTTCTTCTCATAAAGGTACATACACAACAATTCCTCCCCTTTTAGATAAACAGTGCATAACACTCATTTAACAACTAAAAAATAACTCATTACAATTACAATTTTCTCTGTACTATATACATCAACTGAAATAATCATTTATAAGTTCAGTCTTTGAGGAGGCTTCCTGATCCTAACTGGATAGCGCCTTTCTCGAGTATCCTGTTCTTGCGGCGGAGTTGATTCTGGCTCATTGTCATTGGTTGGTTCGTCAGCTTCCAATACCACTGCTTCTGAGGTAGACGCAATCTGTACTTCGGGTTGATTACCAGGTGCACCTGCTCGTGGTATGGGTTTGGCTTGTTCCTGTGACTCTAGAATCTGGTCAGCATGGCATCTCACGATGCTCTCTCCAACATCCACTGTGTACATTACTGGTCCCTGCTGTGTGCATATCGTTCCTGGCTGCCATTTTTCTGTTCGGTAGTCGCGGGCCAAGACTGGTTGCCCTATCTTGAAGCTCCTGGTTGGCTTCTCATTTATGTGCTGGAATTGCTTATCCTCAACATCTCGTCTTATGTTTGGTTTGAGCAAATCCAGGCGACATCTTAGCCTTTGGTTGAAGAACATTATGGCTGGAGCTTGGTTGGTGACTGCATGTGTCGCATTCCGGTAAGCCAACAAGAAATTATCCACCTTGTGTTGTAGTGGTATGTCGTCATTATGCATTGCCTTTATTGCCTTTTTAAAGGTCTGAACAAACCTCTCAGCCAATCCATTTGTGGCTGGATGATATGGGGCAGATGTGTAATGTTTCACCCCATTATTCCTCAGAAACCTCCGTAAATCCTCGGACACAAACTGTGGCCCATTGTCGGAGCAAATCTGTTCTGGCAAGCCATTCCTGGTGAAGATGGTCTGTAGGACTGCAATAGTTTTCTCCGTGGTGGTGGAGGACATTTTGATGACCTCTGGCCATTTCGAATGGGTGTCCACAGCGATTAGGAACATTGAGTCCATAAATGGACCAGCAAAATCAATGTGTACCCATTGCCATGGAGATGAGGGCCACTCCCATGGATGTAGCGGGGCCTGTGGTGGAGCGTTTTGGACCTTCTGGCATCCTGTGCATCTCTTGGTCATATCCTCGATTTCTTTATCGATTCCCGGCCACCACACAAACGCCCTGGCTAGGCTCTTCATTTTTACCCCTCCCAGATGACCCTCATGAAGCTCATTGAGCACTCTATCTCTCAACTTGGGTGGAATTACCACTCGGGATCCACACATCAAGGTCCCCCGGCACACTGACAGCTGTTCTCTCCTTGGCGAGAATGCTGGCAACAGTGAGTCGCCATGTGCTGGCCATCCCTTCACCGTCAAATCATAGACCCGAGAGAGTGTCGGGTCATTTCGGGTTTCCTTCTCTATACTTGAGTTTGTAACAGGTAGACATTCGACTATAGTCGCATGGAATATCTCAACAGGGTCCTGTAGTGTATGTGCCTTTAAGAGCCCCATGTGTACTGTAATGCCGGTAATGGCCACTCGGGCTATATAAGCCTGTATATTGTGTTGTATCAGTTAGTTCCCCTCCAGACTTTGTTTATTAAACACCTGTGAAACCAACTCCTGTCTTCAGTGTCTCTATCAACACATGGACACAACAGTGGCGACGAATTGGAAACGGACTTACCTGCAATTTGGCAGCACCTCAAGGACATCGATTCTTCTGGCGTCCAAAGCTGAAAAGAAATCAAGAAAAAGAAAAAGCTGTGGTTTCACCAGCTAGCCAAGCTGGCGGCAGGTACTGCAATAATCCTTCCTGGGCGTCGGGCTGGGGCTCCAGCGGCTGGCTCTGCAGCTAGACCAAGCAGCGAAAGCGGAGGCAAGCAGTAACAGACGGGGAGGGAGCACTCGGGAGACGGCCAGCGCTGCAAGCAGGTCGGCGTTCAGACCTAGAGAGAGAGTCCGGCGGGAACGAGTCTCCAACTGTAAATAAATAAATAAAAAGAACGGAAACCGCGGGAAACAGTGTTGTCATCGGCAGCAGCGGCGGGGAAGCGCGGAAAGCGCCATTTTTTTTCTAGGATGCCTAAGTCTGGCAATATTGATGCTTTTGATAACAAGATAGAGGATTGGACCACATATGTGGAAAGAGTGGAGGTATATTGCACCGGAAAGATGGGACACATTACACGTGTATGCCGATCTGGAAACAAAAAATCCACTAACAGAAAAAAAATCAATAAGGAAAAGCACAGAAAGGTACAAATGATGACGGACAGTAGCTCCGAAGACCAGAAGAGCGATAGCGACTCCGGAAACAAGAGACTAAGCTCTCTCAAATTACATAATGTGATTGCCAAAGAAGATTACCAGACCATTTGGGTTACCCTCACAATAGCAGGGTCCCCAGTTAAAATGGAGCTAGATGCAGGATCAGCTCTGACCGTCATAAATCGACGGGATTACGAGCGGCTATTTCCGCATATACCTTTAAAAGACACATCCATTATCTTGAAAACATATACGGGGCAGAAAGTATACCCCAAAGGAAAAATAAGGGTGCCTGTTGTATACAACGACAAGGAAATACAGAAGTTGTATTTATACGTTCTACAAGATGGTGGTCCACCGCTGTTGGGACATGAATGGATCAGGAAAATACGTTTAGACTGGCACTCCATTCAGGCACTGACGGTGACCAGTAAGGAAAAAAATGATGATGACGTCATACCTGAACGATTAAAAGACATCTTGGCCAACGCCAAGGAAGTGTTTCAAGAGAAACTAGGAACCTTGAAAGGCATCACCGCCTCAATAAAAGTGGAAGATGCGGCAATTCCCAAGTTTTTTAAGGCAAGGCCAGTGCCATATGCAATTCGTCCAGCAGTCGAGGCAGAGCTGGAGAATTTGGAAAAGGCAGGCGTATTATCCAAAATAGATTGGAGCGAGTGGGCAACACCCATCGTCCCGGTCATGAAGAAAACGTTGAATAATGATAAATCTGAAGAACAGAGAAAAATTCGCATCTGTGGAGACTTCAAGGTGACTGTAAACCCGGTCCTTCACATGGTACAGTATCCTCTTCCGAGGATAGAAGATATTTTTGCCTCACTATCCGGAGGGAAACGTTTCACCAAAATTGACTTGGCACAGGCATATCTACAGATGGAGGTTGAAGAGGCCTCTAAAAAGCATCTCACGATAAATACACACAAAGGCCTATACCAGTACAATCGACTGGTTTTTGGAGTAGCATCCGCTCCAGCTATCTGGCAAAGAGCTATGGAGCAAGTCCTCCAAGGGATTCCGGGGACTCAATGCTACCTAGACGACATCTTTGTAACAGGAGAAAACGACAACGAGCACCTTGCCAATTTGGAGCAGGTGCTCACTAGGCTGAGAGAATGGGGCCTACGAGCAAATCGCCCCAAGTGCGAATTTTTCCAGAATCAAATATCATATTGTGGCCACATAATTAATAAGGAAGGGTTGCATAAGTCACCTTAAAAAAATGAAGCGGTCATAAAAGCCCCAGCACCTGAAAATGTTTCACAATTAAGGTCGTTCCTGGGATTAATAAATTACTATCATAAATTTTTACCGAACTTATCAACTCTTCTACACCCTCTTAATGAACTGCTACAAACAGGAGTAATTTGGAAATGGAGCGAAGACTGTAAACGTGCCTTCCATAAATGCAAAGACTTAATCACGTCCAAAGAAGTTTTGGCTCATTACAACCCATCACTGCCAATCAGACTGGCGTGCGATGCATCCCCTTATGGCGTAGGAGCAGATATTATCGCATAAATTCCCTGATGGCTCGGAACGGCCGATAACTTTTGCGTCACGCTCATTGAACTCAGCTGAGCGTAACTATGCCCAAATCGACAGGGAAGCACTCAGCCTGGTATGGGGAGTGAAGAAATTCAACCATTACCTACACGGACAAAAATTTACCTTGTTGACTGACCATCAACCACTCATCTCCATATTCAACCCTAAAAAGGGTGTTCCCATTATGACAGCGCAAAGGCTACAGAGGTGGTCCCTTTTTCTAGGGGCACACCAATACAACATAGAATACAAAGGATCAAAACAGCATGGGAATGCTGACGGGTTATCGCGCCTACCGTTGCCAACGGTAGAAGAAGCACCTACCGTAGACCCAGTGGAGATTTTCCACTCTACCATAGTCGAATGTCTACCAGTAACAAATTCTGCCATTGAAAGGGAAACTAGAAATGACCCGACTCTCTCACGAGTCTACGATTTAACAGTGAAGGGATGGCCAGCACATGGCGAACCACTGTTACCAGCATTCTCACAAAGAAGAGAACAGCTGTCAGTGTGCCGAGGAACCTTGATGTGTGGATCCAGGGTGGTGATTCCACCCAAACTCCAGGATAAAGTTCTAAAGGAGCTTCACGAGGGGCATCTGGGTGGAGTGAAAATGAAGAACCTAGCCAGGGCGTTTGTATGGTGGCCAGGTATCGATGGAGACATCGAAGAAATGACCAAGAACTGCCTAGGATGCCAGAAGGTCCAAAATGCTCCACCACAAGCCCCTCTACATCCATGGGAGTGGCCCTCATCCCCCTGGCAAAGGGTACACATCGACTTTGCTGGTCTATTTATGGACTCAATGTTCTTAATCGCGGTTGATGCACACTCCAAGTGGCCGGAGGTAATAAAGATGTCCTCCACCACCACGGAAAAAACCATCACAGTATTAAGGACTATATTTGCCAGGAATGGGCTGCCGGAACAGATCTGTTCTGATAATGGACTGCAATTTGTGTCCGAAGAATTCAGGAAGTTCTTAAAAAACAATGAGGTTAAGCACTACACGTCCGCCCCATACCATCCCGCCACCAATGGATTGGCTGAAAGGTTTGTCCAGACCTTCAAGAAGGCCATAAAGGCCATGGGTAATGAAGACATAAAACTTCAGCACAAGGTGGATAACTTCTTTTTCGCATACAGGAATGCAACACATATGGTTACAAACCAAACTCCCACCATGATGTTCTTCAATAGAAACCTAAGATGCCGGCTGGATTTGATCAAGCCAAACATCAGAAGGGACGTGGAGAACCGGCAATTTCAAGGCATGAATGAAAGGCCAACTAGAACTTTCCAGATAGGTCAACAAGTTTTGGCCCGGGACTACCGTACCGAGAAATGGCAGCCTGGAACTATCTGCACATGACTAGCACCGCTGATGTATACCGTAGACATCGGAGAAAGCATAATATGGCGCCATGCTGACCAAATCATAGAGTCATCCGAAAAGGGACAACCTACACCACAACTCTATACGCCTAATGATGAAGTAGAGATACCCATATCAACCTCCGATCCGGTGATACTGGAACCCGATGAACCCGACACTGGCATTCAAGCTGAATCAGCCTTGCCAAAAGAACCTACTACACCACCAGAAACTACTACACCACCGAGGCGTTATCCGGACCGAGTCAGGAAGCCTCCAGAGAGACTGACTTATAATTAATTAACTGCCGCAATGTGTAGATTATTTTTCTTGTAACATGTAATTAATGATTACTTAAAATATTATGTGCTGGTTGGCTAAAAGGGGAGGAATTGTAGTGTATGTGCCTTTAAGAGCCCCATGTGTACTGTAATGCCAGTAATGGCCACTCGGGCTATATAAGCCTGTATATTGTGTTGTATCAGTTAGTTCCCCTCCAGACTTTGTTTAGTAAACATCTGTGAAACCAACTCCTTCAGTGTCTCTATCAACACACGGACACAACAGGTCCACTGCAGGTGCTTCCTCTACCGTAGGCAACGGTAGGCGTGACAGCCCATCAGCGTTTCCATGCTGTTTCGTACCCTTGTACTCTATGTCGTACTGATGTGCCCCTAGAAAAAGTGACCATCTTTGCAGCCGTTGCGTCATCATCACCGGAACGCCCTTCTTTGGGTTAAAAATGGAGACCAGGGGCTGATGATCAGTCAGTAGGGTGAATTTCTGCCCGTGCAGATAGTGATTGAACTTCTTCACCCCCCACACCAGGCTGAGAGCCTCCCTGTCAATCTGGGCGTAGTTACGCTCGGCTGAGGTTAACGGGCGCGACGCAAAGGCTATTGGCCTCTCTGAACCGTCAAGGAATTTGTGTGACAGCACCGCTCCGATGCTGTAGGGAGACGCATCACATGCTAACCGAATCGTAGTGGGCCAATACTTCTTTTGAAGTGATTAGGCATTTACATTTCTGAAAGGCACGCTTACACTCATCACTCCATTTCCATGTTACTCCAGTTTGCAGTAGGGCGTTCAGTGGGTGCAGAATTGTAGATAAATTCGGCAAGAACTTATGGTAGTAGTTCACCAACCCGAGGAACGACCTCAGTTGCGACACACTTTCCGGTGCTGGAGCCTTAACTACTGCCTCAATCTTGTCTGGCGACTTATGCAACCCTTCCTCATCAATCATGTGGCCACAATACGAGATTTGTCTCCTGAAGAACTCGCATTTGGGGCGGTTGGCTTGTAGCCCATATTCCTGTAATCTCGTGAGCACCTGCTCCAGCTTGGCAAGGCGTTCACTGTCATTTTTGCCCGTAACCAGGATGTCGTACAAATAATACTGGGTCCCCGGGATCCCTTGCAGGACTTGTTCCATCGCCCTCTGCCAAATAGCCGGGGCTGATGCTACCCCGAATACCAGTCGATTGTACTGGTAAAGGTCTTTGTGAGTGTTTATCGTGAGGTATTTCCTAGATGCTTCTTCCACCTCCATTTGTAGATACGCTTGGGCCAGATCAATCTTTGTAAAGCGTTTCCCTCCAGATAGTGAGGCGAAAATATCTTCTTTCTGTGGAAGTGGATATTGTACTGTGTGCAGGACTGGGTTCACAGTTACCTTGAAGTCCCCACAGATGCGAACCTTCTTCGGTTCCCCAGGCGTGCTGCTCAATGATTTCTTCATTACAGGAACAATGGGTGTGGCCCACTCACTCCAGTCCACCTTGGACAGCACACCTGAATGCTCCAGACTCTCCAGCTCTGCTTCAACGGCTGGGCGGATCACGTAAGGTAACGGTCTGGCCTTAAAAAATTTTGGGTTTGCGTTATCTTCGATTTTTACCGTTGCCGTTACTCCTTTTAGAGTCCCAAGTCCTTGTTGGAACACCTCTTTCGCGTCAGTTAGAATTTTTGACAGTCGTCCAGGTGTGACGTCATCATCCTTTTTATCAGTCACAGTTAGCGCCTGAATGGAATGCCAATCCAATTGTATTTTTCGGATCCATTCATGTCCCAATAATGGTGGTCCTCCATCTGGTAGTATATATAGGTACAGTTTCTGTGTTTCCTTGCCGTTGTATTCAACTGGCACCCTTATTTTTCCTCTGGGGTAGACTTTTTGCCCCGTGTCTGTCTTCAATACAATGGACGTGTCCTTCAAGGGTATGTGTGAGAATAGCCGCTCATAGTCTTGTCGATTCATGACAGTTAGGGCTGATCCTGTGTCCAATTCCATCTTTACTGGGGACCCTGCTATCATGAGGGTGACCCAAATGGTTCGGTGATCCTCCTTTGCGATCACGTTGTGTAACTTGAGACAACTTAGTCTCCTGCTCCCGGAGTCCTTATCACTCTCCTGATCTTCCGAACTACTGTCTGTCAATTTCTTTACTTTCTTGTACTTTTCCTTAGTAGTTCTTGTAGTGTTGGCTTTCTTTCCCGACCTGCAGACTCTTGCTATATGTCCCATTTTCCCACATTGCCTGCATACTTTGTCCATAAACCAGCAGTCCTTCTGATCATGGGTTGTTCTGCCGCAGCGATAGCACTTTTCTGCTCCATACGCCATTTCGTTAGCGCTGTATTCTTGTGGTTTCTGTTGTATTCCCGCAGCTCCCCGTGCTGCTGCTTCGTAGGATACTGCCACGCTGAAAGCCTGTTCTAGCGTCAGGTCCTTTTCCGAAAGTAGTCATTTCTGGGTTCCTTCACTCTGGAGCCCGCAGACAAACTTATCCCGCAAGGTGTCTGCCAGTCCTGCTCCGAACTGGCAGTGCTTCGATAACTTGCGTAGTTCCGTAAGATAGTCAGCATTGCTCTCATCTTTGTGCTGGTTTCTTTTATGGAACTTGAATCTTTCTGCTATCAGCAGCGGTGTAGAGTTTAGGGGCTAGATTTTCAGTCGCTTGCGCCAGCAGTTAGCGCCTTAAGAGAAGTGATTTCCGGGCGCTATGCGTGTAGCGTCCGGGCGCAGCGCAGTTTGCGCCCCGCCCCAAATTAAGTTGCCCGTTAGCGCCGGCGCAAAGTTTAGCGCCCGCCCGGATGCGCGCGCAGAAAATGACGTCACATCCTCGTGCAACGCCCTTTGGCCGCCCCGATTGCAAACTTCAGTCGGACCGCCCCATTGTGCGGCGGGCGGCCGGAGCGTTTGGAAAAAGGAACGCAACACAACCAGCGCGGGCCCCGGGGGGTGCTAATTAAAGGGAACGTCCTCTCCAGTATAAAGGCCATCCTTTTTTCAGAAAACAGTCTTGTGCAACGCATTTCTGGAGCCACAACAAGGAGGATAGCTAACTGGTTTCAAGCAGCAAGAGCCAGGTATTTTTGGACTCAGGCCATAGCGCTGCAAGTGGCCATTTGGAAATTAGACTGTTTGCCAGGATTTGATGGGGGCTGCATGGGGTGCCAACGCGCAGCTGCAGCGCCATGTCCGTAGGGCTCGCAGACGCATTGTGAGAGGGGCAGCCCTGGCTAGAGGCAGAGGGGGCTACAGGCGTCGGCCACGTAGGCCTTACCCAGTCAGGCTATACCGCCAGCAGCGCTCCTACCTAAACATGAGTGCCGCGCGATGTGTTAGAAGGCTCCGATTCCGAAAGGAGGTGATTGCAGAGATCTGCCACCTGCTTCGCCGAGATCTGCGGCCAAAGCTCAGGTGCAGGACGTCTCTGTCGGTGGAAGTGAAGGTGACGGTGGCATTGAACTTCTATGCCACCGGCTCCTTCCAATACGCTGCTGGGGACATAGCAAACATCTCCCAGTATGGCGCGCATCGCTGCATCCGCCACGTGACCGAAGCACTGTTCAGAAGGAGAAGCCAATTCATCTCCTTCCCCATGGCCCTCGAGAGCCAGCATCAGCGCGCATTGGGATTTGCCAGACTCGGGGAATTCCCCTTGGTGCAGGGCGCCATTGACTGTACGCATGTGGCTTTGCGGGCCCCTCTGGAGCATGGCGAGCAGTATCGCAACAGGAAGGGCTACCATTCTCTGAATGTGCAGCTGGTATGTGACCACAAGCAGCGCATCATGGCAGTCAATGCCAGCTTCCCAGGCAGCAGCCACCATGCCTTTATCCTGCGGCAGAGTACTGTGCATGACATGTTCCAGGCACAGCCTCCCCCAAGAGGATGGCTCATCGGGGACAAAGGCTATCCTTTGTGCACCTGGCTCATGACCCCGCTCCGCGCGCCCAGGACCGCTGCTGAAGAGGCCTACAACGAGAGCCATCAAACCACCCGCAACATCATCGAGCTAACTATTGGGGTCCTCAAGCAGCGGTTCCGCTGCCTTGATCGCTCCGGAGGAGCTCTCCAGTATTCGCCGGACCGGGTCTCCCAATTTGTGGTGGTTTGCTGCATGCTACACAACCTGGCTATTCGCAGGACTCAGGCACTGCCACCTGACGTTGGACCAGCACCTCAGGAGGAGGAGCAGGAGGAGCATGAGGAGGAGGAGGAGGAGGAGGAGGAGCAGGAGTACGTTCCCAGGAGGGAGCGACCAGGGCCAAGGGCCGCACGACGCCACCTTATTACACGGTACTTCTAAGCCCCCTGTCAGGGAATGGCCAGGGGCCATGAGGGAAGATGAATGCAGCCGCTCCGCAAGCCCTCAGCCGGCGAAGCCAACAAACACTAAGAAGAACAACCATGGAGACTGCATGAATAAAGATAATTTTTTATTGCACAAAAATGAAAAGCCCTTCCCACATGAATCCCCAAAAACAATAAACGGGCCCCACAAAAAGCCCAACAAACGACTCACTCCCACAAACTGGGGAGGAGCCACTCCACCTTTCTTCAAACCGGGCCTCAACGTCGGCCTAACGCAAAAAATAAGCCCTCCAAAAGCACAACCATGGGCAAAATAAAGATGGCCACCGCCATATTAAAGGAAAGCTGCCCACACCCTCTACTGAGTGGCCCGCGAGGGCGAGACCTTGGCCAGCCTTTTGCCTCCCCTGCCCGGCCTGCTGCTCCTTCGCAAGCTCTGCCCAGTGGCTGCTGCGAGGCTGGGGGAAGGCGCCTGAGGCTCAGATGCCCTTCCGCCAGATGCCGCTGGGGGGCGGCCTACACGGCGTTTGGGCCTCGAGGGGCCGTCTGCTGAGTGGCGCACCTGAGCCTGGCCACCATCAGCTGCAGCCGCTTGCCCTTGACGCCCCAGAGGGGGAATGGCGGCGACGGATGGCGCAATGTGGGCCAGCTGGCGTCTGGGATGCGCTGGCTGGTGCTGTGGCGCGGTGGCACTCGGCCGGGCCCGCACTGCAGGATCCGCAGCAATCAGCCGACGGGCGGCTTGCTGGGATGGTCCAGCGCGGCGGCTGCCCTGGCGATGCCTGCCTGAGACAGCGCGTGTGGCAGCAGTGAGTGGCCCTGTGGTCCTGGTGTGCGCGCGCATCACATCCGCCAGGGTCTTGACGGCATCAGTCAGCATGCGGCCACTCGCGGCAGTTGCTGCCCCGAACTCGCGCACACTGGTCGTCAGCGACTCGATGGCCTCAGGCATGCGCCCCACCACGCTCATGAGCTCCGTGTGGCGCCGGTCCGAGTCGTCGGCCATCTTATCCAGCTTCCGCACCTCCTCCGAAGTGAAGGTGTCCGGACTGGAGTCGCGACTCTCCCGCTGGGGAGGAGGGGGCCGAACTAGGGGACCCTTGCCGCGTTGGTGACGGCGAGTGTGCCGAGCAGCAGCACTCCCCTCTGATCCTTCCCCCCTTTGGGGGGAAGGCCGCGGGCCACGCGCACGGCTGCTGGGTGGCTGGACGCCACTGGTCCCAGAAGCTGCATTGCCCTGCGACAGTTCCTCCAGGCACTCGTCCAGTGAGGAGGTGTCAAGCATTTCCTCCTCTCCTGCGGGACGTGACTGTTCCCCCGAAGGTCCGGCTTGCTCCTCCTCCTCCTCCTGGTTGGAGGTGCTGTCACTGGCAGCTTCAGGGTCCTGGTCGTCACCAGCTGAAAGCAGGAATGCACAAGAGTAGCTTCAGAGTGAGGAGACGGCGTCAGCGAGGGAGTTAGGACTGGTGGGATTCAGCGCATTGGTGGGACAGTGGCAAAGGAGGTAGCTCGGATGGGCCAGTGCGACGCGAGAGGGCCAAAAGGCGAGGTCCTTACCATTGCCGGGCAGTGGAGGGTCGGATACACCGCACGCTGTGGGGACAATCACACGGGCTCCCATGAGCACACACACGCGCTCCTCCAGCCGAGTGAGCTTCTGCAGCTTGGCGCGGCCACCCCTGGCACGGGCCTGGCGATTAAATGCTACTTTAGCCTGCAAGAGAAAGGACGGGCTGTAAGTGCGCAGTGAAGCCCTGATGTAGTGTGCACTGCCTCCCATGGTGGAATAGCTTGGACAGAGTGAAGCCCTGATGTACTGTGCACTGCCTCCCATGGTGGAATAGCTTGGACAGAGTGAAGCCCTGATGTACTGTGCACTGCCTCCCATGGTGGAATAGCTTGGCCAAAGTGTAGAGTGCCGAATGGCCATTTGATGCTCATGACTGTCCCAATGCTGCTGGCTGAGGGCTGGCCAATAGGACTTTCAGGTCCCTTTGCCCATCATGTCAGGTGTACATGCAAGAATGAGCAGGAGACTGGAAAGGCTACTCACCTTCACAATCCTGGTCAGATCGTTGTATTTTTTACGGCATTGTTTGTGGGTCCTGGGGGCCTCGCCGGTGAACGTCACCCTCTGGGCGATCTGCTTCCAGGCTTTGGTGTAGTCATGGTGGGTTGGATTCCTCCCACTCTCTGGAAACAAGATCTTGCGCCTCACCTCCAGAGCTGTGACCATTATGTCCAGATCACCCTCTGAGAAGCGCAGGGCACGCTGACGGGCCTTCTCTGGCGTTGCCATGACTCCCTGTGGCTGAGCAGCAGTGTTGAGGCCTCTTTGCAAGGCTGCAGTGTGCAGGGCGTGGCAGCAGACCAATTCGTCCCTTCCCCCTTTAACAGCTGGTCGGCACCACGGGGTCTGCTGTCAGTGCAAAAATGACCGCACCCGCGCTGCGCCCCGCCTGGGCGCTATCCCTCTGGACCGCCGGCTTAGCGCCTAAAGGTAGGAGTGGAACGCCTCTTTTAGCGCTCCACCACTCTCTTAGGGCGAAGCCACTGAATTTCCGGCAACGGGGCGCTACTTTGGGGCGGGCGCTAACTTCGGGCGGGCGCTAAGGTTAGCGCCCCAAAACTGTCTATACTGAAAATCTAGCCCTAGGTGTTCCTGTAAGATATTAACAATCTCTTCAAAACTTTTCTCCATTGGTTTAGCTGGGGTAATTAAATTCCGCAATAGGCCGTACGTTCTCGCACCCATCAAATTTAATAATACCGATGCCTTCATTCCATCGGCCACCACATTTGCCTCGCAGTACACTTCAATTCTTTCCACATACGTGGTCCAGTCTTCTACCTCGTTGTCGAAAGCAGTGATACTGCCACTTTTCGGCATCTTGGGTGATTTAAAATGGCGCCTCCCGCGCTTTTTCTTCTTCACCAATGGATTAAAATGGCACCTCCCGCGCTTTTCCTTCTTCCCCAATGGAATAAAATGGCGCCTCCCGCGCTTTTCCTTCTTCCCCTTGCTGCCACGCTGCTCCTAGCGTTCTGCAGGGTAATGGCGGCGACCCGCGGCTTCGGCGCGTCTCACTTTTCCTTCCCCTTGTTTTATTTTCGCTACGCTGCCCAGCTCTTGAGCACCGACTGCGCCCTGTGCGCTCCACCCTCTCTCTCTTTTCCTCCCGACGGCGCTGCATGGCCCCTTTGCAGAGCCGCTCGATCAAGCTCGAGCCCGCCGCAGTCCAGAAGGGCCAGCGCACTACCTGCTACCAGCACGATTTGCTGGAACACCTTGACTGGGGAGCCAAGTCCAGCTCTCCACAGCCTCCCCTGGAACTCTCCGAACTCCGATGAATCCTTGGGCGGTTGCCCGCGGTCGACGCCCGTTGTTCTGACTTCAACCTCCAAGAAGCTTCTTCGCAGGGAAAGATCCCCGTGAGGTGATGCAGCACTGCAGGTGAGTTCGAACCTGTTCGTCGCCAATGTAGTGTCCGAATATAAATAATACACGGACTGCAGGAGAACAATAATAACAGGTATTTACTGAACAGAGGGTAACTTAAGACTGAAGTACAGAAGCCTGCTATGGCTTTATATACAGGGGTGGTCACTGCCGGTACTGCAGTATGGAATCAGTTCTTCTCTTAAAGGTACATACACAACACAAGGTACCTTCTGTTACAGCCCAATGGATCTCAAGGTACCTTCTGTTACAGTTCCATGGATCCCAAAGTACTTTATTGTACAGTTGTAGTGTCAGCACTCACGCCTCTGAGTCAGAAGGTTGTGGGTTCAAGTCCCACTCCAGGAACTTGAGCACAAAAATCTAGGCTGACACTCCAGTGCAGTGCTGAGGGAGTGCTGCACTGTTGGAGGTCCCATCTTTCAGATGAGATGTTAAACTGAGGTCCCATCTGCCCTCTCAGGTGGACATAAAAGATCCCGTCGCACTATTTCAATAAAAGAGCAGGGGAGTCCTGGTGTCCTGGCCAATATTTATCCTTCAATCAACATCACTAAGACAGATTATCTGGTCATCATCACTTTGCTGTTTGTAGGATCTTGCTGTGTGCAGATTGGCTGCCACATTTCCTATATTCCAAGAGTGACTACACTTCAAAAGTACTTCATTGGCTGTAAAGTGCTTTGGGACATTGTGAGGCTGTGAATGGCACTATATAAATGCAAGTCTTTTTTTTTCCATGTGATTTAAGAAAATCATTGTTAGACATAACAGATTATGGCCAGAATGACTCATTAGTTTGATCTGTGTGAACATGTTGCTTAGTTAGTCGTACTTAGTAGATAATGCAATTGGAGAGATGGGAGGTTTAGGATAATTGTCAGATTTAAAAGAGTGCCATCATCTTGGTAAAATACTGTCTGCGCATACCAATTAATAAGGTAGCAATGTACTTTAACTTCAACAGTTTCTTCTGCACCAGTCTCAGTTTTCCCCACTTCTTTTACCAGCCATCTGTTTCAGTGAGAGAGCTAGCTTGTGAGATTTGATGATGACTCTTGGCAAGCTATTCGACTATGGTGCTTCACAGCAAAGTCAATCTTGCCCCCATCTGAAGTGCATACATTACTAGCAAGCTATGGGGCTCTTTTCTGTAGAAAAGAGAAGGCTGAGAGATGACCTAATAGAGGTCTTTAGATTATGAAAGGGTTTGATAGGGTAGATGTAGAGAAGATGTTTCCACTTGTGGGAGAGACCAAAGCTAGAGGCTATAAATATATGATAGTCACTAATAAATCCAATAAGGAACTCAGGAGAAACTTCTTTACGGTGACATAGTGGTTAGCACTGTTGCCTCACAGCGCCAGGGACCCGGGTTCAAATCCAGCCTCGGGTGACTGTCTGTGTGGAGTTTGCACATTCTCCCCGTGTTTGCGTGGGTTTCCTCCGGGTGCTCTGGTTTCCTCCCACAGTCCAAAGATGTGCGGGTTAGGTTGATTGGCCATGATAAAAATTGGCCCTTAGTGTTAGGGGGGATTAAATACGTGGGGTTACAGGGATAGGGCTTGGGTGGGATGGCTGTCGGTGTAGGGACCGGGTGCTAGGGTTTGGATGATCAGCCATGATCTCGTTGAATGGCGGAGCAGGCTCGAAGGGCCGAATGGCCTACTCCTGCTCCTATCTTCTATGTTTCTATGTTACCCAGTGAGTGGTTAGAATGTGGAACTCACTAACACAAGGAGTAGTCGAGGAGAATAGTGTAAATGCATTTAAGGGAAGCTGGATAAACACATGAGAGATAAAGGAATAGAAGAATATGCTGATAGGGTGAGATGAAGAGGGGTGGGAGGAGGCTCATGTGGAGCATAAACACCAGCATAGACCTGTTTGGCCGAATGGTCTGATTCTGTGCTGTAAATAGTATGTAATACTATGTAAGATTTCAACTTCCCATTGAAGGAGATGGAGGGGTTCAAAACTTAGTAATTCGTGAGGTGTATTACAAAACTGTGTAAATCATATTTTCAAACCTATTGGGATGCTTCTGTTTAATCTTCCCAATTTTTCAAATGTCCTTTCCCTATAATTCACAGAAATAGGAAAATCAACCATGATTTCATTGTCTTAGGCTGCTAAAATGTCAAATGTGCACTGGAGATTCTATATTTGAGATTCATTTTGCTCCAGTTGAGTATGGCTGTTTTCTTCCACTGTCTCCGAGAAAAATCGTCTGTTGATCCAATGGTGGGCAGAATAAAATCGGATATGCGCAAGAGGCCACAACTGTAGGAGTGCAGCAGTCCCGGAAGGTTGGAGGAGGTTACAGAGCCGTGCTTTCAGCCGCCCAGGCCCTAAGCTCTGGAAGTCCCTCCCTAAACCCCTCACCCTCCCAACCTCTCCCTCCTCCTTTAAGTCGCTCTTTAAAACCTACTTCTTTGACCAAGCTTTTGGTCAACTGTTCTAATATCTCTTTATGTGGCTCGGTGTCAAATTGTGTCTGATTACGCTCCTGTGAAGCCTTTTGGAACGTTTTTCTACCTTAAATGTGTTGTATGAATGCAAGTTGTTGTTGTTGATGTGTGATGGCAGCAAGGTTGCCAGTAGACTGTAGTAATTCCTGTTTCCTTTAACGATGGCATGGCTTGGAGACACTCTAAAGAACATCAAGTCTTTGAAAGATTAATGGTGCGCAGCAGTGTGCAATGAGTTAACTGTGTGACTACATTTCATGGAAAAGTTGTTTGCGACATGACTACTTTGTGTAAGTGGCTGAAGCAACAGTGGGCCAGACTTGCATAGGAACAATATGATGATCAGCCTCCAGCTGAATAATATTTATTGGCTCACTTTTTTAATGCGATTAATAATTTTCATTGGTTTTGATAGTTGTATTAGTTACTCAACTAATACAAGCATTGAAGCTCAGGTATAATGTTTTATAGGGGACTGAACTGCTCGGGGAGGCGGGGTGACGGGGGGGGAGGGACGTGCGGTGGGGAGTGGGGTTACGCAGCTTCACATATAGGATTTGGGTTCAAATCCAGCCAAGAAAGGTGGGATGAAAATCAGCTTTCTCCACCACCAAGCATCCTACAAAAAAGGTAGTTCACTATAAATCGTGGGCTTGCAGCACGAAATTCCCCAAGGTTTGGCTCAGTTGGTAACACTATGACCTTTGAATCAGAAGGTTGTAGATCCAAGCCTCGCATCCTGATTGAAATGCCTGACCTAGGCCGACACTTCAGTGCAGTAGTGTACTGTCAGAGGTGCCATCCTTCAGATTAAATATCAAACATAAGTCCTGCATGCTTGTTAAGATGAGTCAGATGGATGGCAATGACCCCATTCTGCTATCTGAAGATAAGCACGGAGTCCCTGAGGTCTTGATTAACATTCCTCCCTTAATCAATATCTGCCGCCCACCACAGCCCCCTCCACCCCAAAAAATAGAATGTTTCTGGTGCAGAATGATTTCTGTACTTGCATGGATAATAAGTCACTGCACTCTTTATAGGTAATTCGTCATTTGAAGTTGTTTTTTTTGTTATACATAAATGACCTACCACAGTACCGAAACGGCTCTTATCAAGGTCACAATTGGAATCCTATGTGACTGTGACAAAGATAAACTATCCCTCCTCGACCTGTCTGCAGCCTTTGACACGGTTGACCACACCATCCACCTCCAGTGCCTCTCCACCGTTGTCCAGCTGGGTGGGACTGCACTCGCCTGGATCCATTCTTATCTATCCAGTCATAGCCAGAAAATCACCTGCCATGGCTTCTCTTCATGCTCCTGCATCGTTACCTCTGGTATCCCCCAAGGATCTTTCCTTGGCCCCCTCCTATTTCCGAGTGGCAGGCAGTGACTAGTGGGGTACCGCAGGGCTCGGTCCTAGGACCCCAGCTATTCACAATGGCCCAGAAATTCAGGTCGGGGGCATCCCGTGGGTGCAAGCCCCCGACCTGCACTTACCTACCGCGCCGGCTGTTGAGCTGTGGGCCCACGTGGGATTCCGATCCTGGGCCTCCTCCAACTGCTGGCACGCAGTGCTTGCATATCCCAGGGGCGCAGTTAGATCGATGCGTCCCCTGGGATCACGTGGGCCACGGAGAGCCAGTAGTAGCAGGGAATGCTTCATTCAAAGGTTTGGCAGGAAGACCTGTCAAACCTATAAATACTATAAGCCCCAAAACATCACTAAATCTTCAAATACATTTAAAAAAAATCACATTTTTAAAATAAACTATAAATTACATGAAATAACTATTAAACAATAATTTAAATTTTTGAAAAAATAATTTTATTTTCTAACAGGGCTAAAAATAAACATACCTTTCTTTAAAGTATTTAAAAATAATAAACCTGTGGAAAAAATGTTTTAATTTTAATTAATTCACCACTTACCTTGTAAAAAGCAGGCCTTGCGCCTGCTTTTTAAAAGTGTAACTCCTGGAGACTTACCCTCCCGGGAAAACCTGCCAAAGAAACGTAAGTTCGATGTGCACGCGCAGCCTCTCCTGCGCACGCGTTCCACCTCTGAACCCCTTCTTTCAGGGGAATGGAAGTGCCGGTTTCCCACGCATGCGCAGTGCATGCACGAAACCGGCACTTCCATTGGGCTTACGGGTGAGTACCCCATGCGTACTCACCCGTGGAGACCCGAATTTCTGGGCCAATATATATTAATGATCTAGACGAGGGAACTAGATGTAATATCTCCAAGTTTGCAGACGACACAAAGCTGGGTGGGCATGTGTGCTGTGAGGAGGATGCCGAGAAACTCCAGTATGATTTGGACAGGTTGGGTGATTGGGCAGATGCATGGCAGATGCAGTATAATGTGGATAAATGCGAGGTTATCCAATGTGGTGGCAAAAACAGGAAGGCAGATTATTATCTGAACGGCAATAGATTGGGAGAAGGGGAAGTGCAACGAGACCTGGGTGTCCTTGTGCACCAGTCGCTGAAGGTAAGCATGCAGGTGCAGCAGGCGGTTAAGAAGGCAAATGGTATGTTGGCCTTCGTAGCGAGCGGGTTTGAGTATAGGAACAAGGATGTCTTGCTGCAGTTGTACATGGACTTGGTGAGACCACACCTTGAGTATTGTGTGCAGTTTTGGTCGCCTTACCTGAGGAAGGATGTTCTTGCCATGGAGGGAGTGCAGTGAAGATTCACCAGACTGATACCTGGGATGGCAGGAATGACGTATGAGGAGAGATTGGGTCGATTGGGCTTATACTCGCTGGAGTTTAGAAGAATGAGAGGGGATCTCATTGAAACGTATAAAATTCTAACAGGACTAGACAGACTAGATGCAGGAAGGATGTTCCCGATGGCGGGGGAGTCCAGAACCAGGGGTCACAGGCTAAAGATAAGGGGTAAGCCATTTAGGACAGAGATGAGGAGGAATTTCTTCACCCAGAGAGTGGTGAACCTGTGGAATTCTCTACCACAGAAGGCAGTTGAGGCCAATTCATTAAATATATCAAGGAGTTAGATGTATTTCTTAAGGCTAAAGGGATCAAGGGATATGGGAAGAAGGCAGGGACAGGGTACTGAATTTGGATGATCAACCATGATCTCATTGAATGGCGGAGCAGGCTCGAGGGGCCGAATGGCCTACTCCTGCTCCTATCTTCTATGTTTCTATGTATCTATGTAAGAAGTCACACAACACCAGGTTATAGTCCAACAGCTTTATTTGAAGTCACAAGCTTTCGGAGCGCTGCTCCTTCGTCATGTTTTCCTGACTGACCTGTTTGGACACCATTCACACCTTTGATTGCTGTGATTATCTCTGCCGAGGTGTGATAAATGGCAGTTAGAAAGATTACCTGTAAACATCTGACATTATTCTCTGACTATATAAGCTGTGTCTTTATGCATCTCTCCACTTCACCTGATGAAGGAGCAGCGCTCCGAAAGCTTGTGACTTCAAATAAAGCTGTTGGACTATAACCTGGTGTTGTGTGACTTCTTACATTGTCCACCCCAGTCCAACTCCGGCATCTCCACTCTATGTATCTACATATTGCCCCTCGGCGACATCATCTGAAAATACAGCGTCAGTTTCCACATGCACGCTGACGACACTCAGCTCTCACCACCACCTCTATCAATCCCTCCACTATCTCTAAATTGTCAGACTGATTGTCAACATCCAGTACCGGATGAGCAAAAATTTCCTCCAACTAAATATTGGGAAGACTGAAACCATTGTCTTCGATCCCCGCCACAAACACCGTTCCCTAGCTATCGCCTCCATCCCTCTCCCTGGCAACTGTCTGAGGCTGAACCAAACTGTTCGCAACTTTGATGTCATATGTGACCCCGAGATGAGCTGTCGACCACATATCTGCATTATCACTAAGACCACCTATTTTCACCTCAGTAACATCGCCCGTCTCCGCCCTTGCCTCAGCTCATCTGCTGCTGAAACCCTCATCCATGCCTTTGTTACCTCTCGACTTGACTATTCCAATGCACTCCTGGCCGGCCTCCCACATTCTACCCTCTGTAAACTTCAGGTCATCCAAAACTCTGCTGCCTGGGTCCTAACTTGCACCAAGTCCCGTTCACCCATCACCCCCATGCTCGCTGACCTATATTAGCTCTCAGTTAAGCAATGTCTCGATTTTAAAATTCTCATCCCTGTTTTCAAATCCCTCCATGGCCTCGCCCCTCCCTATCGCTGTAATTTCCTCCAGCCCTACAACCCTCTGGGATATCTGCACTCCTCCAAATCTGGCCTCTTGAGCATCCGCACCATTGGTGGCCAGGCCTTCAGCTGCCAAGGCCCTAGGCTCTGGAATTCCCTCCTTAAACCTCTCCATCTCTCTACATCTTTCTCCTCCCTTAAGATGCTCCTTAAAACCTACCTCTTTGATCACTCTACCCTAATATCTCCTTATGTGGCTTGGTGTCAAATTTTGTTTGATAAGTCTCCTGTGAAATGCCTTTTGATGGTTACTACATTAAAGGCGCTATATAAATACAAGTTGTTGTTGTTGACCTGGACTTGGGTATCAAGAGTACAATTTTGAAGTTTGTGGATTAATCAAAACTTGGTAACATAGTAAATAGTGAAATAAAACCATAACATGCTGGAAATACTCTGCAGGTCAGGCAGTATCTGTGGAGTGAGAAACAGAGTTAACTTTTCAGGTCGATGGCCTTTCATCAGAACTGGAAATAGCGAGCATAATACAGTAGAAGCAGACTTCAGGAGGACACAGACAGACTGGTGAAATGGGCAGACACAGGGCAGATGCAATTTAATGCGGATATGTGTGAAGTGATGCACTTTGAGAGAAAAAGCATGGAGGGGCAGAATAATCCAAAGGGTACTATTTTGAGGGGGGTGCAAGAACAGAGGGACCTGCATATTTGCAAATCTTTGAAGATGGCAGGGCAAATTGTGGAGGTGGTTAAGAAAGCATATGGAATACTTGGCTTTGTAAATAGAAGTATTGAATACAAAAACAAGGAAGTCATGCTAAACCTTTACAAATCCCTGGTTAGGCCTCAGCTGGAGTATTGTGTACAATTCTAGGCACCACACTTTAGGAAGGATGTCAAGGCCCTGGAGAGGGTGCAGACGAGAATTACCAGAATGATACTAGGTCTGAGGGAGTTCAGTTATGTGGAGAGAATGGAGAAGGTGAGAGTGTTCTCCTTAGAGCAGAAAAGGTTAAGGGGAGACCTAATAGAATTATTCCAAATTATGAGTGGTTTTGATCGAGCAAGTAGGGAGAAATTATTTCCTCTGGCAATTTGGTCGGTAACCAAAGATAAGTTTAAAATAATTGGCAAAAGAACTAGAGGGGAAATGAGGAGAAATTTCTTCACACAGAGGGTTGTTAAGATCTGGAACGCATTAGCTGAAAGGGTGGTGGAATCAGATTCCATAGGAACTTTTAAAAGGCAATAGGACATGTACTTGAAGAGGACTAATTTGCAGGGTTGTGGGGAAAAAGCTGGGGTGTGGGACTAAATTGTTCGGCTCTTTCAAAGAGCTGACACAGGCATGACAGGCCGAATGGCCTCCTTCTGTGCTGTAAGATTCTATGATTCTGTGAAGTGTTTTGAGATGTTTTGGTGGGAGAAGGCGCAGTATAAAATACCATTATCTTATAAGTATTATATACATAACTTAGCAGCTTCACTCAGGTTGATAAGGACGGCCAGCGTGGAAAGTGGGCAACTTCACCCAAATTCCAAGAAGGTTCCAGCTGTGAGGGGGTAAAATGAGCTAATCTCAGAGGGCAGCATTAGAGTACTTCAATTGGCCTCGTGTCTCTAGACAGAATGAGAAGCAATCAACTATGGCTCCTGCAAGCCAGCAACACCTGCTGCAAAGTCCTGGCCATACAGGAAGAATGCTCACTTGGGAAAGGTAACAGAGGCTGTTGCTGCATTTCCCCAGCATCAGTTGTCATCTTCAACAACAACTTGCGCATTAGATGTAATTTATCTAGATTTTCAAAAGGCCTTCGATAAGGTACCACATAATAGACTAATGAATAAGATCAGAGAATGCAGAGTCAAGGGACAAGTAGCAGAATGGATAGCTAGCTGGCTTCAAGACAGAAAGCAGAGAGTAGGGGTAAAGGGTAGCTAGTCACAGTGGCAGAAGGTGGAGAGTGGTGTTCCACAAGGATCAGTGCTGGGACCACTGTTGTCCACAATTTATGGGGCAACCTTATAAGTATATACATAACTTAACAGCTTCACTCAGGTTGAGAAGGATGGCCAGCGTGGAAAGTGGGCAACTTCATCCAAATTCGAAGAAGGTTCCAGCTGTGAGGGGGTAAAATGAGCTAATCTCAGAGGGCAGCATTAGAATACTTCAATTGGCCTCGGTGTCTCTAGACAGAAAGAGAAGCAATCAGGCACTAGGGTTTATTTCTCGAGGGATAGAATTGAAAAGTAGTGGAGTTATGTTAAACTTGTATCGAACTTTGGTTAAACCACTCTTGGAGTACTGCGTACAATTCTGGTCGCCATATTACAAAAACGATATAGAGGAACTGATGAAGGTGCAGAGAAGATTTACAAGGATGATACCAGAAATGCGAGGGTATACCCATCAGGAAAGGATGAACAGGCTGGGTCTCTTTTCTCTTGAAAAAAGAAGGTTGAGGGGTGACCTAATAGAGGTCTTTAAAATTATGAAAGGTTTTGATAGAGTGGATAGAGAGAGAATGTTTCCACTTGTGGGGAAGAGCATAACTAGAGGCCATCAATATAAGATAGCCACCAATAAATTAAATGGGGAATTCTGCAGAAACTTCTTTACCCAGAGGGTGGTGTGAATGTGGAACTCGCTACCACAGGGAGTGGTTGAAGCGAATAGTATAGATGCATTTAAAGGGAGGCTAGATAACCACGTGAGGGAGAAAGGAATAGAGGGTTATGCTGATAGAGTTAGATGAGGAAAGACGGGAGGAGGCTCGTGTGGAGCATAAACACCGGCATGGACTGGTTGGGTCGAATGGCCTGTTTCGGTGCCATATATCCTACGTAATCCTATGTAATTTAACATAATAAAAATGTCCCAAGGTGCTTCACAGGAGTGTTATCAGACAAAGTGATTCTGTGATTCTGTGAAAGTTTGATACTGAGCCACATAAAGAGATATTAGGACAGGTGACCAAAAGCCTGGTCAAAGCGTTATGTTTTAAGGAGTGACTTAAAGGAGGACAGAGTGGTAGAGAGGTGGAAAGGTTTAAGGAAGGGAATTCCAGAGCTTAGGGTCTAAGCAGCTGAAGGCACGGCCACCAGTGGCGGAGCGAAGAAAATCAGGGATGCACAAGCGGCCAGAATTGGATGAGTGCAGAGATTTGTAGGGCTGGAGGAGGTTACAGAGATAGCGGGGGGTGGTGGGAAATAGGTCCTTCCTATCCAGTCTATCTAGGCCCCTCATAATTTTATACACTTCAATTAAATCTCCTCTCAGCCTCCTCTGTTCCAAAGAAAACAACTCCAGCCTATCCAATCTTTCCTTATAGCTAAATTTCTCCAGTCATGGCAACACCCTCGTAAATCTCCTCTGTACCCTCTCCAGTGCAATCACATGTTTTCTGAAATGTGGTAACCAGAACTGTATGCAATACTCTAGCTGTGGCCTAACTAGTGTTTTGTACAGTTCTAGCATAACCTCCCTGCTCTTATATTCTATGCCTCGGCTAATAAAGGAAAGTATCCCGTATGCCTTCTTAACCACCTTATCTACCTGTCCTGCTACCTTCAGGGATCTGTGGACATGCACTCCAAGGCCCCTCTGTTCCTCCACACTTCTCAGTATCTACCATTTATTGTGTATTCCCTTGCCGTGTTAGACCTCCCCAAATGCATTACCTCACACTTCTCCAGGTTGAATTCCAATTGCCACTTTTCTGCCCACCTGACCAGTCCATTGATATCTTCCTGCAGTCTACAGCTTTCTCCCTCACTCTCAACCACACGGCCAATTTTTGTATCATCTGCAAACTTCTTAATCATGCCCCCTACATTGAAGTCTAAATCATTGATATATACCACAAAAAGCAAGGGACCTAGTACTGAGCCCTGCGGAACCCCACCAGAATCAGCTTTCCAATCACAAAAACACCCTTCGACCATTACCCTTTGTTTCCTGCCACTGAGCCAATCCAACTTGCCACTTTCCCTTGGATCCCATGGGCTTTTACTTTTCTGACCAGTCTGCCATGTGGGACCTTGTCAAAAACCTTGCTAAAATCCATGTAGTCTACATCAAACGTGGTAATTTTTCCAGCTCCATCACCCATCCCTCGAACTCACCATCCCGCTGACTGTGTCCTCTTGTGCCTCTCCCCTCCCTTTGCCTTAGCATTGGTGATCGTGCCTTCAGGCTCCTCATTTTGGAATTCCCTCCCTAAATACTTCTGCCTCTCCACTGCCCTCTCTACTAAGATTCTCCTTAAAACCCACCTTTTCGACTAAGCTTTTGGTCACCCCTCCCAATATCCATTTTCTTCTTATGCCTCTGTGAAGCACCTTGGGTCATTTTTGTGTTCTATGTTAAAGGCACTACATAATGCAAGTCTTTGTTGTTGTAACAGGAAATTATTTGTATGACTGAGCAAGAGAGGGAAGTGAGGAATTGGGCTTCCTCAATTCCTAGGGTTTCCCTTCCTATCATGACACATATAATCCATGGCAAGGCTAGATCTAAGCAGATGTGTGACTCCCAAGCCTGATATTGTGATCAAGATTACAGTCATGTTTCCCCCAATGGCTCATTTGGTTAAGTCAGTGAATAGGCGGTCCATACAAACTAGAAAGGCCCCAAGTTGGATTCTCACCTTTTGGGCTGAGTTAGTTGGTCTCAACCTGAATGGGAAGTAGGTTTGCTTCAAGTTGCCTTACTTCTGCTTGATTAGGAAGGGGAAAAGTAAGCTAGATTCCAGCTGTTGACTGTCATTCAGTGACCCCTGCTGGCAGTGCATGCATTGGTGTGGAAAGGTATGGACTTAGCTGTGATGCTCCCTTGGCTTGAATAAGTTGTTAACACTTGGGCCTCGATTTTTACAGGAGGGCGGGAAGGGTATGCGGGAGCCTGGGACCAGGCAATGAACTCGGCAAGGCCGGGGACGTGGAGGCCCGGACGATTTTAACGGCAGGGCCTCATGTGAATAAATATTTCCTGGGTCCCGCCCGGCACTTGGTCAGATTGACTACCTGACCAGCAGGCGGGATGGGAATCTGGAGGCAGGAGGCAGCAGCAAGGGACACATGGGAACAGTCCCCAGCAGTCAGTGTGTGGAGAGGATTCCTACGCATCATGGTGGGAGGGGTAGGCCAGGGTTTCCTTTCAACCAAGATCGGGGGAATGCCAGGACTGGGGATTCCTCGAAGGTCAAGGGGATTCAAGGGCTGGGGAGACCCAAGGACTCATTGAAGGGCCTGGGAGGAGCACTCCTGTTCCTCGTAGAGTTTTTAAATTTACCTGGGCCTCTTCTGACCAGTTGCCTCCTCCTGCCCTGTCACTCCTGCCGAGCAGTAGACAGCATGAGACTCCTTCTGCATGGACCTTAAATTTAGCGGCAGCCTCGTCCAGGGCCTAAATCGCCGCTGTAAATATGATGTTGGCCGGGAACGAGCCAGCTTGGAGACGGGATCTCGATTTTTAAGATCGTTACCCCTCACCTGACACTTTCCTGCCCATTGTGGGAGTGGGGAGGTGGGGGCGGGGGGAGTGTGGAATTTAAAATTGATGATTAGTCTCAGCTCGCACATGAATAATGGCCACTTAGAACACTTGTTGAATCAAACATCTGGACTGACACTCCAGTGAAGCACCAGGGGTGTGCTGCACTGTGAGAGGAGACGTTAAACCGAGGCCCCATCTGCTCTCTCAGGTGGATGTAAAAGATCCTATGGCATGATTTTGAAGAAGCACAGGGGAGTTATCCCTGGTGTCCTGGACAATATTTATCCCTCAAACAACATTACTAAAAAACAGATTATCTGGTCATTATCACATTGCTGTTTGTGGGAGGTTGAAAAGGCCATCCGACAACTGAAGAACAACAAGGCCTCAGGAGCAGATGGAATCCCTGCCGAGGCACTAAAGCATGGCGGAGAAGCATTACTGGCGCGAATTTATGAACTAATTTCTCTTATCTGGAAGGAGGAGAGCATGCCAGGGGATCTCAGAGACGCCGTAATTGTGACCATCTTCAAGAAAGGTGACAAGTCCGATTGCGGTAATTACAGAGGAGTTTCCCTGCTGTTTGCCACAGGGAAAGTCATCACAAGAATCCTCCTCAATTGGCTTCTCCCAGTGGCCGAAGAGCTCTTCCCAGAGTCGCAATGCGGATTCTGCCCACTAAGGGGCACAATGGATATGATCTTCATTGCACGTCAATTGCAAGAGAAATGCAGGGAACAGCACCAACCGCTTTACATGGCCTTCTTTGATCTCACAAAGGCCTTCGACACTGTCAACCATGAGGGATTATGGAGTGTCCTCCTCAAATTCGGCTCCCTTCAAAAGTTTGTCACCATCCTCCACCTGCTTCATGACGACATGCAAGCCGTGATCCTGACCAACGGTTCCACCACAGACCCAATTCACGTACGGACCGGGGTTAAGCAAGGCTGTGTCATCGCACCAACGCTTTTCTCGATCTTCCTTGCTGCAATGCTCCATCTCACCCTCAGTAAGCTCCTCGCTGGAGTGGAGCTAATTTACAGAACAAATGGGAAACTGTTCAACCTCCGTCGCCTCCAGTCCAGATCCAAGGTCGTCCCATCCTCTGTCGTTGAATTACAGTACGCAGATGACACTTGCGTCTGCGCTCACTCGGAGGTCGAATTCCAAACCATCGTCAACACCTTCACCGAAGCGTACGAGAGCATGGGCCTTACACTAAACATCCGTAAGACAAAGGTCCTCTACCAACCTGTCCCCACCACACCGTACTGCCCCTCGATTATCAAAATCCACGACAAGGCCTTAGACAACGCGGACCACTTTCCATACCTCGGGAGCCTACTCTTAACGAGGGCAGACATCGATGATGAAGTCCAACACCGCCTTCAGTGTGCCAGTGCAGCTTTCGGTTGCCTGAGGAAGAGAGTGTTTGAAGACCAGGACCTTAAACCCGCCACAAAGCTTATGTTCTACAGAGCAGCAGTGATACCCGTCCTGCTGTATGCCTCAGAGACATGGACCATGTCTTCTCTCTTCTTAGGCAGCAAAGCACTGGAGAGGTACCACCAACACTGCCTCTGCAAGATCCTGCCAATCCATTGGCAGGATAGGCGCACCAAAGTCAGTGTATTTGCTCAGGCCAACATCCCCAGCATCGAAGCTTTGACCACGCTTGATCAACTCCGATGGATGGGTCACATCGTCTGCAGGCCCGATATGAGACTCCCAAAACAAGCGCTCCACTCGGAGCTCTGACACAGCAAGAGAGCCCCAGGTGGGCAGAGGAAATGCTTCAAGGACACCCTCAAGGCCTCCTTGAAAAAGTGCAACTTCCCTACTGACACCTGGGAATCCCTGGCCCAAAACCACACAAAGTGGAGGAGAAGCATCCAGAAAGGCGCCAAGCACCTCGAGTCTCTTCGCCGGGAGCAAGCAGAAGCCAAGCGTAAGCAGCGCAAAGAGCACACGTCAACCCAAGCACCCCAGCCACCCACCCCTTCAACCATCATCTGCCCCACCTGTGACAGAGACTGTAGGTCCCTCATTGGACTCATCAGTCATCTGAGAACTCATTTTTAATGTGGAAGCAAGTCATCCTCGGTTCCGAGGAACTGCCTAAGAAAAGAAGAAGTTTGTGGGAGCTTGCTGTGCGCAAATTGGCTGCCGTGTTTCCTACATTACAACAGTGACTACACATCAAAAAGTACTTCATTGGCTGTAATGTGCTTTGGGACATCCGGTGGTCATGAAAGGCGCTATATAAATGCAAGTCTTTTTTCCTTTCAAACCTTCTGGCCTGAATGGTTCTGTTTTTTGCTGCATTTACCAGTAGAATCATGGGGAGCCCAATAGCAGATCTTTTAATTGGATGTCATGGGATTCATAAGTAAATAGGATTACAATATATACATCAGGTGAAAAGGAACATTATGACGGCGTACAGATGTTTTTTCTGACAACAGTTGGACGATAGTGTGGTAAGACTATTAATCAAGCACTGATAGGCTTGTAAGATGTTGCATGGGGACCAATGCTCATCTTTATTGTTGAGATAATGGGATAAGAATTGGATTGTGAATGTGAACTTCCTAGTAACTCCACTTTTAGAAAAGATATTCTTTCATCAGCGGGAAACAAAGGTTCCTGAACTGGTCACAGCCTTGTCATTGTTCTTAATTCTTTCAGGACACGTTCTTCCAGCTCTTTCACTGAATGCCAAAAGCTCATCCAGCATTCTTTTGTTTCATAATACCAAGTCAGACCTCCTCTGATGGGTAAGGAGCATTGTGATGTGTTATTCAGGGTATTCAGCTTCTGGTATGCAGGGGGAGCAACTATAAATCTGTTGATTATAGCATTTTATAGCATTTAAGATTCTGGGTCTTCTAATCTAACAACCCATGTGGAACTTGCTTTCAAGTATTATCAGTCAGCAGTTAATGGCAGCTTACTTTGATAGAAAAGTTGGGGAGCATTAAATTGTGTACTAGGAGGAATAGGAAAGGGTTAATCACATTTTCTCTGCAATGCACACTCCAAGCAATTGTAACATTTGTTCTCTCTTTGGAAAATAGCCAGAGAATAAACCTATCTCTGTTTCTCCCTTTGTCCTACAGCTGACATTCCTACTTGGATTTGCCTTGTCATCAATGCCATTGTGTTATTCCTCTTACTGAGCCTTATTAGGATGCCACAATGAGTTGATCCTTCTAATCTTGGTCTTTCTGGTGGTCTTTTTTAAATTCGTTTATGGGATGTGGGCGTTGCTGGTAAGGATGAGGATGTATGCTGATGACTGCAGTGTTCAGCGCCATTCACAACTCCTCAGATAATGAAGAAGTCCATGCCAGCATGCAACAAGACCTGGACGACGTTCAAGCTTGGGCTGATAAGTGACAGGTAACATTCGCGCCACAGAAGTGCCAGGCAGTGACTATCTCCAACAAACGAGAGTCTAACCACCTCCCCTTGAAATTCAATGCTATTACCATCGCCGAATCCCCCACCATCAACATCTTGGGGGCCACCATTGACCAGAAACTTAACTGGACCAGCCACATAAATAGTGTGACAACAAGAGCAGGTCAGAGACTAGGTATTCTGTGGCGAGTGTCTCACCTTCTTACTTCCCAAAGCCTTTCCATTAACTACAAGGCACAAGTAAGGAGCGTGATGGAATACTCTCCACTTGCCTGGATCAGTGCAGCTGCAACAGCACTCAAGAAGCTCGACACCATACAGGACAAAGCAGCCCGCTTGATTGGCACCCCATCCACCACCTTAAACATTCACTCCCTCCACCACCGGCGTACTGTGACTGCAGTGTGTACCATCTACAAGATGCACTGCAGCAACTCGCCAAGACTTCTTCGGCAGCACCTCCCAAACCCGCGACCTCTTCCACCTAGAAGGACGAGGGCAGCAGGCGCATGGGAACACCACCACCTCCAAGTTCCCTTCCAAGTCACACACCATCCTGACTTAGAAGTATATCACCGATCCTTCATCATCGCTGGGTCAAAATCCTGAAACTCCCTCCATAACAGCACTGTGGGAGTACCTTCACCACAATAAATGCTGGCCTTGCCAGCGATGCCCACATCCCATAAACGAATAAAAAAAGACCAGCATTTATTGCCCATCCCTAATTGCCCTTGAGAAGGTGGTGTTGAGCTGCCTTCTTGAACTGCTGCAGTCTGTGTTTCTTGTCCTTCTCGGTGGAAGAGGTCGCGGGTTTGGGAGGTGCTGCCGAAGAAGTCTTGGTGAGTTGCTGCAGTGCATCTTGTAGATGCTGCACACTGCAGTCACGGTACGCCGATGGTGAAGGGAGTGAATGTTTAAGGTGGTAGATGGGGTGCCAATCAAGCGGGTTGCTTTGTCCTGTATGGTGTCGAGTTTCTTGAGTGTTGTTGGAGCTGCACTCATCCAGGCAAGTGGAGAGTGTTCCATCATACTCCTGACTTGTGCCTTGTAGGTGGTATAAAGACATTGGGGAATCAGGAGGTGAGACACTTGCCGCAGAATACCTAGCCTCTGACCTTCTCTTGTTGCCACAGTATTTATGTGGCTGGTTCAGTTAAGTTTCTGGTGAATGGTGACCCCCAGGATGTTGATGGTGGGGGATTTGGCGATGGTAATACCATTGAATGTCAAGGAGAGGTGGTTAGACTTTCGCTTGTTGGAGATAGTCATTGTCTGGCACTTCTGTGGCACGAATGTTACCTGCCACTTTTAAGCCCAAGCCTGAACGTCGTCCAGGTCTTGTTGCATGTGGGCATGGACTGCTTCATTATCTGAGGAGTTGTGAATTGCACTGAACACTGTGCTGTCATCAGCAATGTCCCCATTTCTGACCTTATGTTGGAGGGAAGGTCATTGATGAAGCAGCTGAAGATGTTTGGGCCTGGGACACTGCCCTGAGGAACTCCTGCAGTGATGTCCTGGGGCTGTGATGATTGACCATCAATCACTACAACAATCTTCCTTTGTGCTAGGTATGACTCCAGCCAGTGGAGAGTTTTCCCCCCGATTCCCATTGACTTCAGTAACTTAAGCGTTTGAGAATGCTTTTAATAGACCATTTATTCAACATTCCCACACAGCCATCCCTCCCTCATTGTAACGATTGTTGCCTCTCACTCTTCAGGGACGTTATTTGTTGGTGCAGTTAGGGCACTCATTCCTTTGGCAGATTTCATCCTAATTGCACATCTGACTTCAGAGAACTCATCCATCTCACGACATTCAGATGCATTCTTCCTCCTTATCCCGACAGCCATAAAAGTGTTGAAAAATAAATCTATCAGTGTTACTTTCAGTTGTATCCGTCGAATAAGGTGCACAGTAAAATATGCAATACAACAAAATAAAGAGGAAGTGGATTCTACTGATTATCTTCAATCCCAAAAGCAATGGAGAGATATTTGTGGGTCTACTCATTGCTCTTTTTGTATGTTTTACAGGCAGAATGGAATAGATATCTCGTGTAAAGTCCCGCCTTCTGTGACATCATGAAGTTGTACTTGTGACATCATGAGTCAGGACATCAAATTGCAGTCAGCAGCCATCCATGATGTCACTGGGTCAGACCTTCATGATGACAGAGAGCAGAGATAAATAAACTTTGCCTTTTCCTACGTACAATTTAAAAATGTACAGTTTTTACATTTTATAAGAAAACAATGGTCATACAACCCTAATTTAACCATTCCCTCTAACACGTCAAATAGTGATGAAAAAGTTGGCATCAAAAGAGAAAAGGAAACTTGCATTTATATATTGCCGCCTTATATCTCTCAAAGCCTGTTTGGTGGTGTTAGTTAAGGGAAGTATGTTGGCCAGGACAAGTGGGCATTACCCTACTCTTGGAATAGTACTATGGGATCTTTAGTGTCCAGTTTTTTTTCTGGATAGTGAAGGGTAGGAAAAGGGAGAGATGCAGTATAAGAAAAAGAGGAAGAGAAGGAGAGATTATTGGGGGAAGAAGAAAGATGGGAACATTCATTTCAACTTTTGTTAATACTCTTTCTTTGTCTGTTTTAATTCTTTGCTGTCCCTACACCATCCACTATTTAGGAATCAAGAACAGACATGATCTAGTTCCACATCGCAATAAATACTCCTTTGATGTTCTTTAGGATGTGTGTCCAAATGGTATAGCGTGACTCAACCTCTATTTACTCCTCCCCCATCTTTTATTGAGTTAGCTAATCCCCACTGGGGGCAATGAGCTTCTGCATCTCTTGTTTGGAGAGGGGGAAATCAGGTAGGGGCTCTCATTCTTAGTCGCTTTTCATCAATCGCTGCTGGAAGTGCCATTGTGTGGACGTCAGGTGGGCTGGCACAGTACTGGGCTCAGCTGTGATGCCCATGTAGTCAAATAGCCTACTTAGACTTACTGGAAATACTCAGCAGTATTCCCAGCATTTTCTGTTTACATTTCAGATTACAGCATCCGCAGTAGTTTGCTTTTGTACCTACACTTACTGTTGAGGCTCACGTGTGAATAATGGCTGCTTGGGTATTTGATGTCTGTGGAACTGTACCCTAAATATAGAAACATAGAAGATAGGAGCAGGAGTAGGCCATTCGGCCCTTCGAGCCTGCTCCGCCATTCAATGAGATCATGGCTGATCATCCAAATTCAGTACCCTGTCCCTGCCTTCTCCCCATATCCCTTGATCCCTTTAGCCTTAAGAAATATATCCAACTCTTTCTTGAATATATTTAATGAACTGGCCTCCACCACCCTCTGTGGCAGAGAATTCCACAGGTTCACCACTCTCTGGGTGAAGAAATTCCTCCTCATTTCAGTCCTAAATGGCTTACCCCTTATCCTTAGACTATGACCCCTGGTTCTGGACTCCCCGGCCATCAGAAACATCCTTTCTGCATCTAGTCTGTCCAGGCCTGACAGAATTTTATAGGTTTCGATGAGATCCCCTCTCAATCTTCTAAACTCCAGTGAGTATAAGCCCATTCGACACAATCTCTCCTCATACGTCATTCCTGCCATCCCAGGTATCAGCTTGGTGAATCTTCGCTGCACTCCTTCCATGGCAAGAACGTCCTTCCTCAGGTAAGGCGACCAAAACTGCACACAATACTCAAGGTGCGGTCTCACCAAGGCCCTGTACAATTGTAGTAAGACATCCTTGTTCCTGTACTCGAACCCTCTTGCTACGAAGGCCAACATACCATTTGCCTTCTTAACCGCCTGTTGCACCTGCATGCTTACCTTCAGCGACTGGTGCACAAGAACACCCGGGTCTCTTTGCACTTCCCCTTCTCCCAATCTATTGCCATTCAAATAATAATCTGCCTTCCTGTTTTTGCCACCAAAGTGGATAACCTCACATTTATCCACATTATAGTGCATTTGCCATGTTTCTGCCCAATCACCCAACCTGTCCAAATCGTACTGGAGTTTCACAACATCCTCCTCACAGCTTACCCTCCCACCCAGCTTTGTGTCGTCTGCAAATTTGGAGCTATTACATCCAATTCCCTCGTCCAGATCATTAATATATATTTTGAACAGCTGGGGTCCTAGGACCGATCCTTGCGGTACCCCACTAGTCACTGTCTGCCACTCGGAAAACGACCCGTTTATTCCAACTCTTTGCTTTCTGTCTGCCAACCAGTTCTCTATCCAAGTCAATACCTTGCCCCCAATCCGATGTGCCTTAATTTTGCACGCTAATCTCTTATGTGGGACCTTATCGAAAGCCTTCTGAAAGTCCAAATACACCACATCCACTGGTTCTCCCTTATCTATTTTACCAGTTACATCCTCAAAAAGTTCCAGTAGATTAGTCAAGCATGATTTACCTTTTGTAAATCCATGTTGACTTTGTCCGATCCTGTCACTGCTTTCCAAGTGCTCTGTTATTACATCTTTTATAATAGACTCTAGCATTTTCCCCACTACCAATGTCAGGCTTACCGGTCTATAATTCCCCGCTTTTTCTCTATCACCTTTTTTGTATTGTGGGGTAACATTAGCTACCCTCCAATCATGGGTACTGTTCCAGAGTCTATCGAGCTCTGGAAGATGACCAGCAATGCATCTACTATTTCCAGGGCCACTTCCTTAAGTACCCTGGGATGTAGATTATCAGGCCCTGGGGATTAATCGGCCTTCAGTCCCATCAATTTTCCTAACACCATTTCCCTACAAATACTGATTTCTTTCAGTTCCACCCTTTCATCAGACCCTATGTTCCCCGGCATCTCTGGGAGGTTATTTGCGTCCTCCTTTGTGAAGACAGAACCAAAGTATGAATTTAGTTGGTCTGCCATTTCTTTGTTTCCCATTATAAATTCCCCTGATTCTGACTGCAAGGGACCTACGCTTGACTTCACCAATCTTTTTCTCTTCACATATCTATAAAAGCTTTTACAGTCAGTTTTTATGTTCCCTGATAGCTTACTCTCATATTCTATTTTCCCTTTCTCAATTAATCCCTTTGTCCTCCTTTGTTGAATCCTAAACTGCTCCCAATCGTCAGGATTATTGCTTTTTCTGGCCAATTTATATGTTCTCTCCTTGGATCTTATGCTATCCCTAATTTCCCTTGTTAGCCACGGTTGAGTCACCTTTTTTGTTTTATTTTTATGCCAAACTGGGAGGAAAAAATTCTGTATCTCATCCATTCGGTCTTTGAATTTTTGCCATTGCCTATCCACCGGCAACCCTTTGAGTGCCATTCCCCAATCAATCCTACCCAACTCGCTCCTCAGACCATCGTAGTTTCCTTTATTTCAATTGAGGACCCTAGTCTTTGAGTCAACTACTTCATTCTCCATCTTAATGAAGAATTCGATCATGTTATGATCGCTCCGACCCAAGGGGCCTCGTACAACAAGATTGCTAATTAATCCTTTCTCATTACATAATACCCAGTCTAAGATGGCCTGATCTCTGGTTGGTTCCTCGACATATTGGTCCAGGAAACCATCCCGTAAACACTCCAGGAATTCCTGCTCCACAGTATTGTTACTAATTTGGTTGGCCCAATCTATATGTAGATTAAAGTCCCCCATGATGACTGCTGTGCCCTTATTGCACGCTTCTTTAATTTCCCTTTTAATGCCATCCCCAACCTCAGCCTTACTGTTGGTAGGTCTATATACCACTCCCACTAATGTTTTTTTCCCCTTATTATTTCTCAATTCTACCCATACAGATTCCACATCATCAGAGCTAATATCCTTCATTACAATTGTATTAATCCCTTCTTTAACCAGTAATGCTACCCCACCTCCCTTTCCTTTTTGCCTATCTTTCCTGAATATCGAATACCCCTGGATGTTGAGTTCCCAGTCTCGGCTATCCTTGAGCCACGTTTCCGTAATCCCAACCAAATCATATTTGTTTACCTCTATTTGCACAGCCAATTCATCCACCTTATTACAAATGCTCCTCGCATTAAGACACAAAGCCTTCAGGCTTGTTTTTTTAATGCTCTTAGACCTATTTGAATTATTATTTACTGTGGCCATGTTTGATTTAAACCATTGATTTCTCTGACTGCCACTTTTGTTTTGCTCGTTCCTATCTTTTGCTTTTATCCCTGTTTCCCTTTCCTCTGTCTCCCTGCTCAGGTTCCCAACCCCCTGCCATTTTAGTTTAAACCCCCCTGAACAGTGCTAGCAAACCTCCCCGCAAGGATATTTGTCCCGTTCTGGTTCAGGTGCAACCCGTCCGACTTGTACAAGTCCCACCTTCCCCAGAAGCAGGCCCAGTGATCCAGGAAACTAAAGCCCTCCCTCCTGCACCAACTCTTTAGCCACACATTCATCTGCTCTATCCTCCTATTCCTATACTCACTAGCACATGGCACCGGGAGTAATCCAGGGATTACAACCTTTGAGGTCCTGCTCTTTAATCTGCTACCTAGCTCCCTAAGTTCTTGCTGCAGGACCTCATCCCTCTTCCTACCCATGTCATTGGTCCCAATGTGAACCACGACCTCTGACTGTTCACCCTCCCTCTTCAGAACGCCCTGCAGCCGTTCAGTGACATCCTTGACCCTGGCACCAGGGAGGCAACAAACCATCCTGGAGTCACGTCTACGGCCACAGAAACGCCGATCTGTTCCCCTTACGATGGAATCCCCTACCACTATTGCTCTCCCACTATTTTTCCTCCCTTCCTGAGCAGCAGAAGCACCCCTGGTGCCAGGAAGTTGGCTGCTGCTGCCTTCCTCTGGTAAGTCATCCCCCTCAACAGTATCCAAATACCTGTTTGAGAGGGGGATGGCCACAGGGGTCCCCTGCACTACCTGCCTGCCTCTACTGCTCTGCCTGATGGTCACCCATTTCCCTTCTGCCTGTGCAGCCCTTACCTGTGGTATGACCAACTCACTAAACGTGTTATTCACGACCCTCTCAGCATCGTGAATGCTCCAAAGCCCATCCATCCGCAGCTCCAGCGCCGCAATGCGGTCTGCTAGTAGCTGCAGCTGGATGCATTTCTGGCACACAGGGCCATCAGGGACACCAGCAGTGTCCCTGAATTCCCACAATAGGAGTTAGCAAGGAGGAGAGGGAGGGAAGAAAATTGGAAAGAAAGTAATATATGTAGGACCGGATGGGATGCATCCTAGGATGCTGAGGGAGGTTAAGGAGGAAATCGCAGAGGTACTGGCCATAATCTTCCAATCCTCCTTAGAAACGGGGGTGGTGCCAGAGAACTGGAGAATTGCAAATGTTACACCATTGTTCAAAAAAGGGTATAAGGATAAACTCAGCAACTACAGGCCAGTCAGTTTAACCTCGGTGGTGGGAAAGCTTTTGGAAACAATAATCAGGGACAAAGTTAACAGTCACTTGGACAAGTGTGGATTAATTAAGGAAAGCCAGCATGGATCTGTTAAAGGCAAATTTAATTTAACTAACTTGATTGAGTTTTTTGATGAGATAACAGAGAGGTTTGATGAGGGCAATGCAGTTGACATGGTGTACACGGACTTCCAAAAGGTGTTTGATAAAGTGCCACATAATAGGCTTGCCAGCAAAGTTGAAGCCCATGGAATGAAAGGGACAGTGGCAACATGGATACAAAATGGGCTAAGTGACAGGAAACAGAGAGTAGTGGTGAACAGTTGTTTTTCGGACTGGAGGAAGGTATACAGTGGTGTTCCCCAGGGGTCGGTACTGGGACCACTGCTTTTTTTGATATATATTGATGACTTGGACTTGGGAGTACAGGGCACAATTTCAAAATTTGCAGATGACACAAAACTTGGAAGTATAGTGAACAGTGAGGAGGATGGTGATAGACTTCAAGAGGACATAGACAGGCTGGTGGAATGGCCGGACCTGTGGTAGATGAAATTTAACTCAGAAAATGCGAAGTGATACATTTTGGTAGAAAGAACGAGGAGAGACAGTATTAACTTAAGGGTACAATCCTAAAGTGGGTGCATGAACAGAGAGTCCTGAGGGTATATGTACACAAATCGTTGAAGGTGGCAGGGCAGGTTGAGACACCAGTTAAAAAAGCATACGGGATACTGGGCTTCATAAATAGAGGCATAGAGTACAAAAACAAGGAAGTTATGATGAACATTTATGAAATACTGGTTTGGCCTCAACTGGAGTATTGTGTCCAATTCTGGGCACCGCACTTTATGAAGGATGTGAAGACCTTAGAGAAGGTGCAGAAAAGATTTATGTGAATGATTCCAGGGATGAGGGACTTCAGTTACGTGGATAGACTAGAGAGGCTGGGGTTGTTCTCCTTAGAGCAGAGAAGGTTGAGAGGAGATTTGATAGTTATTCAAAATCATGAGGGGTCTGGACAGAGTAGATAGAGAGAAACTGTTCCCATTGGTGGAAGGGCCTAGATCCAGAGGACACAGATAAAAGGTGATTGGCAGAAGAACCAAAGGCGACATGAGGAAAAACATTTTTTACGCAGCGAGTGGTTATGATCTGGAATGCACTGTCTGAAAGGGTGGTGGAGGCAGACTCAATTGTGGCTTTCAAAAGGGAATTGGATAAGTACATGAAGGAAAAAAATTTGCAAGGCTACGGGGAAAGAGCGGGAGAGTGGGAATAGCTGAAGTGCTCTTGCAGAGAGCTGGCAAGGGCTCGATGGGCTGAATGGCCTCCTTCTATGTAACCATTCTATGATTCTATAAAAGTAAGTAAAACGTACCTTTAAAAATATAGCACACTGACTCCATCTTGTGGCTTCTTTGTGAAGAGTGGCCACATTTTCTCAGATTTTATTTGACGTACTGATGTTAACTTCGTGCCTCTATATTTCTCTGCTCCACTGACGAACTAATGTTAAAAGCAGATAATTTCTAACCAAAAACCTTTAAAAAGGTAGCTACTAGGACATGTTAATGAGAAATTACTTGCGAATTAAAACCAATTGTAATAGTCTTTGGCCTAGAAATTCAGTTGGGCGCGCCAGCCGTTAGCGCCTTAGGAGGAGTAGATCTCGAGCGCTAGGCGCTTAGCGCCCGGGCGCAGCGCGATCTGCGCCTCGCCCCAACTTCAGTACACATTTAGCGCCGGCGCAAAGTCTTAGCGCGCGCCCTGCTGCGGCGCAGATCATGACGTCATTTACTAGTGCAACGCCCTTTGTGCGCCCCGAACCGGAACTTCACTCGCGCCGGGCCATTGTGCGCCAGGCGGCCCTACCGACTGTGAAGTGGAATGGTACACAGCCGAGGCGGGCCGCGGGGAGCGCTAATTAAAGGGCACTTACCCTGCACTATAAAGGCCAGCCATTTTGCAGCATTCACTCTTGTGCAACGGTTTTTTGGAGAGAGACCAAGGAGGAGAGCTTATTGGTTTGGACCAACACTAGGACAGGTATTTTTGGCTCAGGTCAGAGCTTAGCAATTATCTTTGCCTTCATTGAGAGCTCATTGTTTGCCAGCATATAATGGGGGCTGCATTGGGTGCCAACGCTGACTTTCAGCCTTCTGCCAGAAGGGCTTACAGACGCCGTGAGAGAGTGGCAGCCCTGGCTAGACGCAGAGGGGGCAACAGGCGTCGCCAACTGAGGCCTTACCCACCCAGGGTATACCGCCAACAGTCCTCCTATCTGACCATGTCTGCCGCGATGTGTGTAAGGAGGCTGCGATTCAGAAGGGAGGTGGTTGCAGACATCTGCCAGCTGCTTCAGAGAGATCTGCAGCCACAGCTGATGCGCAGGACGTCTCTGTCGGTGGCAGTGAAGGTGACGGTGGCTTTCAACTTCTATGCCACCGGCTCCTTCCAATCCGCGGCTGGGGACATCGCTAACATCTCCCAGTTCGCCGTGCATTGCTGCATCCGCCAGGTGACCGAAGCCCTTTTCAGAAGGAGACATCAATTCATCTCCTTCCCCATGACCCTGGACAAGCAGCAGCAGCGTGCAGTGGGATTTGCAAGAATAGCGGGCTTCCCCATGGTGCAGGGCGCCATTGACTGCACGCATGTGGCTTTGCGGGCACCTCTGGAGCATGCCGAGGATTACCGCAACCGGAAGGGCTACCATTCCCTCAACGTACAGCTGGTGTGTGACCACAGGCAGCGCATCCTAGCTGTCAATGCCCGCTTTCCAGGCAGCAGCCACGATGCCTTTATCCTGCGACAGACAACTGTGGCTGACATGTTCCAGGCACAGCCTCCCCCAAGAGGATGGCTTATCGGGGACAAAGGCTATCCTTTGTGTACCTGGCTCATGACCCCGCTCCGCGCGCCCACGACCCCTGCTGAAGAGGCATACAACGAGAGCCATCAAGCGACTAGGAACATCATAGAACAAACAATCGGCGTCCTCAAGCAACGGTTCCGCTGTCTCGATCGCTCCGGGGGAGCCCTCCAGTATTCGCAGGAGCGAGTCTCCCAATTCGTCGTCGTTTGCTGCATGCTGCACAACCTGGCTATCCGCAGGACTCGGGTACTGCCACCTCACGTTGGACCCCCACCTCAGGAGGAGGAGCAGGAGGAGCATGAGGAGGAGGAGGACGAGGAGTACCAGCCCAGGAGGGAGGCACAAGGTCCAAGGGCCGCCCGTCGGCGGCTTATTGAATGTCACTTCTAGGCCCCCTGTCAGGGAATGGCTTGTGCCAATGAAAGAACATGATTGCAACCGCTCCGCAAGCCCTCAGCCGGTTAAGGCAACAAACACTTCAAAGATCAAACATGGACAATGTTAATAAATAAAATGCTTTATTGTACAAACTCAGGGCCCTTCCCACATGAAAACCAAAAACAGACGAAACCCCCAAAAAACACTCAAACACATTACTCGCTCCCACAACCTGGAGAGGATTAACAAAACAGTGCAACTAAAATGGCCGTCATCCTCGGCCTTCGTCAAAAACAAACATCACATCCTCGGCCTCAAAAAACAAACATCCAATTCTCGGCCTCAAAAAACAAACACAACTGGCCACACATTCGACTTTTTGGCCCACTAGGGCGATGCCTTGGCCATCTTTGTGTGGCCCCTGCCCGCCCTGCTGCTCCTCCTCAAAGTAAGGCCATTGGCTGCTGCAAGGCTGGGGGCAGGCTCCAGAGGGGCACACGTCATGACGGCAGATGCCCTTGGGGGTCGGCCTAGTCGAGGTCTGGCCGTCGAGCGGGCGGCTGTTGAATGCTGCAGCTGTGGCTGGCCAGCATCAGTCGCTGCAGCAGCTCCTGGCAGCTCCACTGGGGGAGTGGCAGTGGCGGCTGGAGGAATGGGGGCAAGCTGGCGGATGGCAGGCGCTCGCTGGTCACCTGAGACACTGGCACTCGCCCAGGCCAGCACTGCAGCATGCGCACCAATCTGCCGAGGGACAGACCGCTGTGCTGCTGCAGCGCGCCGGGTGCCCTGGCGATGCCTGGCTGACACAGCGAGTGTGGCAGCAGTGAGTGCCCGTGTTGACCTGTTCAGTGACCTCATCAGAGCACCCAGTGACTGCACGGCACCACTGATCAGCTGCCCACTCGCTGCCTGAGCTGCCCCGAATGCCGCCCGACTCGCTGCCTGATCTGCCCCGAATGCCGCCCGAATCGCTGCCTGCTCTGCCCCGAATTCCGCCAAACTGATGGCCTGTGAGGCCCCGACGTCGGTGACACTCCGAGAGAGGGACTCGATGGCCTCAGGCAACCGTGCCACTACCCCCATGAGCTCCGTGTGCCAGCGCTCCGAGTCCGTGGACAAGTCCTCGAGGCGTTCCATCTCCTCGGCGAAGACCATCTCCGGACTGGAGGCCGGACTCTCCCTCTGGGGAGAAGGCCGCCGAGCTGGCCGACCCTTCCTGCGTTGCTGGACGCCGCTGGGCCCAGCAATTGGACTCCCCTCCGACCCTTCCCCCCTCTGGGGAGAAGGCCGCCGAGCTGGCACCCCCCTCCCGCGTTTCTGCAGGCCGCAGGTCCCATGAGCTCCCCTCCCCTCCGACACTTCCGCCACGCTCCCCTCCAGGGAAGACGTGTCCCCTACATTCGCATGGGTTGCCACGGCTGAGGGTTCCCCTGATGGGCCGCCTTCCTCTTGCTCCTCCTCCTCCTCCTCTTCTGAGGGGCTGTCACTGGCAAGTTCAGGGACCTCCTCCTCACCATCTGAAAGCAGGAAGGCACAAGAGTAGCTTTAGAGTGAGGAGAGGGCGTCAGCGAGGGATGCATGAGTGGTGGCATTCAGCGCATTGGTCGGACAGTGGCAAAGGATGTAGATCTGATGCGCAAGTGGGATGAGAGAGGTCCAAACGTTGATGTCCTTACCATTGGTGCCCAGAACAGGGTCGGCATCTCCACATGCAACGGGGCCAATCACCCGGCCACCCATGATGCGCTCCACGCGATGTTGCAGCTCGGTGAGTGGCTGGATCTGGGGTCGGCCTCCCCCGGTCGCAGTCCGGCTCTTCCTATTATTGGCCAGCTTGGCCTGCAAGAGAAAGGACGGCCTCTAAGTACAGTGTGTAGCCCTGATCTTGTGTGCACTGCCTCCCATGGTGGAATAGCCTGGCCAGTGTGTCGCCCTGATCTTGTGTGCACTGCCTCCCATGGTGGAAGAGCCTGGCCAGTGTGTCGCCCTGATCTTGTGTGCACTGCCTCCCATGGTGGAATAGCTTGGCCAGTGTGTTAAGTGCAGAATGTGCAATTGGTGTTCATGCCTGCCCCATAGCTGCTGGATGAGGGCTGGCCATTAGGGCTTTCAGGTCCCTTTGCCCATAATGTGAGGTGCACATGCAAGGATGAGGAGGTCACTGGAAAGGGTACTCACCCTGACAATCCGCGTGAGGTCATTAAACTTTTTGCGGCATTGGACACCGGTCCTGGGGACCTCGCTGTTGGCTGACACCTTGCTGGCGACATGCCTCCAGGCTCTCCGGTAGGCGCGGACTGGCGCCTTCCTGCCATTGTCCGGGTACAAAATATGGCGCCTCTTCTACACACCACCAACCAGCACACTCAGATCACGCTCTGAGAAGCGCTGCGCTCGTTCACGGGCCTTCTGCATGGCTTCAGGCGCTATTTGGGTCCAGCAGCAGTGTTCAGGCCTAGCTGGAGGGCTCCACTATCCAGGGCGTGGCAGCAGACAAAGTCGACCCTTCCCCCTTAAGAGCTGGCCGGCGCCAGGGTGTCTGCTGTCAATCACGAGATGGCCGCACCTGCGCTGCGCCCGGCCTCGGCGCTCTCGCTCAGCACCTCCGGCTTAGCGCCTAAAGAGAGGCGTCCAGCGCCAGTTTTAGCGCTCGAGCAAACTCTTAGGGCGAAGCTAATGAATATCAGAGAAGTGGCCTCGATTTGGCGGCGGGCGCAAACTTTAGCGGCCGCCCGACTTTACCGCCCCAAAAGTGGCTACAATGAATTTCTAGGCCTTTGTGTCACACCTATCTTTCAAATCTGTGGTATCACGCTGTAAATCACTAATTTTCAACTTTTTATTTCAAGCCATAGAAACATAGAAACATAGAAGATAGGAGCAGGAGTAGGCCATTCGGCCCCTCGAGCCTGCTCCGCCATTCAATGCGATCATGGCTGATCATCCAAATTCAGTACCCTGTCCCTGCTTTCTCCACATACCCCTTGATCCCTTTAGCTTTAAGAAATATATCCAACTCCTTCTTGAATATATTTAATGAATTGGCCTCTACTGCCGTCTGTGGAAGAGAATTCCACAGGCTCACCACTCTCTGGGTGAAGAAATTTCTCCTCATTTCTGTCCTAAATGGCTTACCCCTTATCCTTAGACTGTGACCCCTGGTTCTGGACTTCCCGACCATCGGGAACATCCTTCCTGCATCTAGTCTGCCCAGTCCTGTCAGAATTTTATACGTTTCAATGAGATCGCCTCTCATTCTTCTAAACTCCAGCGAGTATAAGCCCAATCGACCCAATCTCTCCTCATACGTCATTCCTGACATCCCAGGTATCAGCCTGGTGAATCTTCGCTGAACTCCTTCCATGACAAGAACATCCTTCCTCAGATAAGGCGACCAAAACTGCACACAATACTCAAGATGTGGTCTCACCAAGGCCCTGTACAACTGTAGCAAGACATCCTTGTTCCTGTACTCAAACCCTGTCGCTACGAAGGCCAACATACCATTTGCCTTCTTAACCGCCTGCTGCACCTGCATGCTTACTGTAGTGTATGTGCTTTAAGTCAGAACTACTTTTTACAGCTCCTGTATACTGTAGTACCGGCAGTAACCACACTGGTATATAAGCTGTGCGCATGCCTCTGTACTCCAGTCTAGAGATGACCCTCCTCCAGTAAAGACCTGTTGTTTGTTTATATACAGCATCCGTGTATTTCTTTATCCACTGAACCACGGATCTAACAGTGGTGACGTGTGTTGATGCGAATCTACCTGCAACATTAAACAATAAAAAAACAAAAAAAATAGTCGAGTCCAGGAACAGGGGCGTCGACCGCGAGCAACCGCCCAGCAGTCAGGCAGAGATCCAACTTCGCTGGGGAGGCTGTGGAGAGCTGGGCTTGGTTCCCCAGCCACAATGAGCAGTAAGAGACCGACGACAGGTCCAGAGCAGACCCTTCCCGAGCAGCGGCGGCTGGAGCCGACCGACGGCAGAGAGAGAGAGCCGGGCAGCGTCGACGGGGTAAGAAAGAGGGTGAAGAGAGCAGGGTGCAGCCGGGGATTGATCACCGAGCGGCGTCGAGGAAAAATACTGCAAACCGGAGAGAGAGAGGGTAAGAAACAGCCGGGTTCTAGACTGAGCGGCGTCGACAAATATCAAGAGAAGAACGCGCAGAGCACAGCCAGGGATCACGGGCTGATCAGGGTCCGCGGGGCGAAGCAAGGGGAGACGCCATTGAGCCGCAGAGAAGCAGGGAGAGCGCGGGAGGCACCATTGAGCCGCGGAGAAGGAGGGAGAGCGCGGGAGACGCCATTTTGCGAAGCCGCAGCGGAGAAGACGGGCGAGCGCGGGAAGGAAGGAAAGCGCGGGAGACACCATTTTGTGCCAGCGGAGAAGAAGGGGAAGTGCGGGAGGCGCCATTGGTGATAGTTAACGCACAACCAAGGATGCCGAAGAGTGGCAGTATCTCTACGTTCGACAATGAAGTCGAAGATTGGGCGACATATGTGGAATGTATTGAGGTGTACTGCAGGGCGAATGAAGTGCCAGATGCTAATAAAGCACTGGTTCTGTTAAATTTCATGGGTGCAAAAACTTATGGGTTACTGCGAAACCTAATAACCCCAGAGAAGCCGGTAAACAAGGATTTTGGAAGCATAGTAGAAATCCTACAGGACCACTTAAGCCCCACACCGCTGCTGATAGCAGAACGATTTAAGTTCCATAAAAGGAACCAACACAAAGACGAAAGCAATGCTGAGTACCTAACGGAACTGCGCAAGCTATCGAAATACTGCCAGTTTGGAGCAGAACTAGCAGACACATTAAGGGACAAGTTTGTGTGTGGGCTACAAAGTGAAGAAGCCGTTTCTGGGTTCCTATCAGAAAAGGACCTTACGCTGGACAAAGCTTTCAATATGGCAGTATCACATGAAGCAGCCGCAAGGGGTGCTGCAGAGATACAAAGGAGACCGCAAGAATACGGCACCAACGAAATGACCTATGGAACAGGGAAGTGCTATCACTGCGGCAGAACAACACATGACCAGAAAGATTGTTGGTTCAAGGACCAAGTGTGCAGACAGTGTGGGAAAGCAGGACACATAGCAAGAGTCTGCAGGTCTGGGAAGAAAACCAACAGTAAGAAATCTCCACAGGAGAAGTACAAAAAGGTATACCAGGTGATGGACAGTGGTTCAGACGAACAGAAAAGTGACACAGACTCCAGAAGCAAGGAGCTGGGTTGTCTGAAACTACATAATGTAACCGAAATAGAGGATCACCAGACTATCTGGGTTACACTCAAGATAGACGGAGTCCAAGTGAAAATGGAATTGGACACAGGGTCAGCTCTAACAGTCATAAATCAAAGAGACTACAAGTGGCTATTTTCACACATACCCTTGAAAGCTACAGAGGTTGTCTTGAAGACGTATACGGGGCAAAAAGTCTACCCCAAAGGAAAAATAAGGGTGAAAGTGACATATAAAGGTCAGGAAATACCTAAAATGGATATATATGTATTGCCAAATGGAGGACCACCACTGCTAGGATGTGAGTGGATCCGGAAGATACATTTAGATTGGCATTCCATACAGGCACTGAAGGTGGAGGCCAAAAAGGATGACGACATCACACCTGGACGACTGTCAAAAATGCTAACTGACGCAAAAGAAGTGTTCCAGGAGAGACTAGGAACACTAAAAGGAATAACAGCAACAATTAAAATAGAGGATAATGCAAGCCCAAAGTTTCTGAAGGCCAGACCAGTGCCTTATTCGATCAGACCAGCGGTTGAAGCAGAGCTGGAAGGGTTGGAACGTTCAGGAGTACTGTCCAAAGTGGACTGGAGCGAGTGGGCTGCACCCATCGTCCCTGTAATGAAGAGGTCGTTGAGTAATACGCTTGGGGAACCAAAGAAGGTCCGCATCTGTGGGGATTTTAAGGTGACAGTGAACCCAGTCCTTCACATGGTGCAATATCCGCTTCCACGAATTGAGGATATTTTCACCTCGCTATCTGGTGGTAAACGCTTCACCAAAATTGATCTAGCCCAGGCGTACTTGCAAATGGAGGTAGATGAAGCTTCGAAACATTACCTTACAATCAACACCCATAAAGGTCTCTATCAATACAACTGGCTGGTGTTTGGAGTAGCCTCGGCTCCGGCTATCTGGCAAAGGGCGATGGATCAGGTCCTGCAAGGGATTCCAGGGACCCAGTGTTATTTGGACGACATCTTGGTCACGGGCGAAAATGACGGTGATCACCTCGCTAACTTGGAGAAGGTGCTCGCCAGATTAAAGGAATATGGGCTACGAGCTAATCGCCACAAGTGCGAGTTTTTCCAGAAACAGATCTCGTATTGCGGCCACGTCATCGATGAAGAGGGGTTACATAAGTCCCCTGACAAGATTGAGGCAGCAGTCAAGGCTCCAGCACCGGAAAATGTGTCACAACTGAGGTCGTTCCTCGGGTTAGTAAACTATTACCACAAATTCTTAGCAAATTTGTCTACGGTACTACACCCGCTGAACACCCTACTGCAAACAGGGGTATCATGGAAGTGGGATGACGAACGTAGACAAGCTTTCCAGAAGTGTAAAGAATTGATCACATCAAAAGAGGTGTTGGCCCATTTCAACCCAGCACTACCAATTCGTTTGGCATGTGATGCATCACCCTACAGCATTGGAGCGGTGCTGTCGCACAAATTCCCAGACGGGTTGGAGAGGCCAGTCGCCTTTGCGTCTCGGCCACTAACCTCAGCCGAGCGCAACTACGCCCAGATTGACAGGGAGGCCCTCAGCCTAGTATGGGGAGTAAAAAAATTCAACCATTATCTGCATGGGCAGAAGTTCACCTTGCTGACTGACCACCAACCACTTGTCTCCATCTTTAATCCTAAGAAGGGCGTGCCAGTAATGACTGCACAGCGGTTACAAAGATGGTCCCTGTTTCTAGGGGCGAATCAGTATGAAATAGAATATAAAGGCACGAAACAGCATGGGAACGCTGATGGGCTATCGCGCCTGCCACTGCCTACGGTGGAGGAAGCACCAGCACTGGACCCTATCGAGATATTTTATTCGTCAATAATTGAACGATTGCCAGTAACAAACGCGGATATAGAGAAGGAGACCCGTAATGATCCGACGCTGTGACGGGTATATGAATTGACGGTGAGGGGATGGCCAACACATGGCGACTCACTGTTGCCAGCATTCTCATCCAGAAGAGTACAGCTGTCAGTATGCCAGGGAACAGTGATGTGTGGATCCAGAGTGGTGATTCCACCCAAGTTAAGGGAGAGAGTGCTAAAGGAGCTACATGACGGTCATCTGGGGGGAGTGAAAATGAAAAGCCTTGCTAGGGCTTATGTGTGGTGGCCGGGAATTGATCAACAAATCGAAGACCTAACTAAGAGCTGCTTAGGATGCCAGAAGGTCCAAAATGCACCACCACATGCCCCTCTACACCCATGGGAGTGGCCCTCCTCTCCATGGCAACGGGTGCACATTGATTTTGCTGGTCCATTCATGGACTCAATATTCTTAATAGCAGTGGATGCTCATTCAAAGTGGCCTGAGGTGATAAAGATGTCTTCAACCACTACAGAGAAAACGATTGCAGTCCTACGGACCATATTTGCCAGAAACGGTTTGCTAGAGCAGATCTGCTCTGATAATGGACCACAGTTTGTGTCCGACGAGTTCCAAAAATTTATGAAAAGGAATGGGGTAAGGCATTACACATCCGCCCCGTATCATCCAGCCACCAATGGATTGGCTGAGAGGTTCGTACAAACCTTTAAGAAGGCGATAAAGGCCATGTGCGATGAGGAAATTCAACTACAGCATAAGATGGACAATTTCTTATTAGCCTACCGAAACGCGACACATGCAGTTACCAACCAGACCCCGGCCATGATGTTCTTTAACCGAAGGTTGAGATCTCGTCTGGACTTGCTCAGACCAAATGTGCGAAGAAATGTTGAGGACAAACAATTCCAGCACATCAACGAGAAGCCGACAAGGAGCTTCAATGTAGGGCAACCAGTCTTGGCCCGTGACAATCGAACAGAGAAGTGGCAACCCGGAACGATATGTACAAGGCAGGGGCCATTAATGTACACAGTGGATGTAGGGGAAAACATTGTGAGACGCCACGTCGATCAGATCTTAGCGTCACAGGAAGGCGTCAACCCCATGTCTCGAGTACCTGGGGATGAACCCGACATACCGGTAGCATCTACTTCAGACCCAGTAGCAGTGGAACCCGATGAACTACCCGATGAAAAGGGGTCAGAATCGCCTCTGCACCAAGAACAAGAACCTCCGGACAGGCGCTATCCCGAAAGGGTCAGGAAGCCGCCCCAAAGACTGAATCTATAAATGGACTTTTTGTTATTGAATGTACATGTAAAAATGTAATTGTTATTTGAATATTAAGGGGTATTATTAATCTAAAAAGGGAGGAATTGTAGTGTATGTGCTTTAAGTCAGAACTACTTTTTACAGCTCCTGTATACTGTAGTACCAGCAGTAACCACACCGGTATATAAGCTGTGCGCATGCCACTGTACTCCAGTCTAGAAACATAGAAGATAGGAGCAGGAGTAGGCCATTCGGCCCTTTGAGCCTGCCCCGCCAGGGATGACCTGTTGTTTGTTTATATACTGCATCCGTGTAATTCTTTATCCACTGAACCACGGATCTAACACTTACCTTCAGCGACTGGTGCACAAGGACACCCAGGTCTCGTTGCACTTCCCCTTCTCCCAATCTATTGCCATTCAGAAAATCTGCCTTCCTGTTTTTGCCACCAAAGTGGATAACCTCACATTTATCCACGTTATATTGCATCTGCCATGCTTCTGCCCAATCACCCAACCCGTCCAAATCATCCTGGAGTTTCTTGGCATCCTCCTCACAGCACACACGCCCACTCAGCTTTGCGTCATCTGCAAACTTGGAGAGATTACATCTAGTTCCCTTGTCCAGTTCATTAATATATATTGTGAATAGCTGGAGTCCAAGGACCGATCCCTGCGGTACCCCACTAGTCACTGCCTGCTACTCGGAAAAAAAAACATTTATTCCAACTCTTTGCTTTCTGTCTGCCAACCAGTTCTCTATCCAAGTCAATACCTTGCCCCCAATCCCATGTGCCTTAACTTTACACGCTAATCTCTTATGCGGGACCTTATCGAAAGCCTTCTGAAAATCCAAATACTCCACATCCACTGGTTCACCTTTATCTATTTTACCAGTTACATCCTCAAAAAGTTCCAGTAGATTAGTCAAGCATGATTTACCTTTTTTAAATCCATGTTGACTTTGTCCGATCCTGTCACTGTTTTCCAAGTGCTCTGCTATTACATCTTTTATAATGAACTCTAGCATTTTCCCCACTACCGATGTCAGGCTTACCGGTCTGTAATTCCCCATTTTCTCTCTACCACCTTTTTTGAATAGTGGGGTAACATTAGCTACCCTCCAATCCATGGGTACTGTTCCAGATTCCATCGAATGTCGGAAGATGATCAGCAATGCATCTACTATTTCTAGGGCCACTGCTAAGCCGACCACTGCCTGATTCTTCCTGGTGTTGTGTGATTTCTTACATTTGTCCACCCGAGTCCAACACCGGCATCTCCACACCATGATTCTTCCTGCGTGTCCTTTGGTGTTCCCAGCTCTGATATTCTGCCAACCATCCCCGGTGTTGCTGTACTTACCCACCCGAGGCTGACACTTCAACTCGCCAGCTTCCCCACAGGTTGACAGCCACAGACCATGAGGCTGAAAAAATAACCTTCTCTACTTGAACCAACATGTCACATATTGACAAATACCATTCACAATTCAGGAGAGTAGCTTTGGCTGCTTCTAGCTCTGACAGGACAGGACCAGGTTGGGGCCAATCAACAACAACAACTTGTATTTATATAGTGCCTTTAACATAGTAAAACGCCCCAAGGCGCTTCACAGGAGCGCTAACAAAATGTGACACTGAGCCACATAAGGAGAAATTAGGCCAGGTGGCCAAAAGCTTGGTCAAAGAGGTAGGTTTTAAGGAGTAGCTTAAAGGAGGAAAGAGAGGTGGCGAGGCGGAGAGGTTTAGGCAGGGAATTCCAGAGCTTAGGGCCTAGGCAACAGAAGGCACAGCCACCAATGGTTCAGCGATTATAATCAGGGATGCTCAAGAGGGCAGAATTAGAGGAGCGCAAATATCGTGGGGGGGTGGTGGCGGGGGGACTGAAGGAGATTACAGAGATAGGGAGGGGCGAAGCCATGGAGGGATTTGAAAACAAAGATGAGAGTTTTGAAATCGAGTCGCTGCTTAACCGGGAGCCGGTGTAGGTCAGCGAGCACAGGGGTGATGGGCGAACGGGACTTGGTGCAAGTTAGCACACGGGCAGCCGAATTTTGGATGACCTCCAGTATACATAGGGTAGAATGTGGGAGACAAGCAAGGAGTGTGTTGGAATAGTCAAGTCTAGAGGTAACAAAGGCATGAATGAGGATTGAGCTGAGGCAAGAGCGGAGAGGGGTGATGTTACGGAGGTGGAAATGGGCGTTCTTAGTTGCTGCGGATATGTGGTCGGAAGCTCATTCCAGGGTCAAACATGACACCAAGGTCGCGAATCTCTGCTTGATGCTGCTAGACCCCTGGGAGCCTGTCAATGATGCTAAACCCCACTATCCCCAGCGCTGCTAAATGCCAGACACCTACCTCCAATCTGTTAGATGCTGTGTACCATCTTGCGGTGTATCCTGGGATATAAAAAAGATAAGAAATAAACATTGAGTACATAAGTAAGAAACAATAATTGGTTTTATAGAAACATGGACGGTAGTGGAATTTAGTCCCAAAACACCAGCAGAACTCCCAGGATATTATGTTGTAATCTGACTTGCATAGACACCCTGGGGTAGAGTTTCCGCTAGTTTGCGCCAGTATTATCCACGCAAAATCGTTGAAAGTGGTCGCACCAGCGCAAAAGATCGTGGAATTTTAAACGTAAGTTACGTCAAACATAAATCAAGTTTCTGCGGTGTTTAACACAGGCGGAAAAATCATTTTGCCCAAAGCCGGCCCCTCCCACAAAACTGGCCACGTCCCCAGATCAAAATAACAGGATGGCGAATTTCCGCCGATTGCGGCAGTTTGCGGCCGTACGAGGAGGCTCTTCAAATTGAGCTCGTTTTTTAGGCGCACAGGCACTGGTAGGCAGGTTTTAAAAGTTTTTACATTTATTAAAAAATATTTAATTTACTGAGAAACTGGCTAGTGTGTACCAATGAAACTCGTAAATGATGCAGTGTAGTACTTTTTATTTTCAGTGATTTAAAATCAGGTTACTCACTGGTGGAGGACTAGACACTCTTATTAAAAATGCTTATTTTTGGTGATAAATCCATTTTCAGCTGTATTAATAAAACTGCACCAGGTTACCACTCTTAAATATATCAATGAATGAATATTTTTTAATGCAAAGAAAAAAACGATTGCATTCTATTATGCTGACCGATAGCGCTGGTTCATGGAAGATTTTACATTTATGATTATGCAAATGCCTTTTAGTGGAAACCTGAACCATAGCTTCACTTCGGATAAACAGCGCAATTTCAAGCGCAATTTGCACCCAGTTTTACGATTGCGCCCAAAGCGGAAACTCTATCCTCGTAAATCAATAGCCCTGAAAGTACATAGTGCATTGCGTGGCTTAATACCTCTATTGTTGTAAAACAACTTATCCTCTTATTCATTCTGAGCCATGCCACAGGAACTGTGCGACTATATGATATATTAAAGAGCACTTCCTGTCCATTCCACCCTTATTTCCTGTGTATTGATTTTGCATTACACATATTTCTTTCACACCTATCTGTCAAACCCGAGGTATCACACTGTAAGTCGCTTCCCACTTCTACTTATCTCTAGCCCGATTCTTTCCATGTGACCTCTGGCCCTCCCAGCTCTGTTATTCTGGAACCCATCTCTGATGTTGCTGTTCAAGCCTGCCTGATGCCGACACTCCAAATCTATGGAAATTCTGGCCGGCAAGGCAAATATCCCTGTGGACGGCTATAGTGCGCTGGTGAGCACTTGTACTTGGGGCCACTTTTTTTTCACTTTTTTAAAATCCCAACTGAGATCCATGTCTGGTGCAGCTGTACACACTGCCACGTGTGAAGTCTTTAAAATGTAACTTTCACCTGTGTTTTTAAGCCTCCGACGGCCATGAAGCACCCTGTGCAATTTAACACTTTTCTTTGGTTGCTTCAAAATGGCCTCCCCGCAAGTTCATACATCAACAGCCACTTGAACCATTTGCCCTCACCACAGGTGGCGAGTATTTAAAATGTTTCTTCATCAGGTCTAAATTACCTGGGCCATTCGCCTGTAAGAAGCTACCATTTGTATTTGTATCTATTATTCCAATGCTCTCTGAGCCGGCCTCCCACCTTGCACCCTCCGTAAACTTGAGCTCATCCAAAATTCTGCTGCCTGTATCCTAACTCGCACCAAGTCTCGTTTACCCATGACCCCTGTGCTCGTAGACCTACACTGGCTCTCAGTCCGGCAACACCTCGATTTTAAAATTCTCATCCTTGTTTTCAAATCCCTCCATGGCCTCACCACTCCCTGTCTCTGTAACCTCCTCCAGCCCACTCTGAGATATCTGGGCGCCTCCAATTCTGGCCTCTTGCCCATCCCCAATTTTAATCGCTCCACCATTGCTGGCCGTGCCTTCTGTTGCCTAGGCCCGAAGCTCTAGGATTCCCTCCCTAAACCTCTCTGCCTCTCTATCTCGCTCTCCTCCTTTAAGACACTCCTTAAAACCTACCTCTTTGACGAAGCATTTGGTCACCTGTCCTACTATCTCCTTATGAAGCTCAGTGTCACATTTTGTCTGATGACGCTCCTGTGAAGTGCACTGGGACGTTTTACTACATTAAAACGGCTATATAAATGCAAGTTGTTGTTGTATCTAGGTAACATTCATGAAAAACATTATTGCTCAAGTTGTGGGGAAAATTGTAAGCTAACTATGCCCAATTATAATACGATTCTAAATATGTGCTTTTTAAAATTAAGGTAGAAAAAAATATTATAAAGGAGGCTTCTGTGCATGTAAATTGATGCCCCCTTCATCTCCCCTTTCCCAATGTGTTGATTGGTTTTGTATATTTGAGAACTACTTTCAATGCCTGTCCTTTAGTAATCTGTTCAGAGATCGATAGAGTTTTAGATATTAAGGGAATCGAGGGATATGGGGATAGTGCGGTTAGGTGGAGTAGGGGCAGAAGATCAGCCATGATCATATTGAATGGCGGAGCAGGTTCGAAGGGCCGAATGGCCTACTCCTGCTCCTATTTCTTATGTTCTTGTGTTCTTTTTCAACAGCACAATCTCTGGCTCACCATAACCAATGCTAAAGAAGGTCTGTTAGTATAATATATCATATTGTGGTGCTGCCAGTTAGGTACATGAGCCTTAATGGGAACCCAATCTCAATCTCCATCAAAATTGGTGAACCAGTCACTGCAAGAAGTAACAACAGAAAATGCTGGAAGCACTCAGCAGGCCAGGCAGCATCGTGGAGAGAGAAACCGAGTTAACGTTTCAGGTCTGGGACCCTTCATCAGACCGGAAAAGGCTGCATGAATTGTCCAACTTGCAAAAATGTTTGTGTTAAAGTTAAATCAGGCTCCCAATTGATTTAAATATTAAAATGAAGTGTCCCGCCTCTCCAAGACTGGACACAGGCACACCATGCAATCTGTAGTGTATGTACCCGTTCACCTTTAAGGGAACTACTTTAGGTGTGGCACTATTTGTTTGGCTTCTGTATACTGTAATACCGATAGTGACCACACCAGTATATAAGTGTTGTGCCAGGAGTTATTGGGCAGATTCGCCCGGACCTTCGAATAGTAAAGACCTGTTTTGTTTGTTACTTCTGAAGTCTGTGTATTTATTAACTGCACAACCCACAGACTTTACACAATCCGCCGCTGTAAAAATGGCGTAGCCAATTTGCACACAGCAAGCTCCCACAAACAGCAATGTGATAATGACCAGATAATCTGTTTTTATGATGTTGATACCGGGGATAACTCCTCTGCTCTTCTTCAAAATAGTGCCATGGGATCTGTTACGTCCACCTGAGAGAGCAGGCGGGGCCTCAGTTTAACGTCTCATCCAAAAGACGACACCTCTGACAGTGCAGCATTCCCTCAACACTGCACTGGAGTGTCAGCCTAGCTTTTTGTATTCAAGTCTCTGGAGTGGGACTATGAACCCACAACCGTCTGACTGAGAGGCAAGAGTGCTACCAACGGAGCCACATCTGACACTAATATTAAACCATAATAAATTACACCCTTATTACTCATAACAGTCAATATTTCTACATGAAATGACAGTAACATGCTTCCACTCCAATGGGATACAGATTTACACAGATGAGTGTCTGAGGTGAGTGTCTACTGGAACACCCTCCTGCAAACTGCTTTAAGTGCAATCCATTTTGCATTACATTGAGCCCTATGGGTGTGTACGAGGTGCACACGTGCCCGTAGGGGCCGCGCAAGTTCCGGGTTTAGGCAAGCGAAGCGCATGCGCTGAAACCCGACACTTGCGATCTGTCAATAATCTTCAGTGAGGACAGGTTGGCCATAGCTACAGTTATCAATGCCACTTAGTGATTGGCGAACAGGAGGCACACCCACAATTTTAATCGCTCCACCATTGGCGGCCGTTCCTTCAGTTGCCTAGGCCCCAAGCTCTGGAATTCCCTCCCTAAACCTCTCCGCCTCTCTCTCATTTAAGAAGCTCCTTAAAACCTACCTCTTTGACCAAGCATTTAGCCACCTGTCCTAATATCTCCTTATGCGGCTCGGTGTCAAATTTTGTCAGATAACGGTCCTGTGAAGCGTCTTGGGATGTCGTACTACGGTAAAGGCGCTATATAAATGCAAGTTGTTGTTGTTATTGTGATACATTGGCCCTGGCAGTTTTAACTTCGGTGTTAATGTGAAGGAGTGCTCCATCTTGTGGCTCAACTGGTAACTGGTAAACATTGTCTGATGAGGACGGATGAGTTTAAATGACAAACGGTGAAAGTTGGAATTCTGGGTTGTGAATCCAACATGCTACTGTTATAAATAGTCTCGATTACTGCAATATAGAAGATATTTCAGTGGATTGGTAGACCATATAATTCACGACTTGGAAGAATTATCAAGGCAGATTAACACTGAGGATTTAAAAAAAAAATCTCTTCAGTTTTTTACTTACAGTTTTCTTCTCTTGTCCTTCCTCTTTGCTTTTTTTTAATCATACTGGGGTATATCTCTTCAGTACCATGCCCGAGCGACCATCCTTCATATGCAAGCCTAAGCAGCGAGAGGATTCTACCATGGGGCATCCCAGTTGAGTCTGATCTTGTAATGCCCCCCCTCCACCCTCGTCCCCCCCCCCCCCCCCCGCCGCTCAAATCCACACACGCACATACCTTTCCAGCAGGTGTGATTAGATGGCGAACAGGAGCAGGAAGTGCAGTTGATTTTTGTTCTCCCTTCTCCTTCTTAAAGTCCTAAAGCCAACTGCAGTCCCCTACCACAGCCTTGGCTAAGGTCAAATAACTCTGAACAGATCAGGGATTGGACCAATGGAGCTTTCTGGTTTGTGTACTTGGCTCAGTGGTAGTGCTTTCACATCTGAGTCAAAATCTTGTGAGTTAGAAACGTCACTTCACATAATCTAGGCTGACACTTCAGTACAACACTGAGGAAGTGCTCTATTGTCAAAGATACTGGCATTTGGAGGAGACAAACGGAGGTCCCATCTGCCTGTTCAGGTGGACATAAAAGATCCCATCGAAATATTTAACAAAGAGCGCAGATATTTCCCAGTGTCCTGGTCAATATCGTATTCTTCAACCGACACCACCAAAACAGATTAACTGCTTGTCTATCTCGTTTGCTGTTTGTGGGACCTTGCAATATGCAAATCAGCTACCATGTTGCCCAAATAGCAACAGTGACTGCACTTCAAAAGTATTCCATTGGTTATAAAACACTTTGGGACATCCAACAAGACTTGAAAGGTGCAATATGAATGCAAGTTTTTTTTAACCCTTTTTCTTTCTTTCTCTTTTTCTCTACATGTATTTTGATCCCTGCACCCAAATGCATCTTGGCTCATTATAACAGCCCGCCCCTGGACTAAAGAGCTGTACACCTGAATTTCCTGCAATTACACTGGTTCAAAACAGGTATAGGGCCTTTCTTGGCCTTAGGCCATCCCAAAGCGTTTACAGCCAATGAGGTATCTTTGAAGTGTAGATACTGTACTATAATAATGTAGGAAATGTGGCAGCCGATTTACACATAACAAAGTCCAACAGCAATGAGATATATGACCAGATAATTTGTTTTTATATTGATATTGGTTGAAGGATAATTATTAGCCAGGGCACTGGCGGGGGTGGGGGTGGGGGTATGGGTGGGGGTGGGCAGGGGGAGGAGAAGAGTCTGAGTGAGCGGACCTGCGGCAGGAACAGAGTCGGAGACCGGTGACAAAGGCAGCGCGGAGCAGAGGCCTGGGAGTCTGAGTGAGCGGACCTGCGGCAGGAACAGAGTCAGAGACCGGTGACAAAGGCAGCGCGGAGCAGAGGCCTGGGAGTCTGAGTGAGCGGACCTGCGGCAGGAACAGAGTCGGAGACCGGTGACAAAGGCAGCGTGGAGCAGAGGCCTGGGAGTCTGAGTGAGCGGACCTGCGGCAGGAACAGAGTCGGAGACCGGTGACAAAGGCAGCGCGGAGCAGAGGCCTGGGAGTCTGAGTGAGCGGACCTGCGGCAGGAACAGAGTCGGAGACCGGTGACAAAAGCAGCGCGGAGCAGAGGCCTGGGAGTCTGAGTGAGCGGACCTGCGGCAGGAACAGAGTCGGAGACCGGTGACAAAGGCAGCGCGGAGCAGAGGCCTGGGAGTCTGAGTGAGCGGACCTGCGGCAGGAATAGAGTCGGAGACCGGTGACAAAGGCAGCGCGGAGCAGAGGCCTGGGAGTCTGAGTGAGCGGACCTGCGGCAGGAACAGAGTCGGAGACCGGTGACAAAGGCAGCGCGGAGCAGAGGCCTGGGAGTCTGAGTGAGCGGACCTGCGGCAGGAACAGAGTCGGAGACCGGTGACAAAGGCAGCGCGGAGCAGAGGCCTGGGAGTCTGAGTGAGCGGACCTGCGGCAGGAACGGAGTCGGAGACCGGTGACAAAGGCAGCGCGGAGCAGAGGCCTGGGAGTCTGAGTGAGCGGACCTGCGGCAGGAACAGAGTCGGAGACCGGTGACAAAGGCAGCGTGGAGCAGAGGCCTGGGAGTCTGAGTGAGCAGACTACGTGCGAGGGAGACAGTTGGCAAGCGACACAATGAAGGAGTGACGTCAGAATTCAAAGGTGTTGCTGGCACAAGGGAGCTGAGAGGTGCGTATCAGGTGAGTATTTGTGTTAAATTTTTTTTTGTTCTGTTCGAGTATATTTCTGCTAAGTAGATCATAGCCTATCTAATAGAGGGAAGTGCTGTTTGGTGGGTAGCTGTTGAGTGTTTCTTGTCAAGTTTTAAGTTTATTTCTGCTAAATTACCTCCATAGTCTGGTAAATAAAGGCATGGCAGGGCAGCTCAGTCCCGTGATTTGCACATCCTGTGCCATGTGGGATATCCTGGACGCTTCTTGCAGCCTGAACGACCACGTATGCAGGAAGTGTCACCAATTGCAGCAACTCGAGCTCCGGGTGTCGGAGCCTGAGTGGCAGCTGGAGTCGCTACAGTGCATCCGCAAGGCTGAGAAATACTTGGAAAGCACGTTTCTAGAAGTGGTCACCCCACAGCCTTGGAATGTGCAGGCAGAGAGGGAATGGATGACCGCCAGACAGAGAAGGAGGACCAGGCAGGTAGGGCAGGAATCCCCAGAGTGCATCTCGCTCGCTAATCGGTTCACAGTTCTGGAAACTGGGGAGAGCAGCCAGAGCCAAGGCCACGGCACCACAGGTGGCTCAGCTGCACAGGGGTGGAGGAAGAAGAGTGGAAGAGCAATAGTGATAGGGATTTATTGGTTAGGGGAACAGATAGGCATTTCTGTGGACACAGACGTGACTCCAGGATGGTATGTTGCCTCCCTGGTGCCAGGGTCAAGGATGTCACTGAGCGGCTGCAGGACACTCTGAGGGGGGAGGGTGAACAGCCAGAGGTCATTGTCCATATCGGTACCAACGACATAGGCAGTAAGAGGGATGAGGTCCTGCAGGCAGACTATAGGGAGCTAGGAAACAGTTTAAAAAGCAGGGCCTCAAAGGTAGTAATCTCTGGATTACTCCTGGTGCCATGTGCTAGTGAGTACAGGAATAGGAGGATAGAACAGATGAATGCGTGACTGGAGAGATGGTGCAGGAGGGAGGGCTTTAGATTCCTGAGGCATTGGGACCATTTCTGGGGATGGTGGGACCTGTACAAGCCGGACGGGTTACACCTCAACAGAGCCAGGACCAATATTCTCGCAGGGAGGTTTGCTAGTGCTGTTGGGGAGGGGTTAAACTAGCTTGGCGGGGGGATGGGCACCAGCATATAGGAGTAGAAAAGAGGAATAAGTTGCATAAAAGAGTGAATGTGTTGGATAGAACGTGGGGGTGATTTTCCCAGCCCCGAGGAGGCGGGTTTGGCAAAACATTTGGCAAAATGGCAAAAACTGAGGGCAGGTTCGGAACCCGCATCCAACCCAGCTCTGCGCAATTTTGCCGAAGGTGGGTTTGATGGGTGCGATTCGGTTCCGCCTCCATCAGTCGGGAGAGGTAGTTAAGACCCTTAAATAGTGGGTAAGGGCCTCTATAATCCTATTTTGACAGTGTAAAGTCCGCGCATTAATAATACACGGACTGCGGGAGAACAATTAAACAGGTATTTACTTGAACAGAGGGTAACGTCAGACTGAAGTACAGAAGCCTGCTAGGGCCTTTTATACAGGTGTGGTCACTGCCGGTACTGCAGTATAAAATCAGTTCTTCTCTTAAAGGTACATACACAACAATTCCTCCCCTTTTAGATAAACAGTACATAACATTCATTTAACAACTAAATAATAACTAATTACAATTACAATTTTCTCGGTACTATATACATCAACTGAAATAATTATTTATAAGTTCAGTCTTTGAGGAGGCTTCCTGATCCTGACTGGATAGCGCCTTTCTTGAGTATCCTGTTCTTGCGGTGGAGTCGATTTTGGCTCATTGTCATTGGTTGGTTCGTCAGCTTCCAATACCACTGCTTCTGAGGTAGACGCAATCTGTACTTCGGGTTCATTACCAGGTGCACATGCTCGTGGTATAGGTTTGGCTTGTTCCTGTGACTAGAATCTGGTCAGCATGGCGTCTCACGATGCTCTCTCCAATGTCCACTGTGTACATTAGTGGTCCCTGCTGTGTGCATATCGTTCCTGGCTGCCATTTTTCTGTTCGGTAGTCGCGGGCCAAGACTGGTTGTCCTATCTTGAAGCTCCTGGTTGGCTTCTCGTTGATGTGCTGGAATTGCTTATCCTCAACATCTCGTCTTATGTTTGGTTTGAGCAAATCCAGGCGACATCTTAGCCTTCGGTTGAAGAACATTATGGCTGGAGCTTGGTTGGTGACTGCATGTGTCGCATTCTGGTAAGCAAACAAGAAATTATCTACCTTGTGTTGTAGTGGTATGTTGTCATTATACATCGCCTTTATTGCCTTTTTAAAGGTCTGAACAAACCTCTCAGCCAATCCATTTGTGGCTGGATGATATGGGGCTGATGTGTAATGTTTCACCCCATTATTCCTCAGAAACCTCCGGAAATCCTCGGACACAAACTGTGGCCCATTGTCGGAGCAAATCTGTTCTGGCAAGCCATTCCTGGCGAAGATGGTCCGTAGGACTGCAATAGTTTTCTCCGTGGTGGTGGAGGACATTTTGATGACCTCTGGCCATTTCGAATGGGCGTCCACAGCGATTAGAAACATTGAGTCCATAAATGGACCAGTAAAATCAATGTGTACCCATTGCCATGGAGATGAGGGCCACTCCCATAGGTGTAGAGGGGCCTGTGGTGGTGCATTTTGGACTTTCTGGCATCCTGGGCAGCTCTTGGTCAGGTCCTCGATTTGTTTATCGATTCCCAGCCACCACACATAAGCCCTGGCTAGGCTCTTCATTTTTACCCCTCCCAGATGACCCTCATGAAGCTCATTGAGCACTCTGTCTCTCAACTTGGGTGGAATTACCACTCGGGATCCACACATCAAGGTCCCCCGGCACACTGACAGCTGTTCTCTCCTTGGCGAGAATGCTGGCAACAGTGAGTCGCCATGTGCTGGCCATCCCTTCACTGTCAAATCATAGACCCGAGAGAGTGTCGGGTCATGTCGGGTTTCCTTCTCTATACTTGAGTTTGTAACAGGCAGACATTCGACTATGGTCGCATGGAATATCTCAACAGGGTCCACTGCAGGTGCTTCCTCTACCGTAGGCAACGGTAGGCGTGACAGCCCATCAGCGTTTCCATGCTGCTTCGTACCCTTGTACTCTATGTCGTACTGATGTGCCCCGAGAAAAATTGACCATCTTTGCAACCGTTGCGCCGTCATCACCAGAACGCCCTTCTTTGGGTTAAAAATGGAGACCAGGGGCTGATGATCAGTCAGTAGGGTGAATTTCTGCCCGTGCAGATAGTGATTGAACTTCTTCACCCCCCACACCAGGCTGAGAGCCTCCCTGTCAATCTGGGCGTAGTTACGCTCGGCTGAGGTTAACGAGCGCGACGCAAAGGCTATTGGCCTCTCTGAACCGTCAAGGAATTTGTGTGACAGCACCGCTCCAATGCCGTAGGGAGACGCATCACATGCCAACCGAATCGGTAGTGTTGGGTTGTAGTGGGCCAATACTTCTTTTGAAGTGATTAGGCATTTACATTTCTGAAAGGCACGCTTACACTCATCACTCCATTTCCATGTTACTCTAGTTTGCAGCAGGGCGTTCAGTGGGTGCAGAATTGTAGATAAATTCGGCAAGAACTTATGGTAGTGGTTCACCAGCCCGAGAAACGACCTCAGTTGCGACACATTTTCCGGTGCTGGAGCCTTGACTACAGCCTCAATCTTCTCTGGCGACTTATGCAACCCTTCCTCATCAATCATGTGGCCACAATACGAGATTTGTCTCCTGAAGAACTCGCATTTGGGCCGGTTGGCTCGTAGCCCATATTCCTGCAATCTAGTGAGCACCTGCTCCAGGTTGGCAAGGTGTTCACTGTCATTTTTGCCCGTAACCAGGATGTCGTCTAAATAACACTGGGTCCCCGGGATCCCTTGCAGGACTTGTTCCATCGCCCTCTGCCAAATAGCCGGGGCTGATGCTACCCTGAATACCAGTCGATTGTACTGGTAAAGGCCTTTGTGAGTGTTTATCGTGAGGTATTTCCTAGATGCTTCTTCCACCTCCATTTGTAGATACGCTTGGGCCAGATCAATCTTCGTAAAGCGTTTCCCTCCAGATAGTGAGGCGAAAATATCTTCTATCCGCGGAAGTGGATATTGTACTGTGTGCAGGACTGGGTTCACAGTTACCTTGAAGTCCCCACAGATGCGAACCTTCTTCGGCTCCCCAGGCGTGCTGCTCAATGATTTCTTCATTACAGGAACGATGGGTGTGGCCCACTCGCTCCAGTCCACCTGGGACAGCACACCCGAACACTCCAGACTCTCCAGTTCTGCCTCAACGGCTGGGCGGATCGCGTACGGCACCGGTCTGGCCTTAAAAAATTTGGGGTTTGCGTTATCTTCGATTTTTATCATTGCCTTTACTCCTTTTAGAGTCCCAAGTCCTTGTTGGAACACCTCTTTCGCGTCAGTTAGAATTTGTGACAGTCGTCCAGGTGTGACGTCATCATCCTTTTTGTCAGTCACAGTTAGCGCCTGAATGGAATGCCAATCCAATTGTATTTTTCGGATCCATTCACGTCTCAATAATGGTGGTCCTCCATCTTGTAGTATATATAGATACAGTTTCTGTGTTTCCTTGCTGTTATATTTAACTGGCACCCTTATTTTTCCTCTGGGGTAGACTTTTTGCCCCGTGTATGTCTTCAATACAATGGACGTGTCCTTTAAGGGTATGTGTGAGAATAGCCGCTCATAGTCTCGTCGATTCATGACAGTTAGGGCTGATCCTGTATCCAATTCCATCTTTACTTGGGACCCTGCTATCATGAGGGTGACCCAAATGGTTCGGTGATCCTCCTTTGCGATCACGTTGTGTAACTTGAGACAACTTAGTCTCCTGCTCCCGGAGTCCTTATCACTCTCCTGATCTTCCGAACTACTGTCTGTCAATTTCTTTACTTTCTTGTACTTTTCCTTAGTAGTTCTTGTAGTGTTGGTTTTCCTTCCCGACCTGCAGACTCTTGCTATGTGTCCCATTTTCCCGCATTGCCTGCATACTTTGTCCTTAAACCAGCAGTCCTTCTGATCATGGGTTGTTCTGCCGCAGCGATAGCACTTTTCTGCTCCATACGCCATTTCGTTAGCGCTGTATTCTTGTGGTTTCTGTTGTATTTCCGCAGCTCCCCGTGCTGCTGCTTCGTAGTATACTGCCACGCTGAAAGCCTGTTCTAGCGTCAGGTCCTTTTCTGAAAGTAGTCGTTTCTGGGTTCCTTCACTCTGGAGCCCGCAGACAAACTTATCCCGTAAGGTGTCTGCCAGTCCTGCTCCGAACTGGCAGTGCTTCGATAACTTGCGTAGTTCCGTAAGATAGTCAGCATTGTTCTCATCTCTGTGCTGGTTTCTTTTATGGAACTTGAATCTTTCTGCTATCAGCAGCGGTGTAGGATTTAGGTGTTCCTGTAAGATATTAACAATCTCTTCAAAACTTTTCTCCATTGGTTTAGTTGGGGTAATTAAATTCCGCAATAGGCCGTACGTTCTCGCGCCCATTAAATTTAATAATACCGACGCCTTCTTTCCATTGGCCACCTCATTGGCGTTGCAGTACACTTCAATTCTTTCCACATACGTGGTCCAGTCTTCTACCTCATTGTTGAAAGCAGTGATACTGCCACTCTTCGGCATCTTGGGTGATTTAAAATGGCGCCTCCCGCGCTTTTTCTTCTTCTCCAATGGAATAAAATGGCGCCTCCCGCACTTTTCCTTCTTCCCCAATGGAATAAAATGGTGCCTCCCGCGCTTTTCCTTCTTCCCCTTGCTGCCACGCTGCTCCTAGCATTCTACAGGGTAATGGCGGCGACCCGCGGCTTCGGCGCGTCTCACTTTTCCTTCCCCTCGTTTATTTTCTCTCCGCTGCCTGGTTCTTGAGTACCGACCGCGCCCTGTGCGCTCCACCCTCTCTCTCTCTTTTTCCTCCCGGTGACGCTGCGCGGCCCCTTTTGCAGAGGAGCTCGAGCCCGCCGCAGTCCGGAAGGGTCAGCGCACTACCTGCTATCAGCACGATTTGCTGGAACACCTTGACTGGGGAGCCAAGCCCAGCTCTCCACAGCCTCTCCCGCAATTCTCCGAACACCGATGGATCCTTGAGCGGTTGCCCGCGGTTGACGCCCGTTGCTCAGACTTCGACCTCCAAGAAACTTCTTCTCAGGGAAAGATCCCCGTGAGGTGATGCAGTACCGCAGGTGAGTTCGAACCTGCTCGTCGCCACTGTAAAGTCCGTGCCTTAATTATACACGGACTGTGGGAGAACAATTAAACAGGTATTTACTTGAACAGAGGGTACCATCAGATGGAAGTACAGAAGCCTGCTAGGGCCTTTTACACAGGTGTGGTCACTGCCGGTACTGCAGTATAAAATCAGTTCTTCTCTTAAAGGTACATACACAACAGACAGGCCTTTGTTATATTACCACATTTTCAGCATGTTGCACAACCCTCCTAAACCACGCCAGCTAATCCTGGCTGGTTGACAAGTGGGTGGCCTCCTCACAGCTGCAGCTCCACCATTAAAACAGAGCTTTCATCAGGGAGCAGTTGCAGGTGCCAGAACCTTTGTTCCACAGGTCTTTCAGCACTTTTAGCAGGCCTACCGAAGTCGGAGGTGCTGCAGCTTCTATCTCTCAACTGTGGGACCTCCTTGGAAGACCCTCTCCCCACTTGGACTGAGCGCTTCCCCAACATAGGTATCTGCCAGCAGCATGGGAACCATTTATTTCCTTTCATCATGGACCTCCGATTCGGATGAGGAGCAGCCATGGCAGCAGCAGAACCAGGCAGCTCAGCAGCAACAGCAACAGGAGCGCTAATCTCTTGCTCAGCCACCTGATGCTGCACAGGGCAGAAGGCACCAGTGCATTCAAGCACGTCGCCGTAGGAGATACCCCCATCTCAGGGTTTACAGACAGAGGATGAGCTACCTCAACATGACTGAGCAGCAGTGCCAAAGGAGGTTGAGATTTTTGCGAGAGGTTGTCCGAGACATCTGCACAATGCTGCACCAACACCTGGAGCCCAGAGGAGCGGGTGGACACCCCTTACCAGTGGCTGTCAAAGTCACCACCGCACTCAACTTTTTTGCCTCCGGCTCCTTCCAGGGATCATCAGCAGACATCAGCGGCATCTCCCAGTCAGCCGCCCACAGTTGCACCACGCAGGTTACCGATGCCCTTTTTGCAAAGGCCCACAATTACATCCACTTCTCAAGGGATCAAGCAAGTGTAACCGTGCGTTCAGTTGGCTTTGCAAATATGGCAGGCTTGCCAATGGTGCAGGGCGTCGTAGACTGCACACATGTGGCCCTTAAGGCATGCCATCAGAACCCAGCTATCTTTTTCAACTGCAAGGGCTTCCACTCCCTCAACGTATAGCTGTTGTGTATGCACAAGAAGGAGATTTTGCAAAATAACAACAGAAAATGCTGGAAAAACTCAGCAGGCCAGGCAACATCCATGGAGAGAGAAATAGAGTCAACGTTTCAAGTCGAAACCCTTCGTCAAGACTTCCTGTGCTTTTTCAGTCTTGACGAAGGGTTTTGACCTGAAACATTGACTCTATTTCTCTCTCCATGGATGTTGCCTGGCCTGCTGAGTTTTTCTAGCATTTTCTGTTGTTATTTTGGATTTCCAGCATCCGCAGTATTTTGCTATCGTACAAGGAGATTTTGCATGTTTGCGTCAAGTTCTGTGGTAGTTGCCATGACTCTTTCATCCTGCGGAACTCTAGTTTTCCTCCGCTCTTCAATCCGCCAAACCAACTTAACGGATGGCTCCTTGGTGACGAGGGCTACCCCCGAAAAAGTGGCTAATGATGCCGATCAGGAGGCCAGCTAACGAGGCTGAGGAGCGCTACAATGCCAGCCACATTTCAACCAGGTCCATCATCGAGCAAACCATTGGTTTGCTGAAGATGCGATTCCGATGCCTTGACAGATCAGGTGGAGCCCTGCAGTATTCAGCAGCCAGGGTCTCCAGAATGGTTGTGGTCTGCTGTGCACTATACAACATGGCACAGCATCGTGGCTTGCAGCTTCCTGATGAGCAAGTGGCTCAGTTCATAGCCTCCTCAGATGAGGAGGAGGAGGAAGAGCAGGAGCAGGAGGAGAACCGAGTGGCGGCGTATTGACCAGCAGCAGCGGCAGCATGCGAGCACATGGCTGCCCGTGATGCAAGGATTGCACTCATCCTGGCCAGATTTGCATAGGTTGCCCATTTTGGCACATGTCCTTGGCTCCATCTTAACACATGATAGAAAATGGACATAACTCTCTGGCCTCCTTTCACTCTGGCCACCAACCTGACCACAGAAGTGTCAAGGATGCCGCAATGTGGAGCTGCCTAAAGCGAAATAACAGATGCCATCACACCAACAGTTTGCCATCACCTCATTTTTATACTTTCAAACAAGGATGGTATTTCGTCAATAAACAGAAACAATCACCCAAGTGCCTACCCCTGTGACTAATGGTACTTTATTTTTCTCTTACGCGTGCTCCTACGTGGTTCTCCCCCTGTGGCTTCAGCAGAAGTGGAGGCACCTTGTTCACTTTGATGCTGCTCCTGCTTCGACACTTTGGCAGGCGTCCTCTGGGTTTACAAGCCTGTGAGTGCTCGCCAAACTTCTGCTCATCCTGCGGCAGTGCAGGGGCTGAGGCGCCCATCTCAGTTGGGTGCAGACTCTGGTGAGGCTCTCCGAGGACTACGTAGTGGCATGGAAGTGTGAGTGCTTGGGGAGGAGCCCCCACTTCCTTGTTCTCTGCCTCCAACTTCCCTCTCATGGGTCAGGTCCACTTCAGCGCTTGCAAGTGGCTTGAGAGCATCCTGCTGCACATCAGGGGGGCCATGGGGACCCGTATCTGCACTGGCAGTCCTACTCAAAAGGACTTCCATGAAACTCTGGTTTCTCTGCTCAATAGCTGCCCATCGCTCCTCCAGAGATGTCAATCTATTCTGAACAATCCCCATGTTTTCCTGACTCTGGCGACTTATTTCCTCCATGGCCGTAGCCAGCCTTTCCACGGAGGTTGCCATCCTTTCCATGGTGCTGTGTATATGTGCCATTGCCTCTCCAATGGTACTGCTCAGGTTAGAGTTGGACTCCTCTATCCTCTCCACACTCGCAGTGACCCTGCAGACAAGATCTGTCAGAGACTCCTGCACCTGCTCCTGGAGTTCCAACACCGCTCTCCTGGATGGACCCAGAGGCACAGGGTCCACATGCAGCGGAGCAGAGCTTGCAGAGTCCTGCACCTTCCGACAAGGACTCTCCACTGCTGTCCCTGTCTCCATCATCTGCTTATGCTCACTTGTGAGCTGTGATACACCAGGTGACAGCACTACTCGATGTCCCGAAGGTCCCACCGAGGTGTGAGTGTCTGCGCTGGTGCTGGGTGCGCTTAATTCTGCTGACGCTGTGCCTTCAGAGGTTACAGCTTCCTCTGAGGAGTCTTCTGGCTCAGGCTTTTCCTCCTGGACAGTGGGGAAGGGGGCTGTCGATGGTCCTGTGGGGGAGTAAAGGAAGGAGTTAGACACGTGATATAAACATTGCATGCACGTTGAATTGTGCAGATGATCATAAGTCAATCTGTTTGAACATCAGAATCAAAATCAGTCACTCATGCAATGTAAATGAGAGAGATGCAAAACTATTCTGTCACCAGCTTGCTCTGATGTGCCCGTCTGTCCATCCCCCACTTGCACATCCTCCTCGACTCCCACGATCTTGAGGGCTGCCTCCTCAGCGCTGGTGAGCTGGGCTATTGAGGGTGGCCCTCCTCCTGTCTTCGCCCTTTCACTCTTATTGTGGGCTCTCTTTTCCTGCAATGAGGGACACAAGTGGAAACATAGAAGATAGGAGCAGGAGTAGGCCATTCGGCCCCTCGAGCCTGCTCCGCCGTTCAATGAGATCATGGCTGATCATCCAAATTCAGTACCCTGTCCCTGCCTTCTCCCCATATCCCTTGATCCCTTTAGCCTTAAGAAATATATCTAACTCCTTCTTGAATATATTTAATGAATTGGCCTCAACTGCCTTCTGTGGCAGAGAATTCCACAGGTTCACCACTTTCTGGGTGAAGAAATTCCTCCTCATCTCTGTCCTTAATGGTTTACCCCTTATCCTTACACTGTGACCCCTGGTTCTGGACTCCCCCGCCATCGGGAACATCCTTCCTACATCTAGTCTGTCTAGTCCTGTTAGAATTTTACAAGTTTCAATGAGATCCCCTCTCATTCTTCTAAACTCCAGCGAGTATAAGCCCATCGACCCAATCTCTCCTCATACGTCATTCCTGCCATCCCAAATATCAGTCTGGTGAATCTTTGCTGCACTCCCTCCATGGCAAGAACATCCTTCCTCAGGTAAGGCGACTAAAACTGCACACAATACTCAAGGTGTGGTCTCAACTGCAGCAAGACATCCTTGTTCCTGTACTCGAACCCTCTCGCTACGAAAGCCAACATACCATTTGCCTTCTTAACCGCCTGCTGCACCTGCATGCTTACCTTCAGCGACTGGTGCACAAGGACACCCAGGTCTCGTTGCACTTCCCCATCTCCCAATCTACTGCCGTTGAGATAATAATCTGCCTTCCTGTTTTTGCCACCAAAGTGGATAACCTCGCATTTATCCACATTATATTGCATCTGCCATGCATCTGCCCAATCACCCAACCTGTCCAAATGATACTGGAGTTTCTCGGCATCCTCCTCACAGCACACACGCCCACCCAGCTTTGTGTCGTCTGCAAACTTGGAGATATTACATCTAGTTCCCTCGTCTAGATCATTAATATATATTGTGAATAACTGGGGTCCAAGGACCGATCCCTGCGGTACCCCACTAGTCACTGCCTGCCACTTGCTTTGCTTCCTGTCAGCCAACCAGTTCTCTATCCAAGTCAGCACCTTGCCCCCAATCCCATGTGCCTTAACTTTACACACTAATCTCTTATGCGGGACCTTATCGAAAGCCTTCTGAAAGTCCAAATACACCACATCCACTGGTTCTCCCTTATCTATTCTACCAGTTACATCCTCAAAAAATTCCAGTAGATTAATCAAGCACGATTTACCTTTTGTAAATCCATGTTGACTTTGTCCGATCCTGTCACTGTTTTCCAAGTGCTCTGCTATTACATCTTTTATAATGGACTCTAGCATTTTCCCCACTAACGATGTCAGACTTACCGGTCTATAATTCCCCGTTTTCTCTCTACCACCTTTTTTGAATAGTGAGGTAACATTAGCTACCCTCCAATCCATGGGAACTGTTCCAGAATCTATAGAATTTTGGAAGATGACCAGCAATGCATCTACTATTTCTAGGGCCACTTCCTTAAGTACCCTAGGATGTAGATTATCAGGCCCTGGGGATTTATCGGCCTTCAATCCCGTCAATTTCCCTAACACCATTTCCCTACAAATACTGATTTCATTCAGTTCCTCCCTTTCATTAGACCCTATGTTCCCCGACATCTCTGGGAGTTTATTTGTGCCCTCCTTTGTGAAGACAGAACCAAAGTATGTATTTAGTTGGTCTGCCATTTCTTTGTTCCCCATTATAAATTCCCCCGATTTTTGACTGCAAGGGACCTACGCTTGACTTCGCCAATCTTTTACTCTTCACATATCTATAGAAGCTTTTACAGTCAGTTTTTATGTTCCCTGCAAGTTACTCTCATACTCTATTTCCCTCTTCTTAATTAATCCCTTTGTCCTCCTTTGCTGAATCCTAAACTGCTCTCAATCCTCAGGTTTACTGCTTATTCTGGCCAATTTATATGTCCTCTCCTTGGATCTTATGCTATCCCTAATTTCCCTTGTTAGCCACGGTTGAGTCACCTTTTTTGTTTTATTTTTATGCCAAACAGGGATGAACAAATTCTGTAGTTCATCCATGCGATCTTTCAATGTTTGCCATTGCCTATCCACCATCAACCCTTTGAGTAACATTCCCCAATCAATCCTGCCCAACTTGCGCCTCATACCATCATAGTTTCCTTTATTTAAATTCAGGACCCTAGTCTCTGAGTCAACTACTTCACTTTGCATCTTAATGAAGAATTCTATCATATTATGATCGCTCCTCCCCAAGGGGCCTCGCACAACAAGATTGCTAATTATTCCTTTCTCATTACATAATACCCAGTCTAAGATGGCCTGATCTTTAGTTGGTTCTTCGACATATTGGTCCAGGAAACCATCCCATATACACTCCAGGAATTCCTCCTCCACAGTATTGTTACTAATTTGGTTGGCCCAATCTATATGTAGATTAAAGTCACCCATGATAACTGCTGTGCCCTTATTGCACGCATCTCTAATTTCCCATTTAATGCCATCCCCAACCCCCGCATTACTGTTTGGGGGCCTGTATAAAACTCCCACTAACATTTTCTGCCCCTTGGTATTTCTCAGCTCTACCCATACAGATTCCACATCATCAGAGCTAATATCCTTCCTTACAATTGTGTTAATCTCCTCTTTAACCAACAATGCTACCCCACCTCCTTTTCCTTTTCGCCTGTCTTTCCTGAATATTGAATACCCCTGGATGTTAAGTTCCCAGTCTTGGTCACCCTGGAGCCATGTTTCCGTAATCCCAATCATATCATATCTGTTTACATCTATTTGCGCAGCTAATTCATCCACCTTATTACGAATGCTCCTCGCATTAAGACACAAGGTCTTCAGGCTTGTTTTTTTTAACACTCTTAGACCTTTTAAAATTATTATTTACTGTGGCCATGTTTGATTTAAACCCTTGATTTCTCTGACTGCCACTTTTGCTTTTCTCCTTCCTGTCTTTTGCTTCTATCCTTTTTTCCCTCTCCTCTGTCTCCCTGCACAGGTTCCCAACCCCCTGCCATTTTAGTTTAAATCTTCCCCCACAGCACTAGCAAACACTCCCCCTAGGACATCGGTCCCAGTCCTGCCCAGGTGCAAACCGTCCAGTTTGTACTGGTCCCACCTCCCCCAGAACCGGTTCCAATGTCCCAGGAATTTGAATCCCTCCCCCTGGCACCATTCCTCTAGCCACGTATTCATCTGAAATACCCTTCTATTTCTACTCTGACTAGCATGTGGCACTGGTAGCAATCCTGAGATTACTACGTTTGAGGTCCTATTTTTTAATTTACCTCCAGCTCCCTAGATTCAGCTTTTAGGACCTCATCCCAGTTTTTACCTATATCGTTGGTACCTATATGCACCACGACAACTGGCTGTTCACCATCCCCTTCCAAAATGCTCTGCAGCCGTTCCGAGACATCCTTGACCCTTGCACCAGGGAGGCAACATACCATCCTGGAGTCTCGTTTGTGGCCGCAGAATCGCCTATCTATTCCCCTTACAATCGAATCCCCTATTACTATAGCTCTCCCACTCTTTTTCCTCCTGTCCTGTGCAGCAGAACCGTCCATGGTGCCAGGAAGTTGGCTGCTGCTGTCTTCCCCCGATAAGCCATCTCCCTCAACAATATCCAAAGCGGTATATCTGTTTGAGAGGGGGATGGCCACAGGGGGCCCCTGCACTACCTGCCTGCACCTACTACTCTGCCTGGCTGTCACCCATTCCCTTCCTGCCTGTGCAGCCTTTACCTGCGGTGTGACCAACTCATTAAACGTGCTATTCACGACGTCCTCAGCATCGCGAATGCTCCAGTATGTATCCATTTGCAGCTCCAGTGCCGCAATGTGGTCTGCCAGTAGCTGCAGCTGGATACACTTCCCGCACACATGGTCGTCAGGGACACAGGAAGTGTCCCTGATTTCCCACATAGTGCAGGAGGAGCATACCATGGTGTCGAGCTGTACTGCCATGACTTACCCTTTAATTAATTCAAATTAAGTTAAATCAAATCAATCCCACCAATTACACTACAATTAAATGCTATACTCAAGGGCCCTTGTTTACCAGCAGTCCCTGCTACACAACAGAGACCCTAGAAACTATAAACCACAAAATTTAAGTTTGAAAAAAAGCGAGAAAGAGAGAAATACTCACCAATCAATCACTTAGCTGCTTTCTGATGACGTCACACTTCGATTACTTTTTACTTCTCTCTCTCCTCTCACTGACTCTGTGCCTCTCACAGGTCTGCCACTCAGCTCTGGTCCCAGGCCTCCTCTCCACACTTTTTTATCCTCCTCTCGCTGACTCTGTGCCTCTCACAGGTCCGCCGCTCAGCTCCGGTGGAGTTTGAGTGAGAATGATAGAGGGAGTGCAGAGAATCCATAAAATAGATGCTTAGAAGGACACAAAGATGGAGTGAGGTCCCAACACCAAGGGTCCTCCCTGTGTGTTGTAAGTTGTTGTCATAGCATAACATTGATAGGGAGTGTGAGGGCAGCATAGTCGAATAGTTAAGTGAATGTGTACATAGAGAGAGAGGGATGGTTAAGGGTGCAAGAGATGTAAGGGTAAAGTGGGATGTGGAGGAGGAGGTTGACAATGCAGAGTGCTGATGATGAGAGGCGATGGGGAGCAGATTGAGGATAATGGTGATGTCATACTCACTTTTCCTGTGCGGAGAAGGTCATTAAACCTCTTTCAGCACTGCAGCCAGATTCTGCTGCACATTGATCTTGAACTGACCTCCTGTGCCACTTGCAGCCACACAGCTTTGGTCTGCTGGGGAGGTTTTTTCCTCCCAGAGGAAGGAAACAACACCTCCATCTGAGCTCTGGCTCCCTCCACCAGAGCATGGAGGGAGTCCTCATCAAACTGGGGTGCGGCCTTGGACCTTGAAGTAGACATATCAGGAGCACAAATCTGTTAGAAGAATCCCAAATAGAAGTTCTAAGGCAGAAAATGAACCAAGGCTGCTTGCAGCCCTTAAATGCAACTGCATAAATGACATCATCAGAGGCGAGTTTCAGGGTCAAAAGACTCATTGGGCCAGGGGTGTGTACACGCTTGAATTCAATTGCCCAATTAGGGCAAAATCGCTAAATTATCTCGCCTGACATCGGAGGCGGGAGTGGGAACCGTCAACCACCTGACCCACCCCCAACCCGCCACCAATGGCAAAATCCAGCCCTCAATGTTTTCAAGGGGAGACTGGATAGGCATTTGAGGGAAATAAACTTGCAAGGCTGCGGGGATAGAGCGGGGGAATGGGACTGACTGGATTGCTCTACAGAGAGCCGGCATGGATCCGATGGGCCGAATGGCCTCCTTCTGTGCCGTTATGACTCTATGACGACTCTCCTGCTCTTCTTTGAAATACTGCCATGGGTTATTTTATGTTCACCTGAGAGGACAGACGGGGCCTCAGCTTATCATCTCATCCAAAAGCCACATCACTCCCTCAGTACTGCACTGGAGTGTCAGCCTGGATTATGTGCTCAAGTCTCTGGAGGGAGACTTGAACCCACAACTTTCTGACTCAGAGGCGAGAGTACTACCAACTAAACGATGGCTGACTCTCGTGTTCGAAGGAACCGTCTGTCTCTGTGGCTCCATTACATATCTCTAAAGATGTGGTTAAAAAGATAGTAGTATAGACAGCAGACAAAAGGGCCAATTTTTAAGCCTGCCCGCCCAACAAAAAATGGGCGTGGGGCAGTTAAAATGTCCACGGCGACTTACCCGCTGTGATCCCATTCCATCCCGAATGGTGGAATTTTAACCTACTCTTTTGAGCAGGACACCTGCAACCATTTCTGGGCACGCCTGAATCTCTGGACCATTATCTGCTCTGTCAGTCAGACTATGCAGATAACATGACTGATGTAAAGTAACATTTAATTTATTAATGTTGTTCCATATCAAAACAACTTCTGAATGCAATGTGTTGTGCATGAGTTAACCTCTTGAAAGGGCTTAGATGTATATTGTGGTTTGTCCCCCTGTTCCTTCCCATTAATTTTTTTTTTGTTAGAGGTGGGGGATTTGCATGAAATGGCTGTGACGTGCAGCAGTTTTAACCCCAGACTTGGAGGGTAGAGTTGGGCCGAATGAACCAAAATAATGGTCCGATCTGTGAGGTAAACATGTAGGCCTAGAAATTGAGTGCCCTTAGCGCCGATTTTGCGGCGCTAGAGGGCCTAGCGCTGCATTTGGCGCCGGCCCCGAAATTGCCTGGGGCCCTTCCGCCGCGGTAGACCGGTAGTGCTGCGCCGGCACCGATGACGTCATCGGTGTGCGCAGCGTCCCGGTTGCCATGCCGACGGGCCCCAGCGCCGAAATTCAGTTGCGGCCGCCTCGCCCGTGACAGCCGCAACTAAGACTCTGGCAACAGAGTCTTACAAGTCTTTGCGCCGGCGCATTAAAGGCCCCGCGGCGGCCGGCCGCTTTCCCGCCGGCCGCCTGGCCGCAGCTCCCTCCCCGGACTTCCCCCCCCCCCCCCCGGAACAGAAGCAAGCCCGGCACTTGTCCGAGGTGCCGGGCTCATTTTTAAAAAGATTTTCGCGGGCCGCGGCCGGGTGCAGGCAGCTCCTCCTTAAGGGAAGGAGGAGGCCTGCACTTCCCGAGCCTGCCGCACCGCATCGGGTGCCGCAGCGCCGGAATTGCGGCGCGAAACGGCAGTTAGCACCGATTTACCGCCGCAAAGACCCTTCAGTAGCGCCGGCAGCCGTTTGGGCGCGGCCCTGCTGAATTTTTGGCGCGCGCAGGGGGTCTTAGCGCCGGCACTAACTTCCGGCGCTAAAGCCCTGGCTAAGCCAAAACTCAATTTCTAGGCCGTAGGATTTAAAACAACTGTCAGTGTGTCTATTTTAGCAAAATAATTGAGTTCTCGTGGATGATTTATTGAATCGAATTGCAATTTAAATGAGGATAGATGGAAGTATTTTGCAGTGAGTATATGGATTTTACTGATTTGGCTGAGCTTTGGAAGATTTTGGAGGCCTGTTAACATCTCTCGGGGTCAAGTGTTTTGGTTGATTTGTTTGTATTGTCTTTCTAATTCAGGCCAGTTTCATACACCAAGGCATCAGTAGTGGACTCACAGTTAATGGCATGTTTGTGGGGGACAAATGTTGAAAGTATTAAGTGCTACTGAGTTACTATGAAGTTTAAAGGATCAATAATGGAATGCAAATGTATATTTTAAAAATAATGCCACTTGAACCTAATCACATTATTATCTAACCACACACTTCAAAGCATTTGCGCTTGACCACCTACTACTGAGAGCTTGTGGCTTATGGTTTGTGCTTTGCAGCATGTTTTTTTCCTTCAAGTGGATTCTGGGTTAGAGGAAGACATTGCAATGACTATTCATAAAATTTGAAAAAAAGTTATACAACTGCAATCCGTTCGCTTTTTAGCACTGGTTGCACATATTGCTCCATATGTTTGGTGGAGTCTGCTCTTTGTTCACTTCCTTTGCTCTCTAATTTGCAACGACTGGAAAGGCTGGGCTGAGTTGCTCCATCTAACAAATTGAAGCAGTTGGTAGGAGATTTTCATGGTAGTCTGTCCAGCTGATACTGGATGAATCTGTATGCTTAAGGGGAACTCTTAAATATCTCTAATTGTTCCTTTTTTCATTTGTGGTATTTTAAATTTGCTATTTCTTCTTTCTGTCTTGGCTTTGGAGGTTTGCATTCTCCCTTTGCTTGTCCATATTAAAAAAAAAAGCACTTTACTTCAGTATACGAATGGTCATTTGGCTCATAGGCCCATATGTTTCTGCACTGGAGAGATGCCTTTCAATGAGTGCTCTTATCAGGGCCTTTTTAAAGAAAAGTTTACTGAGGAAATATGTCATGCCAAGAAGGATCTAGAAGCTAGATTTTTTTATTTTGTAAATTACAATCTTTCTTGCACATGGCTCTTGAAGTGGATCTCTTTACAAGATGGCTTAATATGTTTCTTCCTGATTGGTCCATGGTATTTGTTGCTTCTAATTAACTCATGCTGATGAGGTGGCAACCACTTGGCTAACGGCTTGGATTTTGTGGTCAGCGGCGAAGGGACTACACTTGCCGCTGACCTGGAAGAAAGCTGCCCACAAAGCTTTAGCGGGTTCTGTGGTGTCGATTTCCCCATTACGATGTCAATTTCATTCTGGCGCCATGTATAGGGGATATGTGGCGTCCAGGAACAGTGAAATAATTAAACAGACTGAGCAGCCAATCAGTTTGAAGAATTCTCACAGACAGCAAACCAGGAAGTAAAAAGCACGAATTATCATTCACTTTTTAATAATTTTACAGAGAGCGAAATAAAGATTGAAACATACACATGGGATTAAGCTTAAAGCTGAAATATCATAACCAAACTTAAAAAAAATAAAATGAAAATACATCTTTATTATTTAAAAGATTTATGGAATTTTAATCATGGAATGGACGGAATGACACTCCACAAATATAACATTAGTTTTTCAGGGCCAGAGAGGTTGCTAAGCAGTAATTATGACTTAGTACGCCGTTAAAAACTCAGTTACGCCTCACTCATCAAGGCTTAACTTTCTCAATGGTTTTTACAGCAAGAATAGTGCGTAACAAGTTGAAGTTCACATCAAATCACTGATTCTGTGCTGATTGCAACTGTGAAGACTGCAGCAGTGCACCCAGTGGAGGAGTAGGGCATCACTGACAACAACTTCTGGATTTCTGCGTTTAACTGTGCATGTGCGGACGCCAGAAGTTGCTGTCAGTTTTACACAGTAATAACGGTGAACGCTGACAGTTTAGCCATCATTACAACCACAAATTCTGAGCCATTGTTTCACACTCGGTCATAAATGGAAGCTCAAATACTTTCTGCATTTCAAACACAATCATCCACAGTTCTTTAATAGTCTCAGTTGAAAATTAAGCATTCCAATGTACGTTGTTCTAAAGAGCTTATTATTTTTTAGTTTCTATTATTTTGGGATTATTTTTTAGTTTCTGCTTCACTTGTAAGATTTTATTACACCAAAACAAAGGGACTGTTCTTGTTTAAAGGTTAAAAGTACCATGACTCTTGTAGAGTACTGAGTATCAGAGAACTCCAGTTTGCTCATTCATTTTATTTGCTGTTTCTGGGGCTTGCTGTGTAAAATTGGGTGCTGCGTTTACCCACATATCGCAACTGCCCTTCAAAAATAATTACAGTAATTGGTTATGAAGTCCTGTGAGACTTTCTCTCCATCTGTGGCTGTCTAAGTGTAGCTGCCAATTTGCGCACAGCTAGGTCCTACTAACAGCAGTGAGATAAATGACCCGATAATCTGTTTTACAGATGTTGGTTTTAAAGATAAGTACGTTATAAATTATACCCTTTCTCCCTTCAAGGACCCAGCTCCAAATAGCTTCCCAGATCTTTCTGCAACTTATTTACTTTACTCTGCTAAATTAACTGTTTATGGGACAATGAATCTCTCGCTGATATTTTCCATGAAGTGTTAATGTCACTCACCAACAAAGGAAAGGTAACCGATTCTTGAATTGCGCTGCTCAGGTCCTGCCAGCTTTATTCTGTTGTGACTTCAAGATTTTGACCAGGGGGCATAAATTGAATGACACATCAACCTATGTAAATGGACCCTTTGAGGAGGGTGCTTTGCATTGTCTATCTTACCTTGTGGCTGGGCAGAGACTGTTGTACCATTAGATGCTGACATTACAGTCTAATTTTTTTTTGTAATTATTTTCCCCCAACAAGTGGTGTTTGCTTCCACAGTGAGCAGCAGGCCTTTTGGGCTAGAAATTCGGTGCATTTGCGCCTCTCGTTAGCACCCCCAGGGGGCACTAACGGGGCGCAAACGACTTTCCGCCTGGGCCCGGCACTGCTAACGACTCCCACTAAATTCAGTGGCGGCGGTAACTGGTAGCGCCCCGCTCCACTGCGCAGGTGTCATCACTGTGCGCAGCGCCCTGTTTTCGCACGCCTGCAAAATTGGCCCGCGCCCCCTGGTTCTGCGCCGGGCGGTGACAGCGACCGATTCAAAGGGCGGGAACGGAGCGGCAGGAGGTTCGCGGGGTGGTAAGTAAAGGGGAGGTGGCGGGCGGGGAAAAAAAATTGTCCGACTTACTTGCCGCTGTCCGTTGCGTCTTTGAACGCGGGGTCCGTGCCGCAATCTAGCAGCCCGGCACTCCTCTTGTGTGCTGGGCTGCTGGCACGGCACCCCACTCCCCGGTGGTCCAGGTAGGGCCCCACAGAGTAGTGGGCTTGGGCCCTCCCCTTTAATGAGGGGAAGAGCCCTTCCATGCGGCAGCGCTACGTGGCCCAGTGCATAGCGCTGCAGAACGCACCGCCCCGATATTTGGGGTTAGCGCTCTTAGAAGAAAGTGGAGCACTTGAAGTAACACTCCACCTCCCTCTTGGGGTGCTAAAACTGAAGTTACTGATCGCTGGCGCTAATTTTTGCCGGGCGCTAAATTTAGTGCCCAGGCGATGTTAGCGACCTAAAATGGTCGTTAACGAATTTTTCCCCCAAATTTGTACCTGCCTCACCTGACTGTACTTCATAATATGAGTTTAGATAATGAATATCAGCAGATAATTTCACATTACTGTTTGCGGGAGCTTGCTGTGTGCAAATTGGCTGCCACCTTTCCTACATTACAACAGTGAGTACACTTCAAAAGTACTTCATTGGCTGCAAAGCGCTTTGGGACAACCTGAGGTTGTGAAATGCTCTATATAAATGCAAGCTTTTCTTTTCATTCACAATCATTATGGTCTCAACAGGGGTCACTGGATACCAATAAGGAGGTGGAACTGTTACATTTTTCCCCCCTACTCATTTCTAGAGATATTGACCAGCTGAAATAACTAATTCACCACAATCCAGGCATCAAACTATGATCTTTACTGCTCGGCAGTGAGCAAGTAGTATTTTTTTTAAACTAGTGGGGGAGCTCCTTATCTCACTTCAACTGAGCATCTCCCCTTTGACTGCAGAGTGTGCATCTACAATTATAAGGGACACAGACAAGCCAGATCCTATCCTGATTTGACACGCACACACATGATTTTTCAACAGTAGTCACAGGATAATGACATGGAGCTGGAGCTCTTGCTGATTTTTCCCCTTCCTAGGCACACTACCACCCCTACTGTTGTCTCAACTGAGATGAAAACAAACTCAGGAGCTTCCCGGTCTGTATAACTCCGTATCACATTGGGTGTCGCATTTATACGCTGTGCCACTGGGGTGAATGGAAATTCCAGCTACAGAGCGATATTGAATTAAAGTTAAGCAAAATCATATAAAATATGATTTAAACAAGGATTTTAGCAGCAAATATCTCCTAGAAAGGGGAAAGAAGAAGAAACCTAGAATCTGATTATGGGTTGAAGAGATGAGAAGAAATGTGTTGATGTTTGGTCCATTTTGCCAAATATTTCAACTGATATTAATTTCTGGAATATGAAAATACCATGATTAACTCCTTTTAAAAAAAACTCATGCTTTAAAAAAACTCATGCTTTTAAAGGTACCCTGGAATTAATATTCTTCCTCACATCACAAAGCCATCAAATCTCAATTGTTCTGATTCTTACAAAAAATGCAACCTGTTTGATGTACCTCTTTAAAAAATAAGATATTGCACCAGGTGTTTTTATCTGCAGCTCCTTATTCTGAGTTTTTCAATTGCCCCTCCTTCTCTCCTAAAGTCGCTGATTCCCTACTCGGTGGACTGGCCATATGGGAAATCAAGAGATTTCCTGAGTGCTCTCAGGAATGGTTCCATAGTGCTCCCGAGTGTCCCCCTCTTTTAACATGAGAATCCTGCACATTCCTGCGCTCTTTTGGGGGAGCCAGTCCACTACTGCTCCCGACTGGAATGCAGTTCCACAATCACTGGCAGTCTTCCAGTACCTCTCCCAAGAGCCCATTCTTCCTGTGTGAGCATCGATGGCCCGCTATCCAGCCATAGAGGGCATCACAGCCAAGCCAATCCTGTTTTTACTTAACACCCAGAGATATACATTTCCAGCAGGGTTTGTTGGTTAATGATTAGGAGTGGGGATCCCGGCTAATTTTCTCCTCTCTAACACAGGGACATTTTTTTGTTTTGTTCCTGGGATGTGGGCATTGCTGGCAAGGCCAGCATTTATTGCCCATCCCTAATTGCCCTTGAGAAGGTGGTGGTGAGCCGCCTTCTTGAACCGCTGCAGTCCGTGTGGTGATGGTACTCCCACAGTGCTGTTAGGGAGGGAGTTGCAGGATTTTGACCCAGCGACGATGAAGGAACGGCGATATACTTCCAAGTCAGGATGTTGTGTGACTTGGAGAGGAACTTGGAGGTGATGGTGTTCCATGCATCTGCTGCCCTTGTCCTTCTAGGTGGTAGTGGTCGTGGATTTTGGGAGGTGCTGCGGAAGAAAACTTGGCGAGTTGTGGCAGTGCATCTTGTAGGTGGTACACACTGCGCCAGTGGTGGAGGGAGTGAACGTTTAACCTGGAATGGATGGGGTGCCAATCAAGCGGGCTGCTTTGTCCTGGATGGTGTCGAATGTCTTGAGTGTTGTTGGAGCTGCACTCATCCAGGCAAGTGGAAAGCATTCCATTACACTCCTGGCTTGTGCCTTGTAGATGGTGAAAAGGCTTTGGGGAGTCAGGTATGTCACTCAGTGCAGAATACCTAGCCTCTGACCTTCTCTTGTAGCCACAGTATTTATCTGGCTGGTCCAGTTAAGTTTCTTGTCAAATGGCGACCCTCCAGGAAGTTGATGGTGGGGGATTCAATGATGGTAATGCCGTTGAATGCAAAGGAGAGGTGGTTAGATTCTCGTTTGTTGGAGATGGTCATTGCCTGGCACTTGTGTGGTGCGCATGTTACTTTCCACTTATCAGCCCAAGCCTGAATATCATCCAGGACTTGTTGCATGCGGATATGGACTGCTTCATTATTTGAGGAGTTGCGAATGGAACTGAACACTGTGCAATCATCAGCGAACATCCCCACTTCTGACCTTATGATGAAGGAAAGGTCATTGATGAAGTAGCTGAAGATGATTGCACCTGAGACACTGCCCTGAGGAACTCCTGTAGCGATGTCCTAGGCCCGAGATGATTGGCCTCCAACAACCACAACCATCTTAATTTGTGCTAGGTATGACTCTAGCCAGTGGAGAGTTTCCCCCCTGATTCCCATTGACTTCAGTTTTACTAGGGCTCCTTGATGCCACACTCGGTCAAATGCTGCCTTGATGTCAAGGGCAGTCACTCTCACCTTACCTCTACAATTCAGCTCTTTTGTCTATGATTGGACCAAGGCTATAATGAGGTCTGGAGCTGAGTGGTCCTGGCGGGACCCAAACTGGGCATCAGTGAGTAGGTTATTGGTGTGTAGGTACCTCTTGATCGCACTGTCAACGAAACCTTCCATCACTTTGATGATGATGATTGTGAGTAAATTGATATGACGGTAATTATCCGGATTGGATTTGTCTTGCTTTTTGTGGACAGCTTCACCAGGTTGGTGCTGCTCCTGGAATGCTTTTCTACACTCCTTATTGAACCAGGGTTGGTCCCCTGGCTTGATGGTAATAGTAGAGTGAGGGATATACCGGGCCATGAGGTTACAGGTTGTGGTGGAATACAATTCTGCTGCTGCTGATGGCCCACAGCGCCTCATGGATGCCCAGTTTTGAGCTGCTAGATCTGTTCTGAATCTATCCCATTTAGCATGGTGGTAGTGCCACATAACACATTCGAGGGTGTCTTTAGTGTGAAGGTGGGACTTTGTCTCCACAATGACTGTGCAGTGGTCACTCTTACCAATACTGCCATGGACAGATGCATCTGTGACAGGTAGCTTGGTGAGGACGAGATCAAATAGGGTTTTCCCCTCATCTTGGTTCTCTCACCACCTGCTGCAGGCCCAGTCTGGCAGCTATGTCTTTCAGGACTTGGCCAGCTCGGTCACTATTGGTGCTACCAAGCCACTCTTGGTGATGGAATTTGAAGTCTCCCATCCAGAGTACATTCTGTGCCCTTGCTACCCTCTGTGCTTCTTCCAAGTGGTGATCTACATGGAGGAGTATATAAGAACATAAGAACATAAGAAATAGGAGCAGGAGTAGGCCAATTGGCCCCTCGAGCCTGCTCCACCATTCAATAAGATCATGGCTGATCTGATCCTAACCTCAAATCTTCTATCACTCTCCATCCCACCCGAACCCATGTGATCTCCCGGGAGAGGCGAAAAACCAGATAAAAGACCCAATGGCCAATTTGGGAGAAAAAAATCTGGGAAATTCCTCTCCGACCCATCTAGGCGATCGAAATTCTTCCAGGAGATCACTCTGTCCCTATATTTTCTACAGTACTTACCTTCTGTAAAGGCGATCTCCACCCCAGCCAGGAACAGGAATAAAACCATCTCCTGAAATCTAACACAGAATTAGAACACAGTAGGAGCAGAACCAGGCTACATGGCCCCTGGGCCCACTCCACTACCCACAGGGCCATGACCATTCCGAACATAGACTCATGTCCAATTTCCTGCCCGCTCCCCGTAACCCTTAATTCCCTTTACTTCTAGGAAACTATCTATTTCTGTTTTAAATTTATTTAATGATGTAGCTTCCACAGCTTTCTGGGGCAGCAAATTCCACAAACCTACCACCCTCTGAGTGAAGAAGTTTCTCCTCATCTCAGTTTTGAAAGAGCAGCCCCTTATTCTAAGATTATGCCCCCTAGTTCTAGTTTCACCTATCATTGGGGACATCCTCACCGCATCCACCCGATCAAGCCCCTTCACAATCTTATATGTTTCAATAAGATCGCCTCTCATTCTTCTGAACTCCAATGAGTAGAGTCCCAATCTACTCAACCTCTCCTCATATGACCACTCCCTCATCCCCGGGATTAACCGAGTGAACCTTCTTTGTACTGACTCGAGAGCAAGTATGTCCTTTCTTAAGTATGGACACCAAAACTGTATGCAGTATTCCAGGTGCGGTCTCACCAATACCTTGTACAACTGCAGTAATACCTCCCTGTTTTTATATTCCATCCCCCTAGCAATAAAAGCCAACATTCCATTGGCCTTCTTGATCACTTGCTGCACCTGCATACTAACTTTTTGAGTTTCGTGCACCAGGACCCCCAGATCCCTTTGTACTACAGTACTTTCCAGTTTCTTGCCATTAAGATAATAACTTGCTCTAAGATTTTTCCTGCCAAAGTGCATAACCTCACACTTTCCAGTATTGTATTCCATCTGCCAAATCTCTGCTCACTTACTTAGCCTGTCTATGTCCCTTTGCAGGTTTTTTATGTCCTCCTCACTCACTACTTTCCGTCCCATCTTTGTATCATCTGCAAACTTTGATATGTTTCACTCGGTCCCCTCCTCCAAATCGTTAATATAGATTGTAAAGATTTGGGGACCCAGCACTGACCCCTGTGGAACACCACTAGTTACTGGTTGCCAATCTGAGAACGAACCACTTATCTCAACTCTCTGCTTTCTGTTAGAGAGCCAATCCTCCACCCACGCCAGAATATTACCCCCAATCCCGTGATTTTTTATCTTGAGCATCTTTTGTGTGGCACCTTGTCAAATACCTTTTGGAAGTCTAAATACACTACATCCACTGGTTCCCCTTTATCCACCCTGTATGTTACTTCCTCAAAAAACTCAAGCAAATTTGTCAAACATGACTTCCCCTTCATGAAACCATGCTGAGTTTGTCCTATTAAATTATGTTTATCCAAATGTCCCGTTACTGTCTCCTTAATAATGGACTCTAACATTTTACCAACCACAGATGTTAGGCTAACAGGTCTATAGTTTCCAGCCTTCTGCCTACTACCCTTTTTAAATAAGGGTGTTACATTAGCAGTTTTCCAATCTGCCGGGACCTTTGCTGAGTCCAGTGAGTTTTGGAAAATTATTACCAATGCATCCACAATCCCTACCGCCACTTCCCTCAAGACCCTAGGATGCAAGCCATCAGGTCCAGGGGATTTATCCGCCTTGAGTCCCATTATTTTACCAAGTACCACTTCCTTAGTGATTTTAATCGTATTTAGTTCCTCCCCCCCTAGAGTCCCCTGTTTGTCCAGTGTTGGGATATTCTTAGTGTCCTCTACTGTAAAGACTGATACAAAATAATTGTTCAGCGTTTTTGCCATCTCCATGTTTCCCACCATTAATTTCCCGGCCTCATCCTCTAGGGGACCAACATTTACTTTAGCCACCCTTTTTCTTTTTATATAACTATAGAAACTTTTGCTGTCTGTTTTTATATTTTTTGCTAATTTACTTTCATAATCTATCTTCCCTTTCTTAATCAATCTTTTAGTTATTTTTTGCTGTCTTTTAAAGACTTCCCAATCTTCCATCCTCCCACTAGATTTGGCTACCTTATATGCCCTTGTTTTTAGTCGGATACTATCCTTAATTACTTTACTTAGCCACGGATGGCTATGTTTTCTTTTACACCCTTTTTTCCTCAGTGGAATATATTTTTTTTGGAAGTTGTAAAATAACTCCTTAAATGTACACCACTGACCATGTACCGTCTTACCCTTTAATCTATTTTCCCAGTCCACTCTAATCAATTCTGCTCTCATACCTTCATAGTCTCCTTTATTCAAGCTCAGCACGCTTGTTTGAGATCCAGCCTTCTCACCCTCTAATTGAATATGGAATTCAACCATGTTATGGTCACTCATTCCAAGGGGATCCTTTACTAGGACATTTTTAATTAATCCTGTCTCATTACACAGGACCAAATCTAAGGTTGCTTGCCCCCTGGTCGGTTCAGTTACATACTGCTCAAGAAACCCATCCCTAATACACTCAATGAACTCATCCTCAAGGCTGCTCTGCCCAATTTGATTTGTCCAGTTAATATGATAATTAAAATCCCCCATAATTATAGCTGTTCCCTTATTACAAGCCTCAACTATTTCCTGATTAATACTCTGTCCAACAGAGTTGCAACTGTTCGGAGGCCTATAGACTACACCCACTAGTGTTTTTTTCCCCTTATTATTCCTTATCTCCACCCAAACTGTTTCACTATCCTGCTCCTTTGACCCAATATCATTTCTCTGTATTATAGTGATTCCTTCCTTTATTAACATAGCCACCCCACCTCCTCTCCCTTCCTGCCTGTCCTTCCTGATTGTTAAATAACCTGGTATGTTTAATTCCCAGTCATGGTCACCCTGCAGCCATGTTTCTGTAATGGCCACAAGATCATACCCATATGTTGTTATTTGTGCCGTTAACTCATTCATTTTGTTACGAATGCTACGTGCATTCAGATAAAGAACTTTCAAATATGTTTTGTAACACTTAGTTCCTGTTTTTTCCCTTTTTAGTACTTTACTTTTTACTCCATACCTTCTGTCCCTTCCTGACACGTTCTGTTTTTTAATTTTTTAATTCCCCCACTGCTACCTAAGTCTATGACCTTCTCTGCACTGATTCATCAGCTGAGGGAGAGTGGTAGGTGTTTTCCTTGCCCATGTTTGACCTGATGCCATGAAACTTCATGAGGTCCAGTGTCAATGTTGAGGACTCCCAGGGCCACTCCTTCCCGACTGTATACCACTGTGCCACCACCTCTGGTGGGTCTGTCCTGCCGGTGGGACAGGACATTCCCAAGGATGGTGATGGAGGAGTCTGGGACATTGGCTGAAAGCTATGATTCTATGAGTATGACTATGTCAGGCTGTTGCTTGACTAGACTGTGGGACAGCTCTCCCAATATGTTATCGAGGAGGACGTTGCAGGGCCGACTGGGCTGGGTGTGCCTTTGTCATGTCCGACTCTGGTGCCGAGGTTGTTGCTGGATGATCCATCCAGTTTTATTCTTACTATTGTTTTTCATAGCAGTTTATTACAACTGAGTGGCTTGCTAGGCCTAAAGAACATTAGTGAACCAGATGGGTTTTTTACAACAATCCAGTAGTTTCACTGTCACCATTACTGATACTAGCTTTTCATTCCAGATTTATTTAATTAACTGAATTTAAATTCCCCAGCTGCCGTGGTGAGATTTCAACTAATGTCTCTGTATCATTAGTCCAGGCCTTTGGATTACTCATCCAGTAACATAACCACGATGCTACCATACCCTTGTGACATTAATGTCAGGTCCACGGGTTTCCTGGGCTTCCTGAAATTCGCCAGTGACAGCAAGGCGAGAACACAATGATAATTGAGGGGGCTGAATCAATCTCTGGCAAATATGCCAATAAATACTCAGTACTCACAGTTGTTTTCTTACTTACTTGTGGGAAAGGATTTGTTCACAACAGTTTTGCTGAGAGGTTACTTTTTACCCTGTGGAGGCTACTTTCTGCACTTTGGAGTTTTGCTCTATCACATCAGCATGGGTGCCACTTATGCTGCCTTAGATTGGACCTAAGATAAGGACTAAGATAACCAGCAACAGCACGCACAGCAGTCTGCTGCTCACAGACCTGTAGCTCCACAGGACAGAGAGCAGCAGCTGAGAAGGGAGCAGCTGAGAGGGAAGCAGCAGAGAGGTGAGCAGCCGACAGGGGGGCAGCAGAGAGGCAAGCAGCAGAGAGGTGAGCAGCCGACAGGGGGGCAGCAGAGAGGCAAGCAGCAGAGAGGTGAGCAGCCGACAGGGGGGCAGCAGAGAGGCAAGCAGCAGAGAGGTGCAGCTTGCAGGAGGCAATACCCACGAAACAGAATCTACAGGCAGAGGCTGAGTTTCCTTGACATGTCTGAACACCAGTGTCTCAGGAGGTTCAGGATAACATGTCAGGTGGTGGCAGACATCTGCAGCCTCCTAGAAGATGACCTGCTCACTGCTGGATCTGGTGGTCACGCGTTACCAGTGGCTGTCAAAGTCACCACCGCCCTCAACATTTTTGCCTCTGGATCCTACCAGGGCTCTGCCGCAGACATATCTAGGATCTCCCAGTTGGCTGCCCACAAATGCATAAGACTGGTCACAGATGGGTTGTTTGCCAGGGCTGGAAATGATGTTAACTTTGCCAGTGATGATGCCAGTTAGAATGAGCAGGCGCTCGGCTTTTTGGCTCTGGCTGGCTTTCCACAGGTGCAGGGCACCATTGACAGCACACACGTGGCAATCTGGGCACCCCCAGAACAACCAGGAGTGTTTGTCAACTGCAAGAGCTTCCACTCCATCAGTGTGCAGCTGGTGTGCAACCACAAAAAGATGTTTATGCAGGTATGCGCAAGATTCCTGGCCATGGTGCTTTTGTCCTGTGTCAGTCCAAGCTCCCTGATTTCTTTGAACCTGGAAGCAGACTTAAATGGTGGCTGCTAGGCGACAAGTGATACCCACTGCAAACCTGGCTCACAACGGCCCTCAGAAATCCAACCACTGAAGCCAACAGTATTACAATAAAAGTCATATCACCACCAGATGTGTGATTGAACAGATCCTCAGCATGCTGAAGATGTGCTTCAGGTGCCTAGACAGATCAGAAGGCACCCTTCAGTATGTACCAGCCAGGATCTCCAGAATGGTTGTGGTTTGCTGTGCTCTGCACAACATTGTGCAACAGTGAGGCTTGGACCTGTAGGAGGATCAAGGCGAAGAGCTCAGATCCTCCTCGGACCATTCGGAGGGGGAGAAGTGGAGGAGGGTGATGAGGGCAATACACCCCCAGCTGCTCACATTGTTGCCCGGGATCCCAGGGCTGCTCTTATTAATGCAAGGTTCACTTAGGCTGTACCAGTGGACTCCTGACACAGGGAAATGCAAGCACCACTCTTCCCCTGACCCCACTGCCAATGCCACTGACACAAAACAGTCCTGCAACCAACCAACCACCCCTTCAACAATTCCCCCATTGGTCCCCATCAATTCATGTCCTCATATTCATCATCAAACAACTTAGAAGGCCACTTACCACACAGCACCCCAGAATGCACAAGACGGGAAAGTGGTGAAAAAGAATAACATTTATGTGATGTCAATAAAGAACAGAAACTTATCAAAACAACATTTATCTCAGACACCCATGTGTGCATACCCTTGTGCAACTACAAAGCCTAACTCTTTTTCTGCTACTCCTATGTGGTGCAACCTCTGTGGCTTCAGCAGAGGTAGAGGCAGGCTGTGCAGATCCCTCCTCTGACTGCTGAGGTGCTCTTGGCCGACGTCCTCTGGGTTTTGGAGCCCATGAGGGGCCGCCAAAGGCTGCTCCACCTGTACGGGGCAGACTTGGCCATCAGGGGAAGAGGCAGCATGTGGGCTACTGACTGAGAGATGGGCTGTGGGTGAGATGTGGAAGCGCTTTGAGTGGACTCTCCACTTCCACGACCCCTTTCGCAATCATCCCTCTCAGGGCCCAGCGCGATTCACTGCTACCACTGTGCTGGAGAACACTTTGGTGCTGATCAGTGCCGTTCTGTAAGGCCAAAGCTAAGGTATCTGTCAGCCCATTTAAGGTGGCAGACATGTTGGCATCCAGAGTCTGCATGGTGGTGTTCAAGGCATGCATGGACTCATTTGATTGGAGCGTATGACGGTCCATGGCATTAGCCACTCTATCCATGGAAGAAGACATCATCTCAGTGGCCTGCAACATCACCACCCTTATGCTTGAGGTGGACTCCTCCAATCTCTCTGCAATCGTGGTGATTCTACTTTGAAGGCCTGTCAGTGCATCGCACATTGTCTGCTGCTGCTCAATGATTCTCCTCTTCTTTGACGGCCCTCGAGGTACTAGCTGAGCAGAGCTTGGAGAGGGCTGCGCCCTCCGACCCGGACTCTCCACTGCTGGTCCTGTCTCCACCATCTGCTCTTGCTCACTTGTGAAGGGTGAGTCACCAGGTGAAAACCCAACTGGTTCCACCAAAGTGCGGGTATCTGAGCTGGTGCATGGTCTGCATGAGTCCTGTGATGGTGCACCCTCAGAAGGACTCAGCTCCTCTGAGGACTCATTGCCCACCACATCCATCGACACTTGCTGCACGCATGAAGGCCCTGTGGGAGATAAAAGACATGAATTAGTTGTGACAATGTAAGAATGTTGCAAGTTATCATGATTAAGATGAACATATTTCACTCGCTGTTGAAACCAAGTCAACATGACTGAGTGTCATATGACATATGGGTGGCTTTTGTTTAATTTTGTCACCAGGTAGTTGGGAGCTCTACGTCGCCCCATCTCCAATAGTCAGGTATGCCATAACTCCATTGATCTCCAGTGCCTCCTCCTCTGCAGTTGTCAGCTGCGTAATCTGTGGAGGGCTCGCTCCAGTTCTCTCCCTCTCCCTGGTGTTCTGTGCTCTCTTCTCTCGCAAGGAGGAAAAGATGAGATGTATGAGTGAGTGTAATGGCGTGTGTGCTTCTGATGGATGGAGTGCATTTGGTGAGGGTGACTATGAGGAAGAGACATTACATTGCATAAGGATAAGGGTGAGTGGGAGTGGTCAATGGTTAGATGGGGATGTGAGGAAGTGGATACACCACAGACCCAATTCACGTACGGTGCGATGACACAGTCAAGCAAGGCTGTGTCATCGCACCAACGCTCTTCTCAATCTTCCTGGCTGCAATGCTGCATCTCGCCCTCAGTAAGCTCCCCGCTGGAGTGGAGCTAATCTACAGAACAAACGGGAAACTGTTCAACCTCCGTCGCCTCCAGTCCAGATCCAAGGTCATCCCATCCTCTGTCATCGAATTACAGTATGCAGACGATGCTTGCGTCTGCGCACACTCTGAGGTTGAACTCCAAACCATCGTCAACACAGCGTACGAGAGCATAGGCCTTACACTAAACATCCGTAAGACAAAGGTCCTCTATCAACCTGCCCCACCACACAGTACTGCCCCCCCCCCGATTATCAAAATCCATGATGAGGCCTTGAACAACGTGGACCACTTTCGATACCTCGGGAGCCTGCTGTCAACAAGGGCAGATGTCGATGATGAAGTCCAACACCGCTTTCAGTGTGCCAGTGCAGCCTTCGGTTGCCAGAGGAAGAGAGTGTTTGAAGACCAGGACATCAAACCCAGAACCAAGCTCATGGTCTACAGAGCAGTAGTGATACCCGCCCTCCTGTATGCTTCAGAGACATGGACCATGTACAGCAGGCACCTCAAAGCACTGGAGAGGTACCACCAATGCTGCCTCTGCAAGATCCTGCAAATCCATGGGCAGGATAGGCGTACCAACATCAGTGTTCTCGCTCAGGCCAACATTTCCAGCATCGAAGCTTTGACCACGCTCGATCAGCTCCGATGGATGGGTCACATCGTCCGCTTGCCCGATATGAGACTCCCAAAACAAGCGCTCTACTCGGAGCTCTGACACGGCAAGAGAACCCCAGGTGTGCAGAGGAAATGCTTCAAGGACACCCTCAAAGCCTCCTTGAAAAAGTGCAACATCCCCACCGACACCTGGGAATCCCTGGCCCAAGACCGCACAAAGTGGTGGAGAAGCATCCGGGAAGGCGCTGAACACCTCAAGTCTTTTCGCCGGGAGCAAGCGGAAGCCGAGTGCAACCACCGGAAGGAGCGCACGTCAACCCAAGCACTCCACCCACCCGCCCCACCTGTGACAGAGACTGTAGGTCCCGCATTGGGCTCATCAGTCACCTGAGAACTCATTCTTAGTGTGGAAGCAAGTCATCCTCGGTTCCGAGGGACTGCCTAAGAAGAAGAAGACAAAGAGAAGGATGGGTGCACCTGCAAGGTAAATGGGTGTGAGGGGTGATGTGATGGAGTAGCCTTGAGAAGGCAGAGTGAGGGTGCGGAATGTTACGCACAGCAGGATGTAGGTGAATGTAGCACTGTACTCACCTTTCCTGCCCTGCTTAGGTCATTAAACCACTTTCTGCATTGAATCCAGGAGTGTGGCACCACACTTGCTGCTGACCTCCACAGCAACCTCGAACCAGGCATACTTTCTCTCAGCTGCAGGCTTCTTCCTCCCGTTGCTGGGGAAGAGTATCTCCCTCTGGCTCCTCACAGCCCCCAGCTGCACATCCAAGGAGGCGTCCATGAAGCGGGGCACAGCCTTTGCCCCTCTCAACTCCATTGCAACACTTCCAGTTCTCTGACAGCCAACAACTCCAGCTCCTTCAACTTTCATGTTTGTATTGTCCCTTTAAATGCAGGTGCACATCACACACACTGCCGCTGATTGGACGGGAAACCCAGAAGGAAACTGATAATGAGGTGATTGAGTTAAAAAGTGACTGACCGATGTGCTTCACATATTTCTGCATTTTCAATGTGCTTTCGGAATACCCGCTCCCAGCGCGTCTGCACATTAAAATCCAGTCCCATGGTTCTAATGAGTATCTTTCTCTTGGATACAAAATTGGCTGAGGGATAGAAAACAGAGAGTTGGGGTGAATGGCTTTTCTTCGGACTGGAGGGAGGTATACAGTGGTGTCCCCCAGGGTTCAGTACTACGACCACTGCTGTTTTTGATATACGTTAATGACTTGGACTTGGGGCTAGAGGGCATAATTTTGAAATTTGCAGATGACACGAAACTTAGACATGCAGTAATCAGAGAGGAAGATGGTAATAGACTTCAAGAGGACATAGACAGACTGGTGGAATGGGTGGACATATGGTAGATGAAATTCAATGCTGAAAAGTGTGAGGTGATACATTTGGCAGGAAGAATGAGGAGAGACAATACAAGCTAAATTGTACAATTTTAAAGGGATGCAAGGAGAGAGAGACCTCAGGGTGTTTGTGCACAAATCTTTGAAGGTGCCAGGACAGGTTAACAAAGCAGTTAATAAAGCATATGGGAGCCTAGGCACTATTAATAGAGGCATAGAGTACAAAAGCCTGGAAGTTATGCTAAACCTATATAAAACACTAGTTCGGCCCCAGCTGTAGTATTGTGTCCAATTCAGGGCAACACAATTTAGGAATGAGGTGAAGGCTTTGGAGAGAGTACAAAAGAGAGTTACTAGAATGGTTCCAGGGATGGGGGATTACAGTTATGTGGATAAACTGGAGAAGCTTTTTTTTTTATTCGCTCCTGGGATGTGGGTGTCGCTGACAAGGCCAGCATTTATTGCCCATCCCTAATTGCCCTTGAGAAGGTGGTGGTGAGCAGCCTTCTTGAACCGCTGCAGTCCGTGTGGTGAAGGTACTTCCACAGTGCTATTAGGAAGGGAGTTCCAGGACTTTGACCCAGTGACGATGAAGGAACAGCGATATATTTCCAAGTTAGGATGGTGTGTAACTTGGAGGGGAACTTGCAGGTGATAGTGTTCCCATGCGCTTGCTGCCTTTGTCCTTCTAGGTGGTAGAGGTTGCGGGTTTGGGAGGTGTTGCTGAAGAAACCTTGGTGAGTTGCTGCAGTGCATCTTGTAGATGGTACACACTGCAGCCACGGTATGCCAGTGGTGGAGGGAATGAATGTTTAAGGTGGTGGATGGGGTGCCAATCAAGTGGGCTGCTTTGTCCTGGATGGTGTCGAGCTTCTTGAGTGTTGTTGGACCTGCACTGATCCAGGCAAGTGGAGAGTATTCCATCAAACTCCTGACTTGTGCCTTGTAGATGGTGGAAAGGCTTTGGGAAGTCAGGAGGTGAGACACTTGCCACAGAATACTCAACCTCTGACCCGCTCTTGTTGCCACAGTATTTATGTGGTGGTTCAGTTAAGTTTCTTGTCAAATGGTGACCCGCAGGATTTTGATGGTGGGGGATTCAACGATGGTAATGCAATTGAATGCCAAGGAGAGATGGTTAGACTCTCTCTTGTTGGAGATGGTCATTGCCTGGCACTTGAGGTGTGAATGTTACTTGCCACTTTTCAGCCCAAGCCTGAATGTCATCCATGTCTTGCTGCATGCAGGTATAGACTGCTTCATTATCTGAGGAGTTGTGAATGGAACTGAACTTTGTGCAATCATTAGCGAACATCCCCACTTCTGACCTTATGATGGAGAGAAGGTCATTGATGAAGCAGTTGAAGATGGTTGGGCCTAGGACACTGCCCTGAGGAACTCCTGCAGTGATGTCCTGGGGCTGAGATGATTGACCTCCAACAATCACAACCATCTTCCTTTGTGCGAGGTATGATTCAAGCCAGTGGAGAGTTTTCCCCCGATTCCCATTGACTTCAATTTTACTAGGGCTCCTTGATGCCACACCTGGTCAAATATTGCCTTGATGTCAAGGGCAGTCACTCTCACCTCACCTCTGGAATTCAGCTCTTTTGTCCATGTTTGGACCAAGGCTGTAATGAGGTCTGGAGCTGAGTGGTCTTGGCGGAACCCAAACTGAGCATCTCAGTTGTTCTCCTTAAAGCACAGAAGGCTAAGATGAGATTTGACAGAGGTGTTTAAAATCATGAAGGGTAAACAAAGAGAAACTGTTTCCAATGGCTGAGGGGTCAATAACCAGATGGCACAGATTTAAGGTGATTGGCAAAAGAACCAGAGGCGACATGAGGAAAAACTTTTTAACGTATTGAGTGGTTAGGATTTGGAATGCCTGATACGGTGGTGGGTACAGATTCAATAGTAGTCTTCAAAAGGGAATTGGATAAATACTTGAAGGAGAAAAAAATGCAGGGAAACGGGGAAAGAGTTGGGGAGTGGGACTAACTGGATTGCTCTACAAAAGAGCCAGCATAGACTCGATGGGCCGAATGGCCACCTTCTGTGCTGTACTATTCAATGATTTTATTGATTCTATGTAGAGGTCACTAACTAGGATACTTGAATATAGAAGGAAAAACTTGCATTTATATAACACTTTTTACGACCTCAGGATGCCCCAAAGCACTTACCGTCAATGAGGTACTTTTGAAGTGCAGTCACTGTTGTAATGTAGGAAACGCGGCATCCAATTTGTGCACAGCAAGCTCCCACAGACAGGAATGAGATAAATTACCAAATAATCTGTTTTAGTGATGTTGGTTTGACTTGGATGAAGGGACCGAGTGTACTGTAGCCAAATTTGCTGATGATACAAAGATAGGTGGGTTAGCAAGTTGTGAGGAGGACACAAAGAGTCTGCAAAGGGATATAGATAGGCTAAGTGAGTGGGCAAAACATTGGCAGATGGCGTACAATGTGGGAAAATGTGAGGTTATCCACTTTGGAAGGAAGAATGAAAAAGCAAATTATTATTTAAATGGAGTGAGACTATAAAATGCCTCAGTACAAAGGGATCTGGGGGTCCTAGTACATGAAACACAAAAAGATAGCATGCAGGTACAGCAAGTAATTAGGAAGGCTAATGGAATGTTGGCTTTTATTGCAAGGGGTATGGAGTATAAAAGTAGGGAAGCTTTGATGCAACTTTACAGGGCGCTGGTGAGACCGCACCTAGAGTACTGCGTACAGTTGTGGTCTCCATATTTAAGGAAGGATATACTTGCATTGGAGGCAGTACAGAGAAGGTTCACTAGGTTGATTCCTGGGATGAAGGGGTTGACGTATGGCGAAAGGTTGAGCAGTTTGGGCCTATTCTCATTGGAGTTTAGAAGAATGAGAGGTGATCTTATTGAAACATATGAGATTGTGAGGGGGATTGACAGGGTGGATGCTGAGAGGATGTTTCCCCTAGTGGGGGTATCTAGAACTAGGGGGCATAGTTTCAGAATAAGGGGTCGCCCATTTAAGATGGAGATGAGAAGGAATTTCTTCTCTGAGGGTTGTGAATCTTTGGAATTCTCTACCCAGGAGAGCTGTGGAGGTGGAGTCACTGAATATATTCAAGGTGGAGATTGACAGACATTTGAACTACAAGGGAGTCAAGGGGTATGGGGAGAGAGCGGGAAAGTGGTGTTGAGGACAAGATTGGATCAGCCATGATCTTATTGAATGGTGGAGCAGGCTCGAGGGGCCGATTGGCCCACTCCTGCTCCTGTTTCTTAGGTTGTTGTGATTGAGTGATAAATGTTGGCCTGGACACTGGGGAGAACTCCCCAGCTTTTCTTTGAATCGTGGTGGTGGGATCTTTTACATCGACCTGAGAGGCCAGACGGGGCCTCGGTTTAACGTCGCATCCAAAAGACGGCACCTCTGACAGTGCAGCGCTCCCTCAGCACTGCACTGGGAGTGTCAGCCCAGCTTATGTGCTCAAATCTCTGGAGTGGGACTTGAACCCACAACCTTCTGACTGGCATGTAAAGTTGAAATATACACAGCAGAGAAATTGTGCAATTTCTTTGTGTTTTCTATATTGCATATATTATGTTTTACACTTGTTTACTTTGTGATTTTTTTTATTTTTGCATTCATCATGCATTTCCTTTCGATATATTTTCCATCTCCTTATTCTATTGTTTCTCTCTCACCTTATCATGTCTGGGATTTGACCTAACGCGGTTGACATTTGCACACATCCCCACCCACCAACCCCCCTCCCAACGTTGTTAGGCAGCTGATGTGACGCTCTGCTCTCGCTTGACTGTCATATGATCGCTGGCTGCGGAGCTGGAGGGGAGGCGAGGAGAAGGCAGAGCAGAGCTGAGCCGAGCCCAATCGTGTGGCGAGACAACTGGAAGAGAAATAGAAGGAGGAAGTGCAGCCGAAAGTGGAGGCAGGGGGCCGGGGCTGGAGCCGGGGCCGGAGACAGGAACATGAGCATGTTGGTGCTGATCAATAAGCTGCTGGACTGGTTCAAGTCTCTGTTCTGGAAGGAGGAGATGGAGCTGACCCTGGTCGGGCTGCAGTACTCGGGCAAGACGACGTTTGTGAATGTGATAGCGGTACAGTGAGCCACTTGCCCGCCATGGGCTGCCATTAACCAGTGTCTGTGCTTCATTGTGTTTTTAAATTTTTTATTATTATTCATCTCCTGTCACCCCTGACAACCAGGAGGGGAGCAGGCCCTGACATCAGGGCAGAGCTTATCTCTTGGCCTCTTCACCTCCCCCACCTCAACAATTCCTTGCCATTGAAACCACTCACTTTTTACTGAAACGGAAAGCCCTTTTTCTGGATGGGGATCCCAGGGCTGGCTTGCCCCTCTGCGGCCTGTACGCTTGGGTACCTGTTCAGGCGTGTGTGAGGAGGAGCCCAAGCTCCCCTCCATCACAGCACTGTGCCCAGTAAATCTCTCCTAGAAACAGGCTTATCATCATTCCCTCTGAATAATTACATTTTATAGCTCGATGCTTTGCTTTTTATTCCCTATTTAAAAATATTGTTTGCAGTTTTTATTATATATTAAAAAAAATATATATATATTTAAGATCTGTTTCACTTCCACCCCACCCCAAATGTGATGTGCATCATTTTGTGTGTGTGTATATATAAAACAGATTTGGTCATTATCACATTGCTGTTTGTGGGACCTTGCTGTGTGCAAATTGGCTGTCGCGTTTCCTACATTACAACAGTGACTTTTTTTAAAATTCAAAAGTAATTAATGGGGCTGTATAGTGCTTTGAGACGTCCGGTGGTCGTGAAAGGCGCTATATAAACGCAAGTCTTTTATTTATTTATTTATTTATTTATATATCTATATCTGTGTGTGCACACACATGGTGCTGTCATGTGTGGTCCAGCAGAGCCAAGTCACCTGATGTTGCACAAGCCCTTCCCCAGGAAATAAGAAACTGAATCATCCTCCTCATGTAGACTGCATTAGTAGCATCACAAATGATTTTCAGTTACAAATTCTACGGCTGGGATGATGCATTAGAAATTAATATTTGTTTCCTCCCCTCTTGCAACATTTTAAATGACATATTCTGGTCTTGCATTAATTAAATTTAATATTGATATCCTACAGTTTCCCTTTAACTTCCTGAGCAGTAGGAGACCTTCCCAGCTTCCAGACAAACTTAAAGGGATTTCTGTAGATCGTTCTAGAAATTAAGCTGGCTGTGAGGACAAGAGTAAATAAAATTTCTTCGCTTTGAAATGTTAAATAAAAGTTTTTTTTATTTTGGTGCAAAATTCTTTCTCCTGTGCTGTGTGATTCTATGAAATTCATTGCCATTCGTCAAGCAGGTTAAGGTTATGAAAAATCTGACTCCTCACTGCGAAGTGTACACTGTAATTGGATAAAGTAATTAGAGCAATACAATAAAACCCAGTATATAATTTTTTTGAAAATGCACAAAAATCAGTAATTGCTGCAGATACATTCTATTGTATTTCTGAATTAGAAGATTGTGCATATATTATAAGTAAATAAAATCTGGTTTGGGATTGTTAGGTATCCAGTATCCTATAAGTTACGTCCCCTCAATATAAATGATGCATAAATTCATCTGCTTCAAGTCTCGTTGTGAAGAATGGTCATAAGACCTGAAATGTTAACCCTACCATCCTCGCTCCTCAGATGCTGCCTGACCTCTAAGCGTTTCCAGCATTTTCTGTTTTTATTCCAAATAATTATTGCCCATCCTGTTTTCTTTATTAGTAGACCACTGTTCTCCTTTTCACCCCACCTCTCCTGAGGATGCTGACTCATCAGAAAAAAAAGAAAACTGATTATCTGGTCATTATCTCATTTCTGTGTGACTGTGATTGTGGTAAACTATTCCTCTTGTCTGCAGCCTTTGACACGTTTGACCACACCATCCTCCTCCAAAGCCTCTCCTCCGTCGTCCAGCTTGGTGGGATTGCCCTTGCCTGGTTCCATTCCTAATTATCCAGTCGTAGCCAGACAATCGCCTGTAATGGCTTCTCTTCCCTCTTCTGCACCGTTACCTCTGTGGTCCTCCAAGGACCTATCCTTGGCCCCCTCCTATTTCTCATTCACATGCTGCCTCTCGGCGATATGATCTGAAAACAGTGTCGGGTTCCACATGCACGCTGGTGACACATAGCTCTACCTCACCACCACCTCTCTCGACCCCTCCACTGCCTCTGATTTGTCACGCTGCTTGTCCGACATCCAGTATCGGATGAGCAGAAATTTCCTCCCAACCAAATATTGGGAAGTCCGATATTTGATCCCCGCCACAAACTCCGTTCCTTAGCCACCAACTCTATCCCTCACCCAAGCTACACTCTGAGGCTGAACCAGACCATTCGTAACCTTGATGTCTTATTTGACCCCGAGCTGAGCTTCCGATGCTATTTCCTCTCAATCCACCTCCATAATGTCGCCCGTCTCCGCCTTGCCTCAATTCATCTGAGTTCAGTTTGATGTAGTGTATATGGATTTTAGCAAGGCTTTTGATAAGGTCCCACATGGCAGACTGGTCACGAAAGTAAAAGCCCATGGGATCCAAGGCAAGTTGGATCCAAAATTGGCTCAGAACTAGAAAGCAAAGGCTTATGGTTGATGGGTGTTTTTGTGACTGGAAGGCTGTTTCCAGTGGGGTTCCGCAGAGCTCAGTACTAGGCCCCTTGCTTTTTGTGATATATATCAATGATTTAGACTTGAATGTAGGGGGTATGATTAAGAAGTTTGCAGATGATACAAAAATTGGCCGTACGGTGGATAATGAAGAAGAAAGCTGCAGACTGCAGGAAGATATCAATGGACTGGTCAGGTGGGCAGAACAGTGACAAATGGAATTCAATCTGGAGAAGTGTGAGGTAATGAATTTGGGGAGGGCTAACAAGGCAAGGGAATACACAATAAATGGTAGGACACTGATAAGGAACAGAGGGACCTTGGCGTGCATGTCCACAGATCCCTGAAGGTAGCAGGACAGGTAGATAAGGTGGTTAAGAAGGCATATGGGATACTTGCCTTTATTCGCCGAGGCATAAAATATAAGAGCAGGGAGGTTATGCTTGAACTGTATAAAACGCTAGTTAGGCCTCAGCTAGAGTACTGCGTATAGTTCTGGTCACCACATTCCAGGAAAGATGTGATTGCGCTAGAGAGGTTACAGAGGAGATTTACCACAGCTAGAGTACTGCGTATAGTTCTGGTCACCACATTCCAGGAAAGATGTGATTGCGCTAGAGAGGTTACAGAGGAGATTTACCAGGATGTTGCCTGGACTGGAGAATTTTAGCTATGAGGAAAGATTTGAGAGGCTGGGGTTGTTTTCTTTGGAACAGAGAATGCTGAGGGGAGACCTAATTGAGGTGTATAAAATTAAGGGGCCTAGATAGAGTGAATAGGAAGGAACTATTTCCCTTAGCAGAAGGGTCAATAACCAGGGGGCATAGATTTAAAGTAATTGGTCAAGTTTAGAGGGGATTTGAAGATCATTTTTTTTTCAACCCAGAGGGTGGTGGGGGTCTGGAACTCACTGCCTGAAAGGGTGGTAGAGGCAGAGACCCTCATCACATTTAAAAAGTACTTGTAGGTTATGGCACTTCAAGTGCATATCCAAGGCTACTGACCAAGTGCTGGAAAGTGGGATTAGGGTGTCATTAGCTTTGTCAGTCGGCACGGACAAGATGGGCCGAATGGCCTCTTTCTATGCTGTAAATTTCTATGATTCTATGATCTGCTGCTATGCCTTTGTTACCTCTAGACTTGACTGTTCCAATGCTTTCTCGGCCGGCCTACCACCTTGCACTCTCGTTAACTTGAGCTCATCCAAAACTCTGCTGCCTGTATCCTAACTCGCACCAAGTCCCGATCACCATCACGCCTGTGCTCGCTGGCCTACATTGGCTCCCGGTCCAGCAACGCTTTGATTTTAACATTCTTATCCTTGTTTTCAAATCCCTCCATGGTCTCGCCTCTTACTATCTCTGTAACCTCCTCCAGCCCTACAACCCTCCAAGATCTCTACGCTCCTTCAATTCTGGCCTCTTGCACGTTCTTGATTTTAATTGCTTCATCATTGGTGGCCGTGCCATCAGCTGCCTGGGCTCTAAACTCTGGTATTCCCTTTCTAAACCTCTCCGCCTCACTACCTCTCTCTACTCCTTTAAGAACATAAGAAATAGGAACAGGAGTAGGCCATTTGGCTCCTTGAGCCTGCTCTGCCATTTAATAAGATCATGGCTGATCTTCTACCTCCACTCCACTTTCCTGCAATATCCCCATATCCCTTGATTCCCTTAATATCCAAAAATCTATCGATCGCTGTCCTGAATATACTCAACGACTGAGTCTCCACAGCCCTCTGGGGTGGGGAATTCAAAGATTCACCACCCTCTGAGTGAAGAAATTACTCCTCATCTCAGTCCTAAATGGCCGACCCTTTATTCTGAGACTGTGACCCCCTGGTTCTAGACTCCACAGCCAGGGGAAACATCTACCCTGTCAAGTCCTGTAAGAATTTTGTATGTTTCAATGAGATCACCTCTCATTCTTCTAAACTCCAGAGAATCTAGGCTTAGTCTACTCAATCTGTCCTCATAGGACAATCCCCCCATCCCAGGATCCTGCCTGGTGTACCTTCGTTGCACTCCTTCTATGGCAGGTATATCCTTCCTTAGGTAAGGAGACCAAAACTGTACACAATACTCCAGGTGTGGTCTCACCAGGGCCCTATATAATTGAAGTACGACATCTTTACTCTTATACTCAAATCCTCTTGTAATAAAGGCCAACATACCATTTGCTTTCCTAATTGCTTGCTCTACCTGCATGTTAACTTTCAGTGTTTCGTGTACAAGGACACCCAGGTCCCTCTGAACACCATAATTTCCCAATCGCTCACCATTTAAAAAAAAAAATACTCTGCTTTTCTGTTTTTCCTACAAAAGTGGATAACTTCACATTTCTCCACATTATATTCCATTTGCCATGTTCTTGCTCACTCACTTAGCCTGTCTATACCCCCTTGAAGCCTCCTTGCATCCTCCTCACAACTTACATTCCCACCCAGCTTTGTATCATCAGCAAACTTGGATATATTACATTTGGTCCCCTCATCCAAATCATTGATATAGATTGTGAATAGCTGAGGCCCAAGCACTGATCATTGCGGTATCCCACTAGTTACAGCCTGCCAACCTGAAAATGACCCGTTTATTCCTACTCTCTGTTTTCTGTCCGTTAACCACTCCTCAATCCATGCTAATATATTACCCCCAATCCCATGAGCCCTAATTTTGTTTAATAACCTCTTGTGTGGCACCTTATCGAATGCCTTCTGAAAATCCAAATACAGGAAACTTTGTGATATCCGGCACCGACGGGACCGGCGTGTTGCCGATCTATCAAAACTGCCGGACATACAAAGTTAATGTTGAAGCATACGGAGGTTTTCATCTCCGTATCTGACAACAAACACTGTTGCTTAGCAACAGCTTCTAAAGAGTCGGCTGCAGCTGCAAGCGTCTCTAGCTGAAGCTGTTGCTATAGCTACAGACCTTGCAATGGCTGAGTGGGGAAAAAAAAAGAACGAGATCTAAAAAAAACTTACAGAAAACGGCTCCTGATTTTTGCCGTTAGATCGAGTATTCCGGACATACAACCTCCGGATAAACCAAAGTTTCCTGTATATCACATCCACGGGTTCCCTCTCATCTATTCTGCTAGTTACAACCTCAAAAACCTCTAATAGATTCGTCAAACACAATTTCCCTTTCATAAATCCGTGTTGACTTTGCCCAATCCTATTATTATTTTCTAAGTGCCCTGTTACCACGTCCTTAAAAATAGATTCTAGCATTTTCCCTACTACTGATGTCAGGCTAACTGGTCTGTAGTACCCCATTTTCTCTCTCCCTCCTTTCTTAAATAGTGGGATTACATTTGCCACCTTCCAATCTGCGGGAACCGTTCTAGTATCTATGGAATTTTGGAAAATGACAACCAATGCATCTGCTATGTCTGTAGCCACCTCTTTCAAAACCCGAGGATGTAGGCCATCAGGTCCAGGAGATTTGTCGGCTTTCAGTCCCATTAATTTCTCCAGTACTATTTTTTTACTAATACTAATTTCTTTCAGTTCCTCATTCTCGCTAGAGCCTTGGTTCTCCACTATTTCCGGGAATTTTTTTGCGTCTTCCGTGAAGACAGACACAAAGTATTTGTTTAATTTCTCTGCCGTTTCCTTATTCCCCATTATAATTTCTCATGTTTCAGCCTGTAAGGGACCCACATTTACTTTCCCTAATCTTTTCCTTTTTGCATACCTATAGAAGCTTTTACAGTCTGTTTTTATGTGTCTCGCTAGTTTACTCTCATATTCTATATAAGATGCTCTTTAAAACCTACCGCTTCACCTAATATCCCCTTATGTGCTTCAGTGTCAAATTTTGTTTTTAACACGCCTGTGAAGTGCCTTAGGACGTTTTACTACATCAAAAGCGCTATATAAATACAAGTTGCTGTTTGTGGGAGCTTGCTGTGTGCAAATTGTTTGCTGCGTTTCCTACATTACAACAGAAACTGCACTTCAGCAGTACTTACGATAGCAAAATACTGCAGATGCTGGAAATCCGAAATAACAACAGAAAATGCTGGAAAAACTCAGCAGGCCAGGCAACATCCGTGGAGAGAAATTAGAGTCAACGTTTCGGGTCAAAACCCTTTATCAGGACTAAAGAGGCACAGGGAATGAAATAGATGAAGAGGCCAGGCTGGGAGAGAACAAAAGAGAAGAGACATTAAGAGGTATTCAAAACGAGACGAGATGGTGATCGGACTAGCGGAGACAAAAGACAGCTCTAGATTAGGTGTGAAATGCGCTGGCAGAATGGGAGACAGCTGCCATGTGGGAGAGAGAAAAAAAGGAAGCGGGGGGGGGAGGGAAAAACCAAAACAAAGGTGTGGATAAAAAATATAAGTAAAAATGTAATAGGGGCCGAGGTTATGATCTGAAATTGTTGAACTCGACATTGAGTCCGGAAGGCTGTAAAGTGCCTAATCAGCAGATGAGGTGCTGTTCCTCGAGTTTACGTTGAGCTTCCGTGGAACAATGCAAGAGGCCAAGGACGGTGAGGTCCGAGTGGGAATGGAGTGGTGAATTAAAATGACAGGCGACCGGAAGCTCGGGGTCACCCTTACGGACTGAATGGAGGTGTTCCGCAAAGCGGTCACCCAATCTGCGTTTGGTCTCCCCAATGTAGAGGAGACCGCATCGTGAGCAGCGAATACAGTATACTAGATTGCAAGAAGTACAAGTAAATCGCTGTTTCACCTGGAAGGGGTGTTTGGGGCCCTGGACAGTGGGAAGTAGGGAGGTATAAGGGCAGGTGTTACATCTCCTGCACTTGCACGGGAAGGTGCCAGGCGAAGGGGAAGGGGTGCTGGGGGTGATAGAGGAGTGGACTAGGGTGTCTCGGAGGGAGCGGTCCCTGCGGAATGCTGAAAGGGGAGGGGAAGATGTGTTTGAACTGCCGCCGTGACATCGGCCGTCTCCATTTCCCTGCTCCCCTCACTCACTCCAACCTACCTCCCTCTGAACTTGCAGCACTCCATTCTCTTAGATCCAACCCTGACATTGTCATTAAACCTGCTGACAAGGGTGGTGCTGTTGTTGTTTGACGAACTGACCTTACCTAGCGGAAGCTGAACGCCAACTCTCCGACACCACCTCCTACCTCCACCTGGACCATGACCCCACTACCGAACATCAAACCACCGTTTCCAAGACTGTCACTGACCTCATCTCCTCTGGAGATCTTCCCCCCGCGGCCACCAACCTCATAGTTCCCCAACCCCGCACAGCCCGCTTCTACCTCCTTCCCAAGATCCACAAACAGGACTGCCCTGGTAGACCCATCGTTTCAGCCTGTTCTTGCCCACGGAACTTATCTCTTCCTATCTCAACTCTATCTTTTCTCCCCTTGTCCAGTCACTTCCCACCTACATCCGCGACTCTTCGGACACCCTCCGCCACTTTAACAGTTTCCAGTTTCCTGGCCCCAACCGCTTCCTTTTCACCATGGACGTACAATCCCTCTACACCTCCATCCCCCACCAGGATGGCCTGAGGGAGTTCCGCTTCTTCCTTGAACAGAGGCCCGACCAGTCCCCATCCACCACTACCCTCCTCCGCCTGGCTGAACTTGTTCTCACATTGAACAACTTCTCCTTTAACGCCACTCATTTCCTCCAAATCAAAGGTGTTGCTATGGGTACCCGCATGGGTCCTAGCTATGCCTGCCTTTTCGTGGGATATGTGGAACACTCTTTGTTCCAGTCCTACTCAGGTCCCCTCCCTCACCTCTTTTTCCGATACATTGATGACTGTATCGGTGCCGTTTCCTGCTCTCGCCCTGAACTAGACAATTTCATTCACTTTGCCTCCAATTTCGACCCTTCCCTCATCTTCACATGGTCCATCTCTGACTCTTCCCTTCCCTTCCTCGACTTCTCTGTCTCCATCTCTGAGGATAGGTTATTGACCAATATTCACTACAAGCCCACTGACTCCCACAGCTACCTGGACTACACTTCTTCCCACCCCGCCTCCTGAAAGGACTCTATTCCATTCTCCCAGTTTCTCCGTCTCCGCAGCATCTGCTCCGACGATGCCACCTTCGACACCAGTGCTTCCGACATGTCTTCCTTTTTCTTCAACCGAGGATTCCCCTCTACCGTGGTTGACACGGCCCTCGACCGTGTCTGTTCTATCTCCCGCACTTCTGCCCTCACCCCTGCCCCTCCCTCCCGGAACCACGATAGGGTTCCCCTTGTCCTCAACTTTCACCCCACCAGCCTCCACATTCAACGGATCATCCTCCGCCATTTCCGCCACCTCCAAAGTGATCCCACCACCAAACGCATCTTCCCCTCCCCTCCCCTTTCAGCATTCCGCAGGGACCGCTCCCTCCGAGACTCCCTAGTCCACTCCTCTATCACCCCCAGCACCCCTTCCCCTTCGCCTGGCACCTTCCCGTGCAAGCGCAGGAGATGTAACACCTGCCGTTATACCTCCCCACTTCCCACCGTCCAGGGCCCCAAACACCCCTTCCAGGTGAAACAGCGATTTATTTGTACTTCTCGCAATCTAGTATACTGTATTCGCTGCTCACGATGCGGTCTCCTCTACATTGGGGAGACCAAACGCAGATTGGGTGACCGCTTTGCGGAACACCTCCGTTCAGTCCGTAAGGGTGACCCCGAGCTTCCGATCGCCTGTCATTTTAATTCACTGCTCCATTCCCACTCGGACCTCACCGTCCTTGGCCTCTTGCATTGTTCCACGGAAGCTCAACGTAAACTCGAGGAACAGCACCTCATCTTCCGATTAGGCACTTTACAGCTTTCCAGACTCAGTATCGAGTTCAACAATTTCAGATCATAACCTCGGCCCCTATTACATTTTTACTTATATTTTTTATCCACACCTTTGTTTTGGTTTTTCCCTCCCCCACCCCCCCCCCCGCCCCCGCCCCCCCGCTTTCCTTTTTTTCTCTCTCCCACATGACAGCTGTCTCCCATTCTGCCAGCGCATTTCGCACCTAATCTAGAGCCGTCTTTTGTCTCCACTAGTCCTATCACCATCTCGTATCGTTTTGAATACCTCTTAATGTCTCTTCTCTTTTGTTCTCTCCCAGCCTGGCCTCTTCATCTATTTCATTCCCTGTGCCTCTTTAGTCTTGATAAAGGGTTTTGACCCAAAACGTTGACTCTAATTTCTCTCCACAGATGTTGCCTGGCCTGCTGAGTTTTTCCAGCATTTTCTGTTGTTGCTTCAGCAGTACTTAATTGACTGTAAAGCTATTTTGGATGTCCTGCGCTCATGAAAGACGCTATATAAATGCAAGTTTTTTTATCTTCATACTGGAGTATGGTGCCTTGGGTGCTAGCAACCCCTCCAGTACGTTGTCCCAAGTGACTTTTCTTCATTTGTGATTTAGACAGTGACTGTTAATGTGCAAATTAATCACCTGAGGTGATTCCAGTGAAGCCCACTTAGTTTTCTAATTTCCTGAGGCTGATTGCAATTCCCCCATTGTTGACTAGCTAAGATCAAGGAACTCAGCAGAACCAAGGAATGAAACCTCGGATCTTTCTAGTTTGATTGGATCTATGCTACACTGGGTGGTGCCTTTACACAATGAGTATTGAGGGAACTCAGAAATGTCCTTCTAAATCTTCGCTGCTCTACAGGTTTTGAGAGATTATTTCACTAACACGTATCAGGAGCTAATAGTGTCCACCTATCTGTTTTCTTTCTAATGTCATTGGTTACAAAGTCAGGGAACATTTTGCAGTGGAGGCCAGTTTTGCTGATGTATTAGCATTTCGCTCCTTGATTCTTGCCCTGAAGTCAGCAGCATGAAAACTGCCCTCTTGTGAAAATGAGCTACACTCATAAGAAACATAGAAACATAGAGATAGGAACAGGAGTAGGCCATTCGGCCCTTCGAGCCTGCTCCGCCATTCAATGAGATCATGGCTGATCTTACCAGTTCAGTACCCCGTCCCCGCCTTTTCTCCGTAACCCTTAATCCCCTTAGCCTTCAGAAATATATCCAATTCTCTCTTGAAAATATTTATTGAATTAGCCTTCACAGCCCTCTGTGGCAGGGAATTCCACAGGCTCACCACTCTTTGAGTGAAGAAATTCTTCCTCATCTCTGTTTTAAATGATTTGCCTGCTATTTTTAGACTGTGGCCCCTGGTTCTGTGCTCCCCGGCCATTGGAAACATTCTCTCTGAATTCAGCCTGTCCAGGCCTGCCATAATTTTATATGTTTCGATGAGATCCCCTCTCAATCTTCTAAACTCCAGTGAGTAGAAGCCCAAACTATTTAATCTCTCTTCGTAGGTCATTCCCGCCATTCCAGGTATCAGCCTGGTGAATCGCCGTTGCACTCTTTCCATGGCAAGAACATCCTTCCGCAGATGGGGCGACCAAAACTGTACACAATACTCCAGATGCGGTCTCACCAGCACCTTGTACAGCTGTAGTAAGGTATCCCTATTCCTATACTCGAACCCCCTTGATATGAAGGCCAACATACCATTTGCCTTCTTAATCGCCTGTTGCACCTGCATGCTCTCCTTCAGTGACTGGTGCACAAGAACACCCAGGTCCCTCTGTACTTCCCCATCTCCCAATCTATTGCCATTTAGATAATAATCTACCCTCCTGTTTTTACCCCCAAAGTGGATAACCTCGCATTTATCCACATTATAGTGCATCTGCCACGTATCCGCCCATTCCCCCAACCTGTCCAAATCGCACTGTAGCCTCCTGACATCCTCATCAGAGCCCACCCCTCCTCCTAGTTTAGTGTCGTCAGCGAATTTGGAAATATTGCATCCAATTCCCTGATCCAGATCATTTATATATATTGTGAACAGCTGGGGTCCCAGGACAGATCCTTGCGGCACCCCGCTGGTCACTGCCTGCCACTCCGAAAACGAGCCGTTTATTCCAACTCTCTGTTTTCTATCCGCCAGCCAGTTCTCTATCCACGTTAATACTTTGCCCCCAATCCCATGAGCCTTAATTTTGCATGATAATCTTTTGTGTGGAACCTTATCGAAGGCTTTCTGGAAGTCAAGGTACACCACATCCACTGGCTCTCCCCCATCTATTTTACCAGTTACTTCCTCAAAAAATTCCAGCAGATTAGTCAAACACGATTTACCCTTTGTAAATCCATGTTGACTCTGTCCGATCCTTTCCCCATTTGTCAAGTGCTCCGCTATTTTATCCTTAATAATGGACTCTAGCATTTTGCCCACAACCGATGTAAGGCTTACTGGTCTATAATTCCCTGCTTTCTCTCTACCCCCCTTTTTAAATATTGGGGTAACATTAGCTACCCTCCAATCCACGGGTACTGTTCCCGAGTCAATGGAGTTCCGGAAGATGATCCTTAGAGCATCTGCTATCTCCAGGGCCACCTCCTTAAGTACCCTAGGATGTAGTTTATCAGGCCCCGGGGATTTGTCGGCCTTCAGTCCCCTCAACTTACCCAACACCATATCCCTAGAGATACTAATTTCTGTCAGCTCCTCCCTCTCATTAGTCCCTATGTTTGCCGATATTCCTGGGAGGTTATTTGTGTCCTCCTTTGTGAATACAGAACCAAAGTATGAGTTTAATTGGTCTGCCATTTCCTTATTCTCCATTATATATTCTCCCGAATCGGACTGCAAGGGACCGACTTGGGATTTTACCAGTCTTTTCCTCCTGATATACCGATAAAAGCTTTTGCAGTCTGTCTTTATGTTTGCTGCAAGTTTACTTTCGTATTCTATTTTCCCCTTCCTGATTAATCCCTTTGTCCTCTTTTGCTGTATCCTGTACTGCCCCCAATCTTCCGGTCTGGTGCTTTTTTTTGCCAGTTGATATGCCCTTTTTTTTGATTTTATGCTGTCCCTAATTTCCCTCGTTATCCACGGTTGAGTCACCTTTTTAGGTTTATTTTTATGCCAAACCGGTATAAACATGTTCTGGAATTCTTCCATTCTATCTTTGAATGCTTGCCATTGTCTATCCACTGTCAATCCCCCCAGAAACACCACCCAATCAATCTTACCCAATTCCCGTCTCATACCCTCGTAATTCCCTTTATTTAAGTTCTGGACCTTAGTCTCTGATTCAATTTCCTCACTCTCCATCTCGACTGAGAGCTCGATCATATTATGATCGCTCTGACCCAAGGGGCCTCGTACAAGAAGATTGCTGATAAGTCCCTTCTCATTGCACAATACCCAGTCTAAAATGGCCTGATCTCGAGTCGGCTCCTCGACATATTGGTCCAGATAACCGTCCCGAAAACATTCCAGGAATTCCTCCTCCTCAGAATTTTTACTAATTTGGGTAGTCCAATCAATATGTAAATTAAAGTCACCCATGATGACAGCTGTGCTCTTATCGCACGCTTCTCTAATTTCCCTTTTTATGCCTTCCCTCACCTCCATATTACTATTTGGAGGCCTATATATCACACCCACTAACGTTTTCCTCCCCTTGCTATTTCTCATTTCTACCCATACAGATTCCGTTTCATCCGAGTTAATATCCTTCCTTTCCATTGCATTAATCCCCTCCTTTACCAGCAATGCTACCCCACCTCCCCTACCTTTTTGCCGATCCTTCCTAAATATTGTATATCCCTGGATGTTAAGTTCCCAGCCTTGCCCACCCTGCAGCCACGTTTCTGTAATCCCAATCAAATCATACTTGTTTACCTCTATTTCCACAACTAATTCATCCACCTTGTTCCTAATGCTTCTAGCATTAAGATACAAAGCCTTCAGGCTTGCTTTTTTCACACTCTCATTATGAATTAGTTTGGCCCTTTGTGTTTCTCTCCTTTGCTTATTGCTTCTCACCTTTCTACCATCTATTTCTGACTTCATATGACTTCCCTCTTTTCCACTACCTAGGTTCCCATCCCCCTGCCAAATTAGTTTAAATCCTCCCGAACCGCCCTAGAAAATATTACCCCGAGGACATCGGCTCCCTCACAGTTCAGGTGTAGACCGTCCCCTTGGTACAGGTCACTCCTTCCCAAGAACTGGTTCCAATGCCTCAAGAATTTAAATCCCTCTCCCTTGCACCACTGCTCAAGCCACGTATTTAGCTTATCTATCTTACTCTCTCTAAACTTATTAGCTCGTGGCACTGGTAGCAATCCAGAGATTACTACCTTTGAGGTCCTACTTTTCAATTTAGCTCCTAACTCCCTAAATTCAGCTTGTAGGACCTCCTCCCTCTTTTTACCTACATCGTTGGTACCTACATGTACCACGACAACTGGCTGATCCCCCTCCCCCTTCAGAATGCTCTGCACCCGCTCCGAGACATCCTTGACCCTTGCACCAGGGAGGCAACATACCATCTTGGAGTCTCGGTCTCGGCCACAGAAACTCCTATCTATCCCCCTTACAATTGAATCCCCTATCACTATAGCCCTATCCCTCTTTTTCCCGCCCTTCTGTGCAGCAGAGCCAGTCATGGTGCCCTGAACCTGGCTGCTGGTGCCTTCCCCTGATAAGTCATCTCCCCCAACAAGAAATAATGGTAGAGAAAAAAAAAAATGGGTGGCTCTCCTCAGCTCCTGCACGGTGGATTGGAAACTGTTATTTGGTGACAACTGCAGAAAATGAAGCACTCTGACAATGTTTCTTTGTCGTTCCAGTATAATTGTTTTATGGCAAATCAGGCCTTTTCCCTCCTTCATTCCCACACGTAAGGCTGCAATACAAATAATTTTCTTTCCTGAAGCTGATAGGTGGTTTCGTATGATTAATCGAACTGCATCATCTTGTATGTGAGATGAATCACCCTGCTAAAGGCAGTCTTAAATTGGCAAGCCTCTTTCTCTCTGCATAGTATACACCTTAAATGGCGTATCATCATGGTGAACATGATTCCATCCAATTCTTTTGCAGTGGCATTTTATGTCCTACGCAAAGCCTTGAAATGTTAATGGATTGTGCCTCTCCACACTCAGTTTGCATTCTTGTTTCACGTACTCATCAGCCCATTGTGCATTCCCTTTTATCCAATGTATTTACCTGATATGGATTGAAATGATTAATTCTAACCATGCTCCTCCTGAGCTTTTGCCTTATTACTTGTGAAAAATTGAAAACAAATCTGTGAAGAAAGGTTACTCGTAAACAGAATTACCTCACTCAGTTTTTAAATCCTTATTTAGTATCTAACTAGCATTTTTGTACTAGAATGTTAATTTTGCAGTGCAGGCTAGTTCTTTATGTTGTCTGGCTTTTCCAGTTTGTATTGATCACCAGGGTTGCAATTTTTTTAATATTTGGTCTTGCGATGTGAGCATCATTGGCTGCACTGTTCTTATTGACCATCCCAAGTTGCTCTGAGAAAGTGGTGTTGGGCCTTCTCCTTGTGGTTAAGGTGCTCCCACAGTGGGGGGTTCAAGTCTCACTACGGATGTGAGCATATCATCTAGGCTGACGCTTCAGTGCAGTAATGAGGGAGTGCTGCATTGTTTGAGGTACCTTTTTCGGATGAGATGTTACACTGAGGTAGAACTGAAGTAGATCCCATCTACTTGCTCGGGATCCCATGAAGGGGAGCAGGGAGTTTGGGTGTCCTGGCCAGCATTCCTACCTTAACCCACACTGCCAAAAATACATTTGTTTGGTGTACAGGAAACTTTGGTTTATCCGGAGGTTGTATGTCCGGAAACCTCGATCTACCGGCAGAAATCAGGAGCCGTTTTGTTCGTTTTTTTTTCTTCTCGTGGCTTTTTTTTCAACTGTTAGGCTCTGCAAAGTCTTTCTGAAGCTGTTGCTAAGCTACAGAGACGCTTCCAAGGTACGGCCGACTGTTTAGAAGCTGTTGCTAAGCAACAGTGTTTGTTGCCAGATACGGAGCTGCAAATCTCCATATGCTTCAACATTAACGCTGGTTTGTCCGGCAGTTTTGATAGATCGGCAACAGCTCGGTCCCGTCGGTGCCGGATATCACAAAGTTTCCTGTATATGGGACTTTGCCACATGCACATTGGCTGCCATGCCATACAAATGCAAGATTGTTTTCTTCTTTTCCTGCCTGAGTACTTCGCTTCTTCCTGCTTGAATGCTTGGCTGTGAATCCATTCACTTTGGCAAGATTGACGACCATGTACATCCATCCCTTGTCAAATGTTGTTAAATCATCATAAAATATGGCTGGGTAAGTCATTTCATGGCTCTATCCTTACTCCTAAACCTTGTAATTTAACTTGAAAATCTGCATGTCTATGACAGGTTGACTACAAACTGCAGGGAAAGAAAAGTCCCTTGTCATCGACGACTTATGTTTTTTGAGCAACATTTGGTAATTTAGTCAGGTGATCAGTAAGACCTGTGTTGGACACTGTAGAGTATTGGCATGGTTGAGCTCCATTCCAGCCATACACCCAAAAGGTTGGACAAAATCCTTAGTAGGAAATCAAAGGGGCTCCCCTTATCTATGCTGTTAAGGAACACTGCATCTTGTATGTCATCTTAAGAGGTCCAACTGCCCAGTTCTTTTTGCTGCTAGTTGTGCTCTTTACTAGTTCTTTCCTCAATGCCACTACATTTACTTGATCTCTTGTGAGCAACTCTGAAACCTTGAATGTAACATTCTAGCAGTGTACATTGACTCTTCACAGATGTTGTCCAGCCTGCTATTTATTTTCTTCAATATTTCTCAAGATAAGACTTTGATAATGTAACTTGAATCCCTCAAATGTCTGCCACTTCTAGGGCAAGATATAAGAAGTAGGAGCAGGAGTAGGTCACACGGCCCCTCGGGCCTGCTCCGCCATTCAATAGGATCATGGCTGATCCGAACCGGGACTCGCCTCCACTTCCCTGCCCGCTCCCCGTAACCCCTAATTCCCTTATCTGCTAGGAAACTGTCTATCTCCGTTTTAAATTTATTTAATGTCGCAGCTTCCACAGCTCTCTGGGGTAGCAAATTCCATAGATTTACTACCCTCTGAGTGAAGAAGTTTCTCCTCATCTCAGTTTTGAAAGGGCAGCCCCTTATTCTTAGATTATGCCCCCTAGTTCTAGTCTCACCCATCAGTGGAAACATCCTCCCCGCATCCACCCGATCAAGCCCCCTCACAATCTTATATGTTTCGATAAGATCGCCTCTCATTCTTCTGAACTCCAATGAGTAGAGGCCCAACCTACTCAACCTTTCCTCATAAGTCAACCCTCTCATCTCCGGAATCAACCGAGTGAACCTTCTCTGAACTGCCTCGAGAGCAAGTATATCTTTTCTTAAATATGGAAACCAAAACTGTACGCAGCACTCCAGGTGTGGCCTCACCAGTACCCTGTATAACTGAAGCAAGACTTCCCTGCTTTTATACTCCATCCCCCTTGCAATAAAAGCCAAGATTCCATTGGCCTTCCTGATCACCTGCTGTACCTGCATACTAACTTTTTCATGCACCAGGACCCCCAGATCCCTTTGTACTGTAGCACTTTGCAGTTTCCCTCCATTTAGATAATAACTTGCTGTTTGATTTTTTCTGCCAAAGTGCATAACCTCACACTTTCGAACATTATATTCCATCTGCCAAATTTCTGCCCACTCACTTAGCCTGTCTATGTCCTTTTGCAGGTTTTTTATGTCCTCACTCACTGCTTTCCCTCCCATCTTTGTATCGTCGGCAAACTTGGATACGTTACACTCGGTCCCCTCCTCCAAATCGTTAATATAGATTGTAAAGAGTTGGGGCCCCAGCACTGACCCCTGCGGAACACCACTAGTCACTGATTGCCAACCCGAAAATGAACCATTTATCCCAACTCTGTTTTCTGTTAGATAGCCAATCTTCCACCCATGCCAGTATATTACCCCCAATCCTGTGATTTTTTATCTTGTGCAGTAATCTTTTGTGTGGCACCTTGTCAAATGCCTTTTGGAAGTCCAAATACACCACATCCACTGGTTCCCCTTTATCCACCCTGTTTGTTACGTCCTCAAAGAATTTGAGCAAATTTGTCAAACATGATTTCCCCTTCATAAAACCATGCTGACTCTGTCTGATTAAATTATGCTTATCCAAATGTCCTGTTACTGCTTCCTTAATAATGGACTCCAACATTTTACCAACCACAGATGTTAGGCTAACTGGTCTATAGTTTCCAGCCTTTTGTCTACTTCCCTTTTTAAATAAGGGCGTTACATTAGCAGTTTTCCAATCCGCTGGGACCTTTCCTGAATCCAGGGAGTTTTGGAAAATTACCACTAATGCATCCACAATCCCTACCGCTACTTCGCTCAAGACCCTAGGATGTAAGCCATCAGGTCCAGGGGATTTATCCGCCTTTAGCCCCATTATCTTACCGAGTACCACCTCCTTAGTTATTTTAATCGTGTTTAGCTCCTCCCCCCCCCCCCCCCCCCCCCATATAGCCCCCTGTTTGTCCAGTGTTGGGATATTATTAGTGTCCTCTACTGTAAAGACTGATACAAAATATTTGTTCAGCGTTTTTGCCATCTCCATGTTCCCCACCACTAATTTCCCGGTCTCGTCCTCTAAGGGACCAACATTCACTTTAGCCACCCTTTTTCTTTTTGAAAAACTGTAGAAACTCTTGACTCTGTAGAGACTCATTTTGGCTTGGTTTTGTGGACTTTTTTCTTGTTCTGTTGTACCCTTTGTACCATTATAATTTTTTTACCCACTTTTCCTATTGATTTTCACAGCAGTTCTTCAGATTTGGTTTTCCTCTGACATTTTAATTTAAAGAAAACACTTTTGTGCAATTTTAATTTTCCCTTATGTAAGTTTGATTAGACCTAACAATTCTAGCCACATCTATTTTTAATTAGTGGGATTACTGTTGTGCAAATTACGGTTAATTTATACCAGTAGTTAATGATCTGAGAACCATAGGTACATAATTGGTTCCAGCCAGGCAGTGGCAGTATGTTATTTATACTGCCTGGCGCTCAGTTGAATGTTCACAGCCAGGAGACAGCTCTGTGGATGCACGTTTATACACATGTGCAGAGCTCCAATCCTGCCGTACACTCAAAACATTTACAACAACTCTAAGTTTATAATTCTCCAAGAGGTCCTAGTGGCCACTTTCTAAACCTGGTTCAGCAGCCTATTGGGATTCTTCGCCATGCAGTGTGAGATTGCCTTCTCCTGGACTCTCATACCGCTCCCCTCTGGAGTTAGGTGTGGCCCAACTCAAGACTTGTAATGCCACTGGTGCATTCTTGGGAAGTGGGAATTGCCTCACTGTGTAAGTGCACATTTAGATTCTGATGGGACAAGAAATGGTATCGTAACTGCCTTGCGAAAGGAATGACAACATTCACACACAAGCAGTGAACATTATGCTCTGTTGATGGATGGAAAGTTTTATGAATGGAAACTAGGATTTCAATCATTGAGTATGGCCCTCAAAATCCATCAATGAAAATGTTAATTGAAAAAAATGCCATAATGCAAGCCTTCTAGAACCATTACTTGATGTGGATTGTTGGATCTAATTGGTTCAAAAAGTATTTGCTTTATATGAGACAGCAGAACCCAATACTACTCATAAGTTTCAGTTAATTTGGGATACCTGCTTCTCTGTTGACTGCATTATGGGATCCCTTTGGACCTGATGTTTATTATATAGAAAGCATAAAGCTGTTAATGAGTACCATAATGTAGGAAGTCAAATGCTTTGTCCCCTGTACCTAATGTGACTGAACATCTCACCAGTGTTGTGCACAGTTCCCAGTTTTATTTTCTCTGTCATCTCTTCTGCCAAATTTCCCTCCTCCCTAATGGCGCTTATTTCTTCACTGGGGTGGATTCAGTGAGTAATATTCATCCTCCGATAGCTTTCCTAAGTGGCTATTGTTCACATGTGAATCTTGACGGTGAGTGTGGCACACAGTCCAACTGTGGAAGACACACCAAGACTGGTGACTAAATGTGGGATGTTCCTGGTTTGTATAGCTCAGAGAAGGAAACGTTGCCTCTGAGCTGTCGGGATAGCTAGAAAAGTGGAGTTTGTAATGGTTTTCAATTGTCATTTAAGTTTGTTAAAGTCTGACAATGCTTAACATGTAAGAAGAACAGCACCATCTTGTATTTCTACAGTCCTCCTCACATAGAGATGCCTGAGTGCTGGTGGACACTGAGCAGGAGGAAGAGTCATACAGCACAGAAAGAGGCCCTTCGGCCCATCGCGTCCGCGCCGGCCATCAAGCCCTGTCTAATCTAATCCCATTTTCCAGCATTTGGTCCGTAGCCTTGTATGCTATGGCGTTTCAAGTGCTCATCCAAATGCTTCTTGAATGTTGTGAGGGTTCCTGCCTCTACCACCCTTTCAGGCAGTGAGTTCCAGATTCCAACCACCCTCTGGGTGAAAAAGACTGGGAAGAGGAAAATTTGAAGGGACAGGGTTAAAGAAGGAGGATAACAAGTTGGAGATGCTGAGGGGGGGGGGGGGGAGACAGAGTGGTGGAGCAGAGGTGGTAGGGAATGGGAAGTAAGGTAGTGTTGGAGGAGCAGAGGGCGTGGGAAGAGATGTACAGCTGGAGGAGATCGTGGAGGTAACGGCCAAAGGCATGCAGGGATTTGAAGGTAAGGATATGGATTTTAATTAGTTCTCTCGGGCACAAGGAGTCAGTGGAGCTCCACACAAATTCAGGCCTTAGCACAGGTGAGAACCTGAGTTGCAGCATTCTGGATAAATCGTAGTTCATGGAGGGAGGCTGGCAAGGAAATTATTTGAGAAATTCAGCCTTGAGGAGATAAAGGCAGAGTTGGAGTCATGGAGGCAAAGGTGGGTGATTTTTGGGGATAAGCAGTGCACCAAGGATCGGCATCTCTGGATCTGAAATTGCAGCTGGGAGGTTGAGACCAGAGGGACATCGGAATCAGAGGATGGCATTGGTTTTGTTGATATTTAGCTGGAGGAAGTTTTGCCTCAATTGTGGGTAAGCAGTTGGAGAGAATGACAACAGTTGTGGGATGGAGGTGCTGAATTGAGTGTTGTTATCGTACATGTAAAAGCTGCACCATCTTTCTGGACGATGTTGCCGATCTGTAAGTCACACAACACCAGGTTATAGTCCAACAGTTTTATTGGAAATCACAAGCTTTCGGAGCGCTGCTCCTTCGTCAGGTGAAGTGGAGAGATGCCTATAGACACAGATTATATAGTCAGAGAATAATGCCAGATGATTACAGGTAATCTTTCTAACTGCCATTTATCACACCTCAGCAGAGAGATAATCATAGCAATCAAAGGTGCGAATGATGTCCAAACAGGTCAGTCAGGAAAACATTACATCAAAGAACAATGAGGTAGGGTCACAAGGAGTAAAATGTTGCAGATGCTGGGGTCTGTATGAAAAACAAAAAACAGACAAAAAACATTTTCTTTGCTGGAAATCACAGCAGGTCCAGCCGCATCTGTGTAGAGAGAACAAGCCAACGACGACTTGAGTCTGGATGACCCTACGTCAGGTGGGGTTACATGTAGTGTGACATGAACCCAAGATCCCGGTTGAGGCCGTCCTCATGAGTGCGGAACTTGACTATCAGTTTCTGCTCTACGATTTTGCGTTGTCGTGTGTCTCGAAGGCCGCCTTGGAGAATGCTTACCCGAAGATCGGAGGCTGAATGTCCTTGACTGCTGAAGTGTTCCCCGACTGGGAGGGAACACTCCTGCCTGGCGATTGTTGCGCGGTGTCCGTTCATCCGTTGTCGCAGTGTCTGCATGGTCTCGCCGATGTACCATTCTCCGGGGTATCCTTTCCTGCAACGTATGAGGTAGACAACGTTGGCCGAGTCACATGAGTATGTACCATGTACCTGGTGGGTGGTGTCCTCACGTGTGATGATGGTATCTGTGTTGCTGATCTGGCATGTCTTGCAGAGGTTGCCGTGGCAGGGTTGTGTGGTGTCGTGGTCGCTGTTCTCCTGAAAGCTGGGTAATTTGCTGCGAACGATGGTCTGTTTGAGGTTAGGCGGCTGTTTGAAGGCGAGTAGTGGAGGCGTGGGGATGGCCTTAGCGAGTTGTTAGTCGTCTTCGATGACATGTTGAAGGCTGCGAAGAACATGGCGTAGTTTCTCCGCTCCGGGGAAGTACTGGATGATGAAGGGTACTCTGTTGGTTGTGTCCCGTGTTTGTCTTCTGAGGAGGTCTATGCGATTTTTTGCTGTGGCCCGTCGGAACTGTCGACCGACGAGTCGAGCGTCATATCCCATTCTTACGAGGGCGTCTTTCAGCGTCTGTAGGTGTCCATCGCGTTCCTCCTCATCTGAGCAGATCCTGTGTATTCGCAGGGCTTGTCCATAGGGGATGGCTTCTTTAATGTGGTTAGGGTGGAAGCTGGAGAAGTGGAGCATCCTGAGGTTGTCCGTGGGCTTGCGGTAGAGTGAAGTGCTGAGGTGTCCATCTTTGATGGAGATTCGTGTGTCCAAGAATGAAATTGATTCTGAGGAGTAGTCCATGGTGAGTTTGATGGTGGGATGGAACTTGTTGATGTTATCGTGTAGTCTTTTCAGTGATTCTTCGCCGTGGGTCCATAGGAAGAAAGTGTTGTCGATGTATCTGGTGTATAGCGTTGGTTGGAGGTCCTGTGCAGCGAAGAAGTCTTGCTCGAACTTGTGCATGAAGATGTTGGCGTATTGGGGTGCGAATTTGGTCCCCATGGCTGTTCTGTGTGTTTGGGTAAAGAACTGGTTGTCGAAGGTGAAGGCATTGTTGTCGAGGATGAAGCGGATGAGTTGTGGGATGGCGTCTGGAGATTGGCTGTTGTTGGTGTTGAGTACTGAGGCTGTCGCAGCGATGCCGTCATCGTGGGGGATACTGGTGTAGAGTGCCGAGACGTCCAGCGTGGCGAGGAGTGTTCCTGGTTCCACTGGTCCATGGGTGCTCAGTTTCTTTAAGAAGTCTGTAGTGTCGCGACAGAAGCTGGGGGTTCCCTGTACGATGGGTTTCAGGATGCCCTCGACGTATCCAGAGAGGTTCTCACACAGGGTTCCGTTGCCTGATACGATAGGACGTCCGGGTGTGTTGGCTTTGTGTATCTTTGGGAGGCAGTAGAAGTCTCCCACGCGGGGAGTATGTGGGATGAGAGCGCGTAGGATGCTTTGAAGGTCTGGATCGAAGGTCTTGATCAGTCTGTTGAGTTGGCGGGTGTGTTCTTTCGTCGGATCTGCGGGTAACTGTAGTGTTCCTGGTTGTCCAGTTGTCGGTATGCTTCTTTGCAATAGTCCGTTCTGTTCTGTATGACAATGGCTCCTCCTTTGTCTGCTGGTTTGATGACGATGTTGCGGTTGGTCTTGAGAGTGTGGATGGCGTTGCGTTGTGCTCAGGTGACATTCTGGACTGTCTTGTGAGTGCGGCTGATGAATCTGACGTTGATGCATCTTCTGACAGCTTAAGCATACATGTCAAGCTTAGGGCAGCGACCCTCCGGAGGGGTCCAATTTGACTCTTTCTTCTTCGGTTGCTGCACTGCGGATCCCTCTCTGCTGATCTGGATCATTGGTTGTCTCATTGGGTTTACTGCTGACATCTTGGGATTTGTGGAAGAATTCCCGGAGCCTCATTCTCCTGATGAATTCCTCTGTGTCTGCCGTGAGACCAATGGGGTCCATTTTGGTGGCGGGGCAGAAATTGAGCCCTCGGCTGAGAACTTCAATTTCATCTGGTTGAAGGGTGTGGTCGGACAAGTTGACGATGGACTTCCCTGTGGTTTCAACTGTGGTACCGGGGGAGGCTTGGTTGCTGCTGGTGGTGATGCCGAGTTTCTCAAGCTTCCTGTTCTTGGTGTGCATGTAGGCAGTGTAGTTCCGTTGCCTCGTCTGTTTGGCAGTGTCTCGTAGCTGGTCTGTTGTGTCCTGAGCACAGGCTGAGAACATGGACTCTATCTCGGTTTCGAGGTTGCGGCGTCTGCTGTAGAGCTGGTGTACGAGATGGTTGAGGAGTGTGCGAGAGGTACGACGGCAGAGTCTCTCAGCGTAGTCTGTGTTGTAGGTCGACTTGAGTGGGTTCGTGATCTGTAGTCCTTTCGGGATCTTGTCTGCTTTCTTGCATCTCTGTAGAAACTTGATGTCTGTGTCGATATGTGCGATCTTCTTGGAGACAAACACGGGACACAACCAACAGAGTACCCTTCGTCGTCCAGTACTTCCCCGGAGCGGAGAAACTACACCATGTTCTTTGCAGCCTTCAACATGTCATCGATGACGACGAACACCTCGCTAAGGCCATCCCCACGCCTCCACTACTCGCCTTCAAACAGCCGCCTAACCTCAAACAGACCATCGTTCGCAGCAAATTACCCAGCTTTCAGGAGAACAGCGACCACGACACCACACAACCCTGCCACGGCAACCTCTGCAAGACATGCCAGATCATCAACACAGATACCATCATCACACGTGAGGACACCACCCACCAGGTACATGGTACATACTCATGTGACTCGGCCAACGTTGTCTACCTCATACGTTGCAGGAAAGGATGCCCCGGAGCATGGTACATCGGCGAGACCATGCAGACACTGCGACAACGGATGAACGGACACCGCGCAACAATCGCCAGGCAGGGGTGTTCCCTCCCAGTCGGGGAACACTTCAGCAGTCAAGGACATTCAGCCTCCGATCTTCGGGTAAGCATTCTCCAAGGCGGCCTTCGAGACACACGACAACGCAAAATCGTAGAGCAGAAACTGATAGCCAAGTTCCGCACTCATGAGGACGGCCTCAACCGGGATCTTGGGTTCATGTCACGCTACATGTAACCCCACCTGACGTAGGGTCATCCAGACTCAAGTCGTCGTTGGCTTGTTCTCTCTACACAGATGCGGCCGGACCTGCTGTGATTTCCAGCAAAGAAAATGTTTTTTGTCTGTTTTTTGTTTTTCATACAGACCCCAGCATCTGCAACATTTTACCCCTTGTGACCCTACCTCATTGTTCTTTGTAATGTTTTCCTGACTGACCTGTTTGGACACCATTCGCACCTTTGATTGCTGTGATTATCTCTCTGCTGAGGTGTGATAAATGGCAGTTAGAAAGATTACCTGTAATCATCTGGCATTATTCTCTGACTATATAATCTGTGTCTATAGGCATCTCTCCACTTCACCTGACGAAGGAGCAGTGCTCCGAAAGCTTGTGATTTCAAATAAAACTGTTGGACTATAACCTGGTGTTGTGTGACTCCTTACATTTGTACACTGGAAGTGACTGTGAACAAAGGATGCGAGCTAGAGAAAGCATTTAAGTGTCAGCCTTGGCTCAGTGGTAGCACTCTCACGTCCAAGTCAGAAGGCCGTGGGTTCAAATCCCACTCTCGGGTCTTGAACACATAATCTAATCTGACATGTCCGTGCAATACTGAGGGAGTGCTGCACTGTCGGAGGTGCCGCCTTTCAGATGAGATGTTAAACTGAGGCCCCGTCTGCCCCCTCAGGTGAATGTTAAAAAGTCCCATGGCACTATTTGAAGAAGAGCAGAGGAGTTCTTCCAGGTGTCCTGCCTAATATTTATCCCTTAACCAACATCACTAGAACTGATTATCTGGTCATATTCTCTGGGGATGTGAGGAGGGGGAGGGAAAGGAGGTTGGAAAAATTAACTGCAGGAGGGTAGCCAAGTGTGGAAAACAACACAAAAGGTGAATAAGGCTCTCTGCTGAGGCAGAGCCCCTAGCGAAAGCTGAGGTGGTCTAGATTGAGGCAAAAGGAAGCCATAAGCCTGCCCAGGAATGATGAGAGCCTGAGGTGGTCGAGGCTGGGAGTAAGTGGGCCGGAAGTAGTTTGTTAAAGATGGAGGATTATGACAGATTGAGATAGTGGAGTGGGAATGGAGCGAGGGCAGAGGGAAAAGCTAGAAGATCAGAGGCAGAAGAAAGTGGGTCCAACACAGCTGCCAAATGTTTGCGAGAAGATGGTTAGAATCTTGATCCAATTTTATAGCAGTTTTCATTTCCTTAAATTTTGCATTAATAATTTGTGAATCCACATGGCAGGTGCATGCACTGGACATGCTGCATTAATCACTCCAAATTGTAGGTTGAAATTCAAAAAAGATGTGCTAGTGTATACATGTGATCCCTAGCAACACGTTTAATATGTCAAGTTTAAAGAACAAACTTGAAATTATTAAAAAGAAATATTGCAGCTGACTTCACAATGTAGTTCACTTTATAAAAAAAAAAAATTAAACTGCTTTTAACCATGGAAAATTAGCTACAGGCAAGAAACTGTTCTCAAACCTGTTCAGCTCAGCATGTTCAGCTGCTTGTTTTAGTTTTAAGTTGCCCCAGTGTGTTTGTGTTGTTTTCTTCAGAATCTTTTCCTCCTTCACTGAGGATAGTTTCTCATCCTAGAGTCCAGTTCAAAAAAGGTACTGGCAGCCTCTGATACCTTGCCCATGAGGTCATTTTTTTAATGTGAGCCCAGTGTGTCAGAGCATTTGTTTACTGCTGGACCGAACTCTTTGATCTTGTTTTGCTTTATAGTATTAAGTTTCATTCCATGACTGGAACCCCTTCTGCTGCTTCCCTCTCAAAGCAACTATCACTGCCTCCTTGCAGCAACAGATTTGGCTGCAGGAGGGTCATTTGTCTCATTCTCATGATACGGGTACAAGTGATTGATTTTGTAACGGGCACTTTCCGTACCCTATGAATGTGGAGGTTAACGGCTACGGTGCAGCAGCAGTTGATGGATATACGGCACTGGGTGTAACATACTTACAGGACGCAGTTAACTGCTCTTTGCAGTGGGTTCGAACAGACGAAGCTGCTTCTAAACCATAAGCGGTTGTGCTTCAGGTAGTTCATGCGTTATCATATTTCCCTGTACTGGTCACGTTTAATAGCTCTTGCGCCGGATTCCGTGTAAAAATGCAAGTGAACGCTGTAGAACTGAAATTTGACACAGGATATCAGCATATTTGTGGTCAAAAGACATTATGGCCCGAGTTTCCGCATGATTTCCGCTCAGATATCAGCTTAATCTGGGCAGAATTGAATGAAATAGCGCTAAAGATTGCAGAATGTTGAGCGTGAGTTGCGCCCGTAACCACATTACTCTGGAGTATCTGCGATCTTTTACGCTGGTTCAAATGTCCGTTGGCCCAAAGCAGTCCCTACCCAAAAAACTGGTCACGTCCCCAGGTCGGAATGGCGAGTTTCTGCCAGTTGCGCCCATTCGAGGGGGGCGAGGGGGATCATCACATTGCACCCTGACTCTTGGGCGCACAGGCACCTGCGGTCACGTGAATCCAACGTTAATCACCTGACCTGCAGTGACCAGCAGCCAATTGATCCCACTGGCCCAAGTATGCTTCTCCTGTTGCTGCTGCAATTACTTCAAATTCAGTCCGTTGATCTGCCATTGGTACACACGACCTGTGACCAGCAGTCAATTGAAGCCCCACAGGTGTGTCCTACTCTGCTGCAGTAATTAGCTAATTGAAGACCACAGTGACCAGCAGTCAACTGTAGGCAGAGGACAGAGAGAAAAGGGTCTTGCTTTGCAATCTTCAGCCTCACTCGGAAGGAAAATTGTACCTTCACCTCGGCAAAACCAGCGCAGTATCCAGCGCATTCTGATTGCACCCCTAGCGGAGACTCCAAGCCATAAGCTCTTGTTTTGTTTTGTTTGTATATTAGTTTGCTAATTTGAACGCAGAAGTATAATAGGATCACTCGGCTCCAGACCTCATTACAGCCTTAGTCCAAACACAGATGAATTTCAGAGTTGAGGTGAGAGTGACTGCCCTTGACATCAAGGCAGCATTTGAGCGAGTGTGGCACCAAGGAGCCCTAGTAAAATTGAAGTCAACGGGGATCAGGGGGAACACCCTTCACTGGCTGGAGTCATACCTAGCACAAAGGAAGATGGTTGTGGTTGTTGGAGTCTAATCATCGCTGCAGGAGTTCCTCAGGGCAGTGTTTTAGGCCCAACCATCTTCAGCTGCTTCATCAATGACCTTCCCTCCATCACAAGGTCAGAAGTGAGGATGTTTGATGATTGCACAAGTATTCACTTCTATTTGCAATTCCTCAGCTAATGAAGCAGTCTGTGCCCACATCCAGCAAGACCTGGGCAACATCCAGGTCTTGATTGGCTGAGAGAGGAAACAGGGAACTACAGGCCAATTAGCCTGACATCAGTCGTCAGTAAAATGCTGGAATCCATTATCAAAGAAGTGGTAACAGGGCACTTAGAAAATCATAATATGATTAGGCAGAGTCAACATGGTTTTATGAAAGGGAAATCGTGTTTAACAAATTTATTCATTTTTTGAGGATGTAACTAGCAGGGTAGATAAAGGGGTACCAGTGGATGTAGTATATTTGGATTTACAAAAGGCATTCAGTAAGATGTCCCATAAAAGGTTGCTATGCAAGATACGGGGTTGGGGGGTAATATATTTGCATTTATAGAGGATTCGATAACGGACAGAAAACAGAGAGTAGAGATAAATGGGTCATTTTTCAGTTGGCAGGCTGTAATTAGTGAGGTGCCACAAGGATCAGTGCTTGGGCCTCAGCTATTTACAATCTATATTAGTGACTTAGATGAAGGGACTGAGTACAATCTATCCAAGTTTGCTGACGATACAAAGCTAAGTAGGAAAGTAAGCTGCGAGGAGGACGCAAAGAGCCTGCAAAGGGATATAGGCAGGTTAAGTGAGTGGGCAATAAGGTGGCAGATGGAGTATAATGTAGGGAAATGTGAGGTTATTCACTTTGGTAGGAAGAATAGAAAAACACAATGGCCCAGAAATTCCGTTCGCAGGCCTCCCGTGGGCGGAAGGCTGCGATCTGGAAAAATCTGCGCTTGGACTGGAGGGCTCCCGGGAGGCGCAGAGTTCCTTTACTGGGCCTCTCCAAACTGCCGGTGCGCAGGGCACACGTATCCCAAAGGAGCAGGCGGTTCGCAGCGTCCCTGGGATCACGTGGGCCATGGGAAGCCAATCAGAGAAGGGAATCTCCATTCATAGATTTGACAGGAAGACCTGTCAAATATATGAATAGAGATCACCCCCAAAACATAGTAAAACTTCAAATAAATTTTTTAAAAAAGCACATTTTTAAAATGACTTTAAATGACAAATTAACTATTTTAAACAAATTTAAATTTTTGAAAAAAATAATAAATTTTTAACAGGGCTAAAAATAAACTTACCTTTCTTTAAAGTATTTTTTTTAATGATAAATCAGTGGAATTTTTTTTAAATTTTTTTTTTTACTTTTTTCAACCTTATCCTGGTAAAAGCAGGCCAGCGTATACTCGCCAGTAGGGACCGGAATATCCGGCCCATTACTTTTTAAATGGTGAGAAACTATTAAATGTTGGTGTTCAGAGAGATTTAAATGTCCTTGTACAGGAAACACAGAGAGTTAGCAACAGAAAATGCTGGAAAAACCCAGCAGGTCAGGCAACATCCGTGGAGAGAAATTTGAGTTGACGTGAAACGTGCAACTCAAATTTCTCTCCACGGATGTTGCCTGACCTGCCGAGTTTTTCCAGCATTTTCTGTTGATATTTCGGATTTCCAACATCTGCAGTATTTTGCTATCGTACAGAAAGTTAGCGTGCAGGTACAGCAAGCAATTAAGAAGGCAAATTGCATGTGGCCTTTATTGCAAAGGGTTGGAGTACAAGAGTAAGGAAGCCTTACTACAATTGTACAGGGCTTTGGTGAGACCACACCTGGAGTACTGTGCACAGTTTTGGTCTCCTTATCTGAGGAAGGACACACTTGCCTTAGAGGCGGTGCAACAAAGGTTCACTAGATTGATTCCTGGGATGAGAGGGTTGTCCTATGAGGAGAGATTGAGTAGATTGGGCCTATACTCTCTGGAGTTTAGAAGAATGAGAGGTGATCTCATTGAAACATGATACCAAGGAGGATTGACAGGGTAGATGCTGAGAGGTTGTTTCCCCAGGTTGTAGAGTTTAGAACTAGGGGGCATAGTCTCAGGATAAGGGGTCGGCAATTTAAGACTGATACACGGAGGAATTTATTCATTCAGAGGGTTGTGAATCTTTGGAATTCTCTACCTCAAAGGGCTGTGGATGCTGAGTCATTGAGTATATTCAAGGCTGAGATAGATTTTTGGACTCTAGGGGAATCCAGGCATATGGGAATTGGGCGAGAAAGTGGAGGTGAGGTCGAAGATCAGCCATGATCTTATTGAATTGCGAAGCAGGCTCGAAGGGCCATATGGCCTACTCCTGCTCCTAATTATGTTCTTATCGGCACCCCATCCACCACCTTAAACATTCACTCCCTCCATGCGTTGTGGCTGCAGTGTGTACCATCTACAAGATGCACTACAGCAACTCGTCAAGGCTTCTTTGACAGCACTCCCAAATTCGCAACCTCTACCACCTAGAAGGATGAGGGCAGCATGTGCATGGAAACACCACCACCTGCAAGTTCCCCTCCAAGTCATACACCATCCTGACATGGAAATATATTGCTGTTCCTTCATCGTCACTGGGTCAAAATCCTGGAACTCTCTCCCTAACAGCACTGTGGGAGTACCTTCACCACACGGACTGCAACGGTTCAAGAAGGCGGTTCACCACCACCTTCTCGAGGGCAATTAGGGATGAGCAATAAATGCTGGCCTTGCCAGCGACACCCAGGAACGAATATAAAAAAAAAATCTGAATAGTGCAGACCTTCATATCTACATTGCCTCTTGAAGTATGCTATAATAAGCATGCACAATTCAATGTTGATGCAGTCCAACAAGCTAAAAAGTTTATTAGAGGTTGACTGAGATTTGCAACCTGTCAATCATATTACAAAAATGGTGTAACTTCTGTGAACAGACTCCATAAACAATGCAGTTCTCGCTCTAGTACATATTTAGGAGCAAATCACAATGTTTCCTAGTGTTTGATACTGTAAAATAAGCAGATCCATTTTACACTTGGTTTACAGCACTTGTGCACCCTAACACATGCTTCTCTTTATCAGACTAGTGCAAACATGAGAGGTCAAGAAGGAGAGAGAATTTGGACCAGGGTCCATCATCTGAATGCCCTTACTGTATACCATAGTAGTAGTTTTGCAAATATGTAATTCAAAATTGGTTAGGATGAAGTTATGCTATTCTAACCCTAGTGTGTTTAATTTACCACATACTCCCACTGCTTGGGTAGTACTTGTTTTTAATAAACATAAGTTTAAAAAAAAACAGAAATGGCTTTTATAAGTTTGCTTACACAAGACAAGAAGATGGGGGTTAAGCTTGCACCAGTGTTCCATTGTATTTATTTAACTTTGCTGCCTTTGTCCTAACTCCCATCTCCCCTGTGCTCGCTGACCTACACTAGCTCCCAGTTAAGCAACGCCTTGATTTTAAAATACTCACCCTTGTTTTCAAATCACTCCATGGTCCCGCCCCTCCCTATCTCTGTAATCTCTGCCAGCCCCACAACCCCCTGAGATCTCGGTGCTATGCCAATTCTGGCCTCTTGAGCATCCCCGATTTTAATTACTCCACCATTGGTGACTGCCTTCAGCTGCCAAGGCCCTAAGCTCTGGAATTCCGTCCCTAAACCTCTCTGCCTCTCTTTCCTTTTAAGATGCTCCTTTAAAACCTACCTCTTTGACCAAGCTTTTGGTCATCTGCTCTAATATCTCCTCATGTGGCTCGGTGTCAAATTTTGTTTGATAACGCTCCTGTGAAGCGTCTTGGGATGTTTTTCTACGTTAAAGGCGCTATATAAATGCAAGTTGTTGTTATTTATCCTCGGTTTTTCTTCTTTACTCGAGACAGTTTCTTACGCTGAAGGCCACGAGCAGTGGCAGCTCTCAGGTACCTCGCCCAAGTGGCTGCTTTTTGTGTATCAGGCCTAGCCATTAATTATTGGCAGGCTATTTGATTGGGGAGGGATCAAACTGATGCCAGATTTCTGTCCTCACCCCATATTAACATGTACACTTTCCAGTGGGAGGGAGGGGGCGTTCGCTGGATGGTAATCGGGAGAGGAGCTCTGGCTGAATTTTTCTTCCCCCCCTGCCGTGCGTTACCTCCTATTAAAAACACAACCCAATTGCTCTGCTCAGATTTCTGTCTCAGTTAGGGTTAGCTGACTTAAAGCAGTTTTAAATTGGAACTCATTTTGTCTGTATTATGGGAAAGCTGTGTGTGTGCACCTACTCTCCATGTTTACACTGCGGAAACACGTTCACCTGTCCTGACAGCAGAAATGTGGACCTATTTTCGCTGAAAAATGCAGTTTTCTTGTGACAAGTTCTTTGTTGCAACTTAAGACACCTCGTACATGAAAGCCATGACCTGTTTCTGTAGAGTCCTTGAAATTTCAGCACAGGAAGAGGCTATTTGGCCTATTGTACCTGTACCAGTGCTTGCACCACATTGGAGTTACTTAATCTAATCTCCTTTCCCTGCTCTTTCATACTGTTTGATATTTTTCTTTTTCCACAAAGTGTTCATCTAATTCCCTCTTCCTATGATTGACTCGATTTCATTCTGTATTCGAATAATCCTTTGTGTGAAAGAAAGTCTTATAACCGAACCTTGTGCGTCTAGTGCCGATCTTAAATTGATGCGAGTGCATTTAATTTTGCTTGCATGACTCGGCGAGTGTTTTTATTTGTGGATCAGTGAAATAATCATTCACAGCTGTCTGCTCAGCTGACCTGGTTGTGCTTGATGCTGGCACTGGATGTCTGAAATGGGAGATGTTCCATTTCCCAGCACAAATATCCCTCGCCTTGACATGCACAAAAATGTATATTTAAAAATAAACTGAATCCAGCTGAAGGCTACGAACAAATCTACAACACCTACGCTTTTTTTTAGCGAAAAGAACATTGCACGCTTCTGGTGGTTTTTCCCTTGAATCTTTCTAAATATGAATATTGAGTCAGTATTCTTTTTGTTTTCTGTGCAGTCTGGCCAGTTCACTGAAGATATGATTCCAACCGTGGGTTTCAACATGAGGAAACTGACAAAAGGAAATGTCACCATAAAGGTAGGTTGGGAGGATCATTCCCTGCATCTCAATATTTTTAGTTTTTTAGCAGCAAAAAAATACATTTTAGCCACCATTTTGGTGCATACTGTTCCTGTGTATGTGACCCTGTATAAAATGTTTTTTTTTTTTAATACAGTGTGAAAACTTTCAATAGTCTGTCTTTTCAGACCATGGTTCAGTAAGAAACCCCATTTTCAGAAGTGTAATCTGTTCACTTTCTTGCAGGCTCTATATACATACAAAAGAATGTGTGTGCACTCAGTTGGGTAACCATGACTATAGTAGGATGTGCTGTGATGAGATTAATTTTGTTCTTCTATTGGGTAAACATCCTGAAAACTTCGGTTTATTAAACACCCAGTACAGTTAAAATAAAGACGCTTTTACCTGACTGCTGAGTTTTTAATCTGGCTTCAGGTGAGTGACGCTATAATGACCACAGTGCGCCCCACCCCTCGGTTTATATTACCGCCACACTGCTGCTTTCCGTAGGCCGCAGTGAGGAATAGAGACCTCCTCCAATACATTACATTGAGTCACCATGTAAAGCATTAAATGATGTAGCAGTGGAGTACATAGAAAAGCAACTGAATGGCAAACAAAGCTGTAGTTACACCCTTGCATTAAATGTCCTTCTTTCCAACTCAAAGCAAAACATATACCTTTAAACCTAGGAGACAGAGCCTGATAATGAGCTGTAAATCTCGAACACTAAATCGTGATGTGCTCATTCATAAAGTGCTATGGCCTCAGTTCTGCACAACCATGAGCTCCTCAACATCATTATACAGTATACTGACAGATGTCATGCCCCAGGAGGCGTGGGAATTGAGCTGGACATGTTGAGAGTCCAGGAGTGGAGGTATTGGATCTGCTGGTAGACTGCTAGGCTCACAAATCAATATGGCCAAGTCACTAACATTATTGAGTATTGTCGATTCCACTCCAGTAAAACAAAATCTCCTTTAATAGCAATGTTGTTAACTACTGATTTTTGACATTTTAGTGAAGGGTGACCACTGGGATTCTTATTTTACTTAACACATCTTTAGGACAAAAGCAGTGATCAAGGTAACAGTTGCTGTGCCGTACACTCTCCTTTTCTGGTTGTGATCTCATTTTGTATTGCTAGTATCACGATGTATGTTATGTGTATACGCAATGTGATCACTTGGAATTTGTGTTACTCAGTCTGTGTGATGCTAGTTTAGTGCTTCATGTTTATTAATTTAGTGCTGCAAATTACAATTCAGTTGCCATCTCTTAGATTTAAAAACTTCCAGCAAAGGTGACAGACTACGCACTTTTCTAGGCTTTCCCCCCACCCTTCCTTTTTCTGCCTGTTTTCTCCCCTTTCCTGAAGACATGACTCCTTACTGGAATGTGAGTCCACAGAAATCGTTTTCCTTATGGGACCTTGCCCAAGTGTCTGCTCTTCATGTATGAGCCTAACCCAGGGTCAGTGAAGCCACTGTACTGCTCCTACTACCATCCTCACCTAAAATCCGCCTACTCGCCACAGAACGGAGATTGAACCTGCTGTCTTCTTGATCTGTGTGGCTTAAGTACTCACTGCCTTAACCCGCCCAGCCATTAGGGAGCATTTACTGGGCTTTCATCATGAAAAAGTGTATATAGCCCATAAACTTTCCTTGACATAACCATTTCATATGTTGTTTATGGTTCCTTTATTGATACATAATATAATCTTTACTGGCCTTTCCTACCTCCTATTTTTTTAAAACAGTATATGCATCCCTTTTATGAAAGAAATTGCACTTATGGTTTTTGGAACTAACAAAAATAAAGTTTACCCTAAATTTGCGATGACCACAGCTTAATTGTGAAATGTTGCTGTCCTTTTTTTTTTGCTTAAAAATCCGACTTTTAGGAACTACAAAGCCACACTCAGTAAAATAACGCAGACATGTTATGAGGTGATAATAGCACAGTAGTTCATACTGGGACTCCTGCTCAGCCTGGACAGGAAATGATGTAATGTAAATTCACAAAACTAATTCCTGGGCTGTGTTTAAGCGCACCGCCAGATGGTAAAAGCAGTGCAAAGTTGGAATAAAACTGTCGCCCGTAAAATCTAATTCCCAGAAAACCCATTTCAGTTACTTGTTATGAACTTTCCTTCCAGCTCTTGCCTGACACAACTGGGAATGCAGTATTAATAGCAGTTTGTATCTGGCTGAAAGGCACCAGTGGAAAGTAATATAAATCCGATTTGGAGAAGAGAAAAAATGAGGCAAAGCACTTCAAGATACTCGTATATAAAATCCTTTACAAATGAGTGCTTATGATATCATGCATTGTAAAAGAGCATCAGTATAAAAGAATGGCATTGATGAAAGTGAATTTAGGGTTAGTGGAGGGCAATTCTTCCTGAATTTCAAATGTGTGTGTGCGTGCGGTTTATTTTGTGTTTGGGGAAATTTATTAATAACCAGGTTAAAATGGGAAGTTGGTCTGAATACTTTGCTTTTCGGTCAAAGTGTTTGTTTTAGCACTCAATTATCAATGATGTATTAAAAAATGCTTATCTTACTGTAATTGTCTTTTAAATAACCTTTTTGGTTGAGATTGCTTTCGACTGGAGAGGGAAAAATTGATGTGCAAAAAATAGTACATAGCACACACATGGCATCAAGATAAGGCAAATTCACTGCTTTGCATATTATTTTGAGTATTTTGCAGAGCAACTCTGAATTTTAGCATCCTGATTGACATTAGAGTTGACCTTGATTTGCATTTTTTTTTAACGTACAATGTTTTCCAAAGTCACATCCTCAGTAACTTGATGATGTACTAATTTATGGCTTTAATCGCACTATGTTCCTTCTTCCACCTGCCCTTCTTGGCTGCATTTCTTTATCTTGTGTTCATTTGCAATCCTCTGGGGTCTGGAGTCTTGTGTAGCTCTTTTTTTTCCCTTTATGAAGGCTTATTTTTGTGTGACCATTTTATAATTTCAATCTCTTTCATTTGTAACTCTTTGAAGTGTTAGCCAATTGATTTTGCGTAGCACCAGCAACATATTTGGTTTGCTGCTTGTAGTGCCGATACACTTAGTTGTGATGAGACATATATTAGTGTGCAGACTGTTTAAATAATTGCCTCATGATACCAGTGAGAGTGGAACTCGATCATCGGATGAGACTGTCTGATCCAGTTGTGATGAGTTGGATAGCATCTGATGCAAACTGTCTACAGGACGATGAGTTTTGCAAAGCCCAGTGTAACAACTGGATGACTGCACAATTGAAAGACACTTCCATTTCAGGAAGATTAGTTTGCCTGAAATTTGAGAAAATTGCTGAAACAGAACTGCTTTGTAAGAACACGTATCAATTGGAATAGTTGCTGGGGCATAATAGCCAATTAGCTTTGAATGGTATAAAGATGAGTGTGCTCATCTTTCAACCCTAAATTCTAAAGATGGTATCGTTGTTGCAAATACAAAATAAATGGCAGGTAGAAGCTCTTTTTAGTTTGTAGTAATTATATCACTGTCTCTTACACCAATCATTCTGTCCTAGGGCGTCAAAGCCATGGAATGTCTACGGGCTTTCAAAACCCTTTGCATCGCTTGTCACTGCTTCTTGATTTACCCGGTGTTCCTTCCTACTCTTTTCAGCCTGGGTGTTGTCCCTGCACTATAGTCCATGACCCTTCACCAAGGTTTCTCAATAAATATTAGTGTCCAGCTAAAAGGAAATGTATAATTTTGGCATTGGCACAAAATGGCAGCAGCAGCTCACGGCAGTATCAGTTGAGTTAATCAGAGAGGGGAAGCCACACTATAGGGAATTTGAATAAAGTGCCACATGCAGCTCGTGAGATGTGAGTTGGCCACCCTTATACAGGTACAAGGAGCAAAAAATAGCAGTGACTAATGTAGAAAAGTTAATTAATGATAGCTGTAAAAGATATCTGAAAAGGACATTTGAGACTGTAAGAAAAGGTAATAGGATAAATAGAAAGATTGATCAGCAACTGAGAGGGAGTAAAACCATTTTTAGGTCTGAATAAATATCGGGTCTGTTAGATCCGTGGTTCAGTGGATAAATAATTACACGGATGCTGTACATAAACAAACAACAGGTCTTTACTGGAGGAGGGTCATCTCTAGACTGGAGTACAGAGGCATGCGCACAGCTTATATACCGGTGTGGTTACTGCCGGTACTACAGTATACAGGAGCTGTAAAAAGTAGTTCTGACTTAAAGCACATACACTACAATTCCTCCCTTTTTAGATTAATAATACCCCCTTAATATTCAAATAACAATTACATTTTTACATGTACATTCAATAACAAAAGTCCATTTATAGATTCAGTCTTTGGGGCGGTGTGGTAAACCACTGTTATTGTATCCTACTGTTATCGTTATTGCATATTGTTACCTCTGGTTGGCGCTGTGTACCAATGCATGCCTCAGCTGGCTCCGCCCACATGACCAGGTATAAAGGTGGGTGTTTCGGCAACGCACTTCCTTCTTGGAACCAGTTGGCCACGAGAGGCATGCTCTGTTCTTTAGTTAATAAAAACCTCTTCATTACTTTCCTAATTCATCGCCTTTTATGGAGTAATTGATAAGCGTATCAATTTTATTAACTAAAAGTAAAATGTCCGGAACTGAGCAGCAACAACAGCAGGCGTTGCTGCGAGCCCTCAGACCAGCATGCCTGGACCTCGACCCTCAAGCAGCGGGTTCATCGACCAATTTCGAACACTGGCTGAGCTGCTTTGCATCCTTCCTAGAAGCCTCCGCCGTGACATCGGAGGAGAACAAACTAAAAGTTTTGACCGCCCAGGTGAGCCCTCAAGTATATACACTCATCCGGGACGCTACTACGTATAAGGCGGCCCTCGAACTACTAAAAGGGCAATACACGTGCCCAGTGAACACGATTTACGCCAGACACCTCTTGGGATCCCGCAGGCAGCAACTGGGGGAATCGGTAGAGGCATTTTTACGGGCGTTACAGACACTCTGCAGGGACTGCGACTGTAAGGAGGTAACGGCTGCGGGGCACGCGGAGGGACTTACCTGTGATGCCTTCGTTAGGGGCCTCCAGTCCGACTACTCCCGGCAGAGACTGCTCGAAAGCAAGGAGCTCGACCTGAAGACGGCCGTCGCCCTTGCGCTCTCGTTAGATGCGGCCCACCGAAACCTCGAAGCATACTCACGTAACGGCGCCGCGCCATGGCCATCGCGACCTTGGGACATGGGACCGCCGCCCCCGGTACCAACTGCTGCAGCGATGTCCCGAAATCAACCGGGACCGCCGCCCCCAGTACCAACTGCAGCGATGCCCCGTAACCAGGCCCAAAAATGCTATTTCTGTGGCCAGTTAAAACACCCTAGAGCGCGCTGCCTGGCTAAGACCGCTACCTGCTCGGGCTGCGGGAAGAAAGGCCATTACGCCAATGCCTGCGGGGGGAAACCCGCGAACGCCAGCAGCGCCGCATGCGAACCGTGGGGGCAGCCATCTTATCCGCCATTTTGTGCACCTCCGGCCACGTGGGGACCTGAATCATGGCCGCCGCCATTTTGTCCGCCGCACTCAACCGCCATTTTGTCTCCGGACTCGACCACCGTCTCGTCGGACGACCATATCGACTCACTAAGCCATACACTGGCCTCCGTTACGCTGGATCAAGCCCTGCCTCATCATCTGTCCAGGTCCATGATGGACATCACGGTAAACGGCCGCGCCACCACTTGCCTATTTGACAGCGGGAGCACAGAGAGTTTTATTCACCCCGACACGGTACGTAGCCACTCCCTCACGGTCCTGCCAACGCGCCATCGGATTTCTATGGCGTCTAAGTCCCATTCAATGGACGTCGGCGGCTACTGTGTGGTGACCCTTTCGGTTAGGGGCACAGAATATAAAAATTTTAAACTTCTTGTCCTGCCCCGTCTTTGCGCTGCCGTGCTGCTAGGGTTGGATTTTCAGTGCCACCTTAAAAGTGTCACATTAGCATACGGTGGACCCCTCCCCCCACTCTCAGTCTGCAACCAACACCTTTTAAATCGCCCGCCGCACACCACTTGCAGCCTTTCCACACTCAAAGTCCCCCCCCTCCCTTGTTCGCTAACCTCACCCGCGACTGTAAACCCATCGCTACCAAGAGCAGGCGGTACAGCGCCGGGGACAGAGCTTTTATTAGCTCTGAGGTGGAGCGGCTCCTGAAGGAGGGCATTATCGAAGGGAGCACCAGCCCCTGGCGAGCCCAGGTTGTAGTCGTTAAAACCACCGATAAACGCCGCCTGGTCATTGACTACAGCCAAACCATAAACCGGTACACTCAGCTGGACGCATACCCCCTTCCTCACATATCTGATATGGTCAATCAGATTGCGCAATACAGAGTATTCTCCACCATTGACCTTAAGTCAGCATACCACCAACTCCCCATCTGCCATGAGGACCGCCAGTATACTGCCTTCGAGGCGAACGGCTGCCTCTACCACTTCCTTAGGGTTCCCTTCGGCGTCACCAACGGGGTTTCGGTCTTCCAAAGGGAGATGGACCGGATGGTTGACCAGAACGCGCTGCAGGCCACCTTTCCCTACCTGGATAACGTCACCATCTGCGGCCACGACCAGCAGGACCATGACGCTAATCTAGAAAAATTCCTCCGTACGGCCCAGCGGCTGAACCTAACGTACAATAAGGAGAAATGTATGTTTCGCACCAAACGCCTTGCCATTCTCGGCTGCGTAGTGGAGAATGGAGTCATCGGGCCCGACCCCGACAGAATGCGCCCCCTTATGGAGCTCCCCCTCCCCCACTGCCAAAAAGCACTGAAGAGATGCCTGGGGTTTTTCTCTTACTACGCTCAGTGGGTGCCCCACTATGCGGACAAAGCCAGACCCCTCATCAAATCCACCTCCTTCCCCCTGACACCAGAGGCGTGTGCAGCCTTCACTCTTATCAAGAGCGATATTGCAAAGGCCACAATGCACGCAGTGGATGAGTCCATCCCCTTCCAAGTGGAGAGCGATGCATCCGGCTTCGCCCTAGCTGCGACCCTTAACCAGGCGGGGAGACCCGTGGCCTTTTTCTCAAGGACCCTCCAGGGCCCCGAGATTCGACACTCCTCTGTCGAAAAGGAGGCCCAGGCTATTGTGGAAGCGGTGCGTCACTGGAGGCATTACCTGGCCGGAAAACGGTTTACCCTTCTCACTGACCAGCGTTCAGTTGCTTTTATGTTCAATAATAAGCAGAGGGGCAAAATCAAGAACGACAAGATCTTGAGGTGGAGAATTGAACTCTCCACCTACAATTACGATATCTTGTACCGGCCCGGGAAACTCAATGAGCCCCCAGATGCCCTATCATGTGGTACATGCGCCAACGCACAGGTTAATAGACTGCAGTCCCTCCACAATGACCTCTGCCACCTGGGGGTCACCAGGTTCTTCCATTTCATCAAATCCCGTAACCTGCCCTACTCCATCGAGGAGGTCAGGACCATGACCAGGAACTGCCAAATCTGTGCTGAGTGCAAACCGCATTTTTATAGGCCAGACAGAGCAAGCCTGATCAAGGCCACTCGCCCCTTCGAGCGCCTGAGCGTCGATTTTAAAGGGCCCTTCCCCTCCTCTGACCGCAACGTGTACTTCCTCAACATAATTGATGAGTACTCCCGTTTCCCGTTCGCCATCCCTTGCCCAGACATGACCAGTACCATGGTCATCAAATGTCTGAATGACCTCTTCGCCCTGTTCGGGTTCCCTAGCTATATACATAGCGACAGGGGCTCATCTTTCATGAGCGACGAACTTCGTCAGTACCTGCTCGCGAGAGGTATTGCTACGAGCAGGACCACCGGCTACAACCCCCGGGGGAACGGCCAGGTGGAAAGAGAGAACGCGACGGTTTGGAAGGCCGTCCTCTTAGCCTTAAAATCTAAGGGCCTTCCGACCTCTCGCTGGCAGGAGGTCCTCCCTGCGGCGCTCCACTCCATCCGGTCACTGCTTTGTACTGCCACGAATGCCACCCCTCATGAGCAAATGTTCGTTTTCCCCAGGAAGTCCACATCGGGAACCTCGCTACCGACATGGCTGACTTCTCCTGGGCCCGTCCTACTGCGGAGGCACGTGAGGACCCATAAAACGGACCCCCTCGTTGAGAGGGTGAACCTCCTACACGCCAACCCCCAGTATGCCTACGTGGCGTACCCAGACGGGCGGGAGGACACGGTCTCCATACGAGACCTCGCACCCTCGGGTGCCCCTGAATTACCACCGTTATCCCCCACCACTTCTCCCAACCCAACCCCTGTAGACGGCATGCCGGAGCCCCAGGACCCTTCGTTGACCACCCAGACACCAGATTCGACGTTGGATACTGCACCACCGCCGCCGCCACCACGACGATCAGGACGTCATACAAGGCCTCCTGATAGACTTACCTACACGAACTTGTAGTACACTTCACCCCGCCGGACTAAATTTTAAACAAGGGGTGAATGTGGTAAACCACTGTTATTGTATCCAACTGTTATCGTTATTGCATATTGTTACCTCTGGTTGGCGCTGTGCACCAATGCATGCCTCAGCTGGCTCCGCCCACATGACCAGGTATAAAGGTGGGTGTTTCAGCAACCCACTTCCTTCTTGGAACCAGTTGGCCACGAGAGGCATGCTCTGTTCTTTAGTTAATAAAAACCTCTTCATTACTTTCCTAATTCATCGTCTTTTATGGAGCAATTGATAAGCGTATCAGGCGGCTTCCTGACCCTTTCGGGATAGTGCCTTTCTGGAGGTTCTTGTTCTTGATGCAGAGGCGATTCTGACCCCCTTTCATCGGGTAGTTCATCGGGTTCCACTGCTACTGGGTCTGAAGTAGATGCTACCGGTATGTCGGGTTCATCCCCAGGTACTCGAGACATGGGGTTGACGCCTTCCTGTGACGCTAAGATCTGATCGATGTGGCGTCTCACAATGTTCTCCCCGACATCCACTGTGTACATTAATGGCCCCTGCCTTGTACATATTGTTCTGGGTTGCCACTTCTCTGTTCGATAGTCACGGGCCAAAACTGGTTGCCCTACATTGAAGCTCCTTGTCGGCTTCTCGTTGATGTACTGGAATTGTTTGTCCTCAACATTTCTTCACACATTTGGTCTGAGCAAGTCCAGACGAGATCTCAACCTTCGGTTAAAGAACATCATGGCCGGGGTCTGGTTGGTAACTGCATCTGTCGCGTTTCGGTAGGCTAATAAGAAATTGTCCATCTTATGCTGTAGTGGAATTTCCTTGTCGCACATGGCCTTTATCGCCTTCTTAAAGGTTTGTACGAACCTCTCAGCCAATCCATTGGTGGCTGGATGATACGGGGCGGATGTGTAATGCCTTACCCCATTCCTTTTCATGAATTTTTGGAACTCGTCGGACACAAACTGTGGTCCATTATCAGAGCAGATCTGCTCTGGCAAACCGTTTCTGGCAAATATGGTCCGTAGGACTGCAATCGTTTTCTCTGTAGTGGTTGAAGACATTTTTATCACCTCAGGCCACTTTGAATGAGCGTCCACTGCTATTAAGAACATTGAGTCCATGAATGGGACCAGCGAAATCAATGTGCACCCGTTGCCATGGAGAGGAGGGCCACTCCCATGGGTGTAGAGGGGCATGTGGTGGTGCATTTTGGACCTTCTGGCATCCTAAGCAGCTCTTAGTTAGGTCTTCAATTTGTTGATCGATTCCCGGCCACCACACATAAGCCCTAGCAAGGCTTTTCATTTTCACTCCCCCCAGATGACCTTCATGTAGCTCCTTTAGCACTCTCTCCCTTAACTTGGGTGGAATCACCACTCTGGATCCACACATCACTGTCACCTGGCATACTGACAGCTGTTCTCTTCTGGATGAGAATGCTGGCAACAGTGAGTCGCCATGTGTTGGCCATCCCCTCACCGTCAATTCATATACCCGTGACAGCGCCGGATCATTGCGGGTCTCCTTCTCTATATCCGCGTTTGTTACTGGCAATCGTTCAATTATCGACGAATAAAATATCTCGATCGGGTCCACTGCTAGTGCTTCCTCCACAGTAGGCAGTGGCAGGCGCGACAGCCCATCGGCGTTTCCATGCTGTCTCGTGCCTTTATATTCTATTTCATATTGATTCGCCCCTAGAAACAGGGACCATCTTTGTAACCGCTGTGCAGTCATTACTGGCACGCCCTTCTTAGGATTAAAGATGGAGACAAGTGGTTGGTGGTCAGTCAGCAAGGAGAACTTCTGTCCATGCAGATAGTGGTTGAATTTTTTTACTCCCCATACTAGGCTGAGGGCCTCCCTGTCAATCTGGGCGCAGTTGCGCTCGGCTGAGGTTAGTGACCGAGACGCAAAGGCTACTGGCCTCTCCAAACCGTCCGGGAATTTGTGCGACAGCACCGCTCCAATGCCGTAGGGGGATGCATCACATGCCAAACGAATTGGTAGTGCTGGGTTGAAATGGGCCAACACCTCTTTTGATGTGATCAATTCTTTACACTTCTGGAAAGCTCGTCTACGTTCGTCATCCCACTTCCATGGTACCCCTGTTTGCAGTAGGGTGTTCAGCGGGTGTAATACCATAGACAAATTTGGTAAGAACTTGTGGTAATAGTTTACCAGCCCGAGGAACGACCTCAGTTGTGACACATTTTCCGGTGCTGGAGCCTTGACTACTGCCTCAATCTTGTCAGGGGACTTATGTAACCCCTCTTCATCGATGACGTGGCCGCAATATGAGATCTGTTTCTGGAAAAACTCGCACTTGTGGCGATTTAGCTCGTAGCCCATGTTCCTTTAATCTGGCGAGCACCTTCTCCAAGTTAGCGAGGTGATCACCGTCATTTTCGCCCGTGACCAAGATGTCGTCCAAATAACACTGGGTCCCTGGAATCCCTTGCAGGACCTGATCCATCGCCCTTTGCCAGATAGCCGGAGCCGAGGCTACTCCAAACACCAGACGGTTGTATTGATAGAGACCTTTATGGGTGTTGATCGTAAGGTAATGTTTCGAAGATTCTTCTACCTCCATTTGCAAGTACGCCTGGGCTAGATCAATTTTGGTGAAGCGTTTACCACCAGATAGTGAGGCGAAAATATCCTCAATTCGTGGAAGCGGATATTGCACCGTGTGAAGGACTGGGTTCACTGTCACCTTAAAATCCCCAGAGATGCGGATCTTCTTTGGTTCCCCAGGCGTATTACTCAACGACCTCTTCGTTATAGCGACGATGGGTATAGCCCACTCGCTCCAGTCCACTTTGGACAGTACTCCTGAACGTTCCAACCCTTCCAGCTCTGCTTCAACCGCTGGTCTGATCGCATAAGGCACTGGTCTGGCCTTCAGAAACTTTGGGCTTGCATTTTCCTCTATTTTAATTGTTGCTGTTATTCCTTTTAGTGTTCCTAGTCCCTCCTGGAACACTTCTTTTGCGTCAGTTAGCATTTTTGACAGTCGTCCAGGTGTGACGTCGTCATCCTTTTTGGCCTCCGCCTTCAGTGACTGTATGGAATGCCAATCTAAATGTATCTTCCGGATCCACTCACGTCCTAGCAGTGGTGGTCCTCCATTTGGCAATACATATATATCCATTTTAGGTATTTCCTGACCTTTATATGTCACTTTCACCCTTATTTTTCCTTTGGGGTAGACTTTTTGCCCCGTATACGTCTTCAAGACAATCTCTGTAGCTTTCAAGGGTATGTGTGAAAATAGCCGCTTGTAGTCTCTTTGATTTATGACTGTTAGAGCTGACCCTGTGTCCAATTCCATTTCCACTTGGACTCCGTCTATCTTGCGTGTGACCCAGATAGTCTGGTGATCCTCCATTTCGGTTACATTATGTAGTTTCAGACAACCCAGCTCCTTGCTTCCGGAGTCTGTGTCACTTTTCTGTTCGTCTGAACCACTGTCCATCACCTGGTGTACCTTTTTGTACTTCTCCTGTGGAGATTTCTTACTGTTGGTTTTCTTCCCAGACCTGCAGACTCTTGCTATGTGTCCTGCTTTCCCACACTGTCTGCACACTTGGTCCTTGAACCAACAATCTTTCTGGTTGTGTGTTGTTCTGCCGCAGCGATAGCACTTCCCTGTTCCATAGGTCATTTCGTTGGTGCCGTATTCTTGCGGTCTCCATTGTATCTCTGCAGCGCCCCTTGCGGCTGCTTCGTGTGATACTGCCATATTGAAAGCTTTGTCCAGCGTAAGGTCCTTTTCTGATAGAAGCCGTTCTGGGTTCCTTCACTTTGTAGCCCACACACAAACTTGTCCCTTAACGTGTCTGCTAGTCCCGCTCCAAACTGGCAGTATTTCGATAGCTTGCGCAGTTCCGTTAGGTACTCCGCATTGCTTTCGTCTTTGTGTTGGTTCCTTTTATGGAACTTAAATCGTTCTGCTATCAGCAGTGGTGTGGGGCTTAAGTGGTCCTGTAGGATTTCTACTATGCTTCTAAAATCCTTGTTTACCGGCTTCTCTGGGTTTATTAGATTTCGCAGCAACCCATAAGTTTTTGCACCCATGGAATTTAACAGAACCAGTGCTTTATTAGCATCTGGCACTTCATTCGCCCTGCAGTACACCTCAATACGTTCCACATATGTCGCCCAATCTTCGACTTCATTGTCGAACGTAGAGATACTGCCACTCTTCGGCATCCTTGGTTGTGCGTTAACTATCCCCAATGGCGCCTCCCGCACTTCCCCTTCTTCTCCGCTGGCACAAAATGGTGTCTCCCGTGCTTTCCTTCCTTCCCGCGCTCGCCCGTCTTCTCCGCTGCGGATTTGCAAAATGGCGTCTCCCGCGCTCTTCCTCCTTCTCCGCGGCTGAATGGCGCCTCCCGCGCTCTCCCTGCTTCTCTGCGGCTCAATGACGTCTCCCCTTCGCCCCGCGGACCCTGATCGGCCTGTGATCCCTGGCTGTGCTCTGCGCGTTCTTCTCTTGATATTTGTCGATGCCGCTCAGTCTAGAACCCGGCTGTTTCTTACCCTCTCTCCGGTTTGCAGTATTTTTCCTCGACGCCGCTCGGTGATCAATCCCTGGCTGCGCCCTGCTCTCTTCACCCTCTTTCTTACCCCGTCGACGGTGCCCGGCTCTCTCTCTCTGCCGTCGGTCGGCTCCAGCCGCCGCTGCTCGGGAAAGGTCTGCTCTGGACCTGTCGTCGGTCTCTTACTGCTCGTTGTGGCTGGGGAACCAAGCCCGGCTCTCCACAGCCTCCCCAGCGAAGCTGGATCTCTGCCTGACTGCTGGGCGGTTGCTCGCGGTCGACGCCCGTGTTCCTGGACTCGACTTTTTTTAATTTTTTTTATGTTGCAGGTAGATTCGCATCAACACTCGTCGCCACTGTTAGATCCGTGGTTCAGTGGATAAATAATTACACGGATGCTGTACATAAACAAACAACAGGTCTTTACTGGAGGAGGGTCATCTCTAGACTGGAGTACAGAGGCATGCGCACAGCTTATATACCGGTGTGGTTACTGCCGGTACTACAGTATACAGGAGCTGTAAAAAGTAGTTCTGACTTAAAGCACATACACTGTAAGGTCCTTTTTGGGTAGAAATATTTGGGGGACTAGGCAATACTGGTGTATATAAGTTATTTACAATAGATGGAGGACAAGCTCTATTTTCAATCAGAAACATAGAAGCATAGAAGATAGGAGCAGGAGTAGGCCATTCGGCCCCTCAAGCCTGCTCTGCCATTTAACGAGATCATGGCTGATCATCCAAATTCAGTACCCTGTCCCTGCTTTCTCCCCATATCCCTTGATCCCTTCAGCCTTAAGAAATATATCTGACTCCTTCTTAAATATATTTAATGAATTGGCCTCAACTGCCTTCTGTGGTAGAGAATTCCACAGGTTCACCACTCTCTGGGTGAAGAAATTCCTCCTCATTTCTGTCCTAAATGGCTTACCCCTTATCCTTAGACTGTGACCCCTGGTTGTGGACTCCCCGACCATCGGCAACATCCTTCCTGCATCTAGTCTGTCCAGTCCTGTCAGAATTTTATAAGTTTCAATGAGATCCCCTCTCATTCTTCTAAACTCCAGTGAGTATAAGCCCAATTGACCCAATCTCTCCTCATACGTCATTCCTGCCATCCCAGGTATCAGTCTGGTGAATCTTCACTGCACTCCCTCCATGGCAAGTGTGGTGATAGTTACCCTCCACCCCGGTAGGGGGCGACGGAGGGTAAACAGAGAAAGGAAATAAATAAAGAAGCCTCGTGTTGATGGCTGAAGGAATACGTCCCATGTCCGTGTGTTGAGCACATTACATGGTGACAGAAGTGGCAAGTACCCGAAATACCCTTGTTAAAGACTGTCCGCGTCAATGGAACTAACTTTCCCAATGAAACCAGTCAGCTTCCGGTGAGTGAAAGTTTACGATACGGGTGTAGCATAGTAGCTAGTTACGCCAGGACGGAGATAAACAAGTGAGACTGAGGGAAAAAAAAGTATACTTACCCCACGTTGCTTACTATCATGGCCACTCAAAGTCCTGCATTCTTTCAGATTTCTCCCCCCTCCGAGTTTGATTTTACATGGCCGGAAGAGTGGCCGTTGTGGCTCAGCAGATTTGAACGCTTCAGACAGTCTTCAGGCCTTGATAAACTGTCACAGGAAAAACAGGTCAACACGCTATTATATTCCATGGGAGCGGAGGCTGAAGCGGTCGTCCGGTGCAGGAATATTACGGCTAATCAACTGAAAAGCTATGACACAGTTAAAACGGAGTTGTCTAATCATTTCATCCCGCGGAGGAATTTGATATTCGAACGCGCAAGATTCCACAGGCGCGTGCAGGAGAGAGGGGAATCGGGTGATAGCTTCATCAAAACGCTGTATGAGCTCATAGAACACTGTGAATATGGAGCTATGCGGGACAAGCTAATTCGTGACAGATTGGTTGTTGGACGATTGGGATCTAAAACCTGGACGAGTTGTCCCCCAGCATTCAGTGCTTTCGGATGCGACTCATGCACTTTCACTTCACTATATCACGTGTGCCAGGGAAGTGCCTAGCAACTGCCGATGTCCTTTCCAGGGCTCCCTACCAGCCGCCGGTGGATGATTCCCCTGAAGTGCAGTGCATAGAGAATTATGTACACTCAATACTCACTGCACTGCCCATTACCGAGAAACGCCTGGCTGCACTTCGTCAAGAACAGGAAACGGATGAACTACTTCGTCAGATCTTCACATACTGCCGTGAGGGCTGGCCAGATCATGCGAAACTTGACAACGCTCTTAGACCTTACGCAGCCGTTTCAGGTGACCTCACTATTGCACAAGGATTGCTGCTACAAGGGTGCCGGTTGGTCATTCCAGCATCAATGCAGAGAGACATTCTGGACAAACTGCATGATGGCCATCAAGGGATCACAAAATGCAGAGCATGAGCCAGGTCTTCTGTTTGGTGGCCTTGATTAAGCGGTCAACTACAATGTAAAGTACAACAATGCCCAGGCTGGCCCGACCTCCAGAATTTTACAGACAAGGACAAACAATCTAAACTAAGACAACAGGCCAACTTTAACAGTCGCCACAGAGCTAAGCCCTTGTGTCCACTCCTTCCAGGTGACTATGTGTGGATACATGACTCCCGCAAAAGAGGCATTGTGCAAGGACAGGCCAACACCCCAAGATCGTATCTGGTTGATATCCAGGGCCAGATTGTTCGCAGGAACCGCAGACACTTCGCATTTACCAGCAGCCCCCAGACGCTGCTGATGAGCCTTCCATTCCCGATGACTACAATGGGGATGCGGGTCCTGGAACTCCTCCACCCACAGGAGATACCCCACCTCCGTCTCCTCCACCCACAGGGGATACCCCACCTCCATCGGGTTCCAGACGATACCCTGAAAGGGTCCGCAATCATCCTTCATACCTCCAGGACTTTGCAACATGAATAGCTTAAGAACCAAGACACCTCATTGGGTCAGAATAATACCCGAGGTACTTGGTGGAGGGTTCAGGCAGTCACCTTGTCCCTCTAAGCTTACTCTGCTTGCATTATTCGTGTTTCTCTAAAAACAGGAAAAAAAAAGAAGAGATACATTGTGCGTTAGAGATGTTATGTTTGTTAGAGTTTGTTATTTCTTAAGCACAGTAAAAAAAAAAAAGTAATGATTTGAAAGAAGGTCATTTGAAATGTTAATAGTAAAGGAATAGTATCCAAAGTCTGTTTAGAAAGGGAGATGTGGTGATAGTTACCCTCCACCCCGGTAGGGGGCGACGGAGGGTAAACAGAGAAAGGAAATAAATAAAGAAGCCTCGTGTTGCTGGCTGAAGGAATACATCCCGTGTCTGTGTGTTGAGTACATTACAGCAAGAACATCCTTCCTCAGATAAGGCGACCAAAACTGCACACAATACTCAAGATGTGGTCTCACCAAGGCCCTGTACAACTGCAGCAAGACATCCTTGTTTCTGTACTCAAACCCTCTCGCTACGAAGGCCAACATACCATTTGCCTTCTTAACCGCCTGCTGCACCTGCATGCTTACCTTCAGCGACTGGTGCACAAGGACACCCAGGTCTCGTTGCACTTCCCCCGTCTCCCAATCTATTGCCATTCAGATAATAATCTGCCTTCCTGTTTTTGACACCAAAGTGGATAACCTCGCATTTATCCACGTTATATTGCTTCTGCCCAGCTTCTGCCCAATCACCCAACCTGTCCAAATCATCCTGGAGTTTCTCGGCATCCTCCTCACAGCACACACGCCCACCCAGCTTTGTGTCGTCTGCAAATTTGGAGATATTACATCTAGTTCCCTTGTCTAGATTATTAATATATATTGTGAATAGCTGGGGTCCAAGGACCGATCCCTGCGGTACCCCACTAGTCACTGCCTGCCACTCGGAAAAAGACCCGTTTATTCCAACTCTTTGCTTTTTGTCTGCCGACCAGTTCTCTATCCAAGTCAATACCTTGCCCCCAATCCCATGTGCCTTAACTTTACACGCTAATCTCTTATGCGGGAACTTATCGAAAGCCTTCTGAAAGTCCAAATCCACCACATCCACTGGTTCTCCCTTATCTATTTTACCAGTTACATCCTCAAAAAATTCCAGTAGATTAGTCAAGCACGATTTACCTTTTGTAAATCCATGTTGACTTTGGGCAGAAGCGTGGCAGATGCAATATAATGTGGATAAATGCGAGGTTATCCACTTTGGTGTCAAAAACAGAAAGGCAGACTATTATCTGAATGGCAGTAGATTGGGAGAAGGGGAAGTGCAACGAGACCTGGGTGTCCTTGTGCACCAGTCGCTGAAGGTAAGCATGCAGGTGCAGCAGGCGGTGAAGAAGGCAAATGGTGTTGGCCTTCATAACGAAAGGGTTTGAGTACAGGAGCAAGGATGTCCTGCTGCAGTTGTACAGGGCCTTGGTGAGACCACACCTTGAGTACTGTGTGCAGTTTTGGTCGCCTTATCTGAGGAAGGATGTTCTTGCCATGGAAGGAGTTCAGCGAAGATTCACAAGGCTGATCCCTGGGATGGCAGGAATGACGTATGAGGAGAGATTGGGTCGATTGGGCTTATACTCGTTGGAGTTTAGAAGAATGAGAGGGGATCTCATCGAAACTTATAAAATTCTGACAGGTCTGGAGAAACTAGATGCAGGTAGAATGTTCCCGATGGGGAGTCCAGAACCAGGGGTTATAGTCTAAGGATAAGGGGTAAGCCACTTAGGACAGAGATGAGGAAGAATTTCTTCACCCAGAGAGGGTGAACCTGTGGAATTCTCTACCACAGAAGGCGGTTGAGGCCAAGTCTTTAAATATATTCAAGAAGGAGTTAGATATATTTCTTAGAGCTAACGGTATCAAGGGATATGGGGAGAAGGCAGGTACGGGGTACTGAGTTTGGATGATCAGCCATGATCACATCGAATGGCGGAGCAGGCTCGAGGGGCCGAATGGCCTACTCCTGCTCCTATCTTCTATGTTTCTATGTCCAATCCTGTCACTGTTTTCCAAGTGCTCTTCAAAAGGGAATTGGATAAGTACCTGAAGTAAAGAAATTTGCAGCGTTATGGGGAAAGGGCGGGGGAGTGGGACTAGCTGAAGTGGTCTTGCAGAGAGCCAGCACGGGCTCGATGGGCCGAATGGCCTCCTTCTGTGCTGTAACTGTTGAGTCTGTGTGTTCCAGATATACTTATTTTAAATAACTGGACATAGACAACAGGAAAAACTTAAACAGGCCTTTACTACTTGAAGGTCAGGGCTGAACTGCTTTACAAATTACTACACAGAGCTTATATACCGGTGTGGTCACCACCGGTACTACAATATACAGCAGCAAGAGAAAGTAGTCCATCTTCTTAAGGTAGTTCTCTTAAGGTGGTACAGGTTACATACACCACAATTCCTCCCTTTTTAGCTTAACAGTATACACCCCAATTTAAACATAACATGGATAACATATATACAACTTTCATGCAACTGTTCAAAGATTCAGTCTCTGAGAAGGCCTCCTGATCCGAGTTGGATAACGCCTTTCAGGGGTCTCTGATTCTGGTTGCTGGGGTGACTCCTCTAATTGATCTCTTATGGATTGAACATCCTCATGTACGTTCGCGTTTGAGGTAGATGCTACAGGTTCAATAATTTCTTCCACTGGTGTCTCTGCCGTAGCCATGGGTTCGACCCTTGTTCTCGATTCTACAAGTTGGTCAGCATGATGTCGTATTACGTTTTCACCAATCTCTACCGTGTACATCAGGGGTCCTTGTCTGGCACGAATTGTTCCAGATTGCCATTTCTCATTCTTATAGTCCCGGGCTAACACTGGTTGTCCTATTTCGAAACTCCGAGTGGTCTTGTTATTTACATGCTGGAACTGTTTGTTTTCGACTTCCCTACGCACATTTGGTTTTAACAAATCCAACCTGGACCGCAACCTCCTGTTATAAAACATCATGGCAGGACTTTGATTTGTCACTGCATGTGTGGCGTTTCGATATGCCATTAGGAAATTGTCCACCTTGTGTTGTAGTGGAATATGGTCTTCGCTCATGGCCTTTATCGCCTTTTTGCACGTTTGTACAAATCTCTCGGCCAACCCATTTGTAGCCGGATGATATGGGGCAGATGTATAGTGTTTCACCCCGTTCTTCTTCATGAATTTCTGGAATTCTTCTGACACGAACTGCGGTCCGTTGTCTGAACATATCTGTTTTGGCAATCCATTTCTTGCAAATATGGTTCTTAGAACTGCGATCGTCTTTTCCGAGGTAGTGGTCGCCATCTTAATCACTTCTGGCCATTTAGAATGTGCGTCTACCGCTATCAAAAACATGGAATCCATGAATGGACCTGCAAAGTCGATATGTACATGCTGCCATGGGGTTGAAGGCCATTCCCATAGATGCAGCGGTGCAATTGGAGGTGCATTTTGAACTTTTTGGCACCCTGAGCAGCTTTTAGTCAGATCCTCTATTTGTTTGTCGATACCTGGCCACCACACATAAGCCCTAGCAAGGCTTTTCATCTTGACTCCCCCCAGATGACCTTCATGCAGTTCCTTTTAGAACTCTCTCTTAACTTAGGAGGAATAATCACCCTTGTTCCATACATCAATGTTCCTTGACAAACGGACAGCTGTTCTCGTCTGGCTGAGAATGCCGGTAACAGTGGTTCGCCATGTGCTGGCCATCCCTTCACTGTCAATTCGTAGACCCGAGACAGTGTCGGGTCGTTTCTGGTCTCTCTCTCAATACTCGCATTGGTGACTGGCAAACATTCGATGATGGTCGAGTGAAATAACTCAACAGGGTCAACTGTCGGTGCCTCTTCCGCTGTAGGTAGTGGCAGGCGCGACAGCCCATCAGCATTACCATGTTGCTTTGTACCTTTGAATTCGATCTCATATTGATGTGCCCCTAGGAAAAGGGACCATCTCTGGAGCCTCTGCGCTGTCATCACCGAAACACCCTTCTTAGGGTTAAAAATGGAAACCAACGGCTGGTGGTCTGTCAGCAGCGTAAACTTTTGGCCTTGCAGGTAATGATTAAATTTTTTTACTCCCCACACGAGGCTGAGAGCCTCCCTATCTATCTGAGCATAGTTGCGCTCAGCGGAGGTCAATGATCTGGATGCGAACGCGACTGGTCTTTCCAAGCCATTTGGCAACTTATGTGATAGCACTGCCCCAATACCATATGGAGAAGCATCACAAGCTAAACGAATAGGCAGCGTTGGGTTAAAGTGAGCCAACACTTCCTTAGAGGTGATCAATGCCTTGCTTTTGTGAAAAGCCCGCTTACAGTCCTCGCTCCACTTCCATGGCACTCCCTTTTGTAAAAGAGTGTTCAGCGGGTGTAGCACCGTGGATAAATTTGGCAGAAACTTATGGTAATAGTTAATCAACCCTAGGAACGACCTCAACTGGGATACATTTTCTGGAGCGGGAGCCTTCACAACAGCTTCGATCTTGTCAGGTGACTTGTGAAGCCCCTCCTGGTCAATGACGTGACCACAGTACGAGATTCGCTTCTGAAAGAACTCACATTTCTGGCGATTAACTCGAAGTCCATACTCTTTCAATCTGGTGAGCACCTGTTCCAAATTAGCAAGGTGTTCCTCATCATCATCTCCTGTAATAAGAATGTCGTCCAGATAGCATTGTGCGCCAGGAATTCCCTGTAATACCTGCTCCATGGCCCTTTGCCAAATCGCTGGAGCCGATGCCACTCCAAAAACCAGTCTATTAAACCGATATAAGCCCTTATGCGTGTTGATCGTGAGATACTGGCGTGACGCTTCATCAACTTCCATCTGTAAGTACGCCTGCGCCAGGTCTATCTTGGTGCAGTGTTTCCCGCCAGACAACGAAGCGAAGATATCCTCAATCCGCGGAAGCGGATATTGCACCGTGTGAAGAACCGGATTAACAGTGATCTTGAAATCGCCACAGATGCGAACCTTCCCCGGTTCCCCCGGCTTGTTGCTCAATGAACGCTTCATGACGGGAACAATGGGCATGGCCCATTCGCTCCAGTCCACCTTTGACAGTACTCCTGAACGTTCTAGCCCTTCCAGCTCAGCTTCCACAGCAGGTCGTATCGCATAAGGTACCGGTCTGGCTTTGAAAAATTTCGGGTTTGCATGTTCTTCAACCTTGATGTTTGCCGTAATTCCTTTCAGTGTTCCCAGTCCCTGTTGGAACACCTCCTTAGCATCGTCCAATATTCTGGGCAGTCGTTTAGGTTTGACATCGTCCTTTTTACCGGAATCTACAGTTAGTGCTTTTAAGGAATGCCAGTCCATATTTATTCTTCTGATCCATTCCCGTCCCAGTAGTGGTGGACCTCCCTCAGGTAACACATACAAGTCCATTCCTTTGCTTTCTTTACCCTTGTGGACCACCTTTACTTTTATCTTTCCGATGGGGTACACTCTTTGCCCCGTGTATGTTTTTAATACAATCTCCGTATCCCTTAGGGGAATGTGTGAGAATAACCTTTTGTAATCTTGCTTATTCATGACCGTCAATGCCGATCCCGTGTCCAATTCCATCTTCACTTGGACTCCTGCTATCTGGAGTGTAACCCAAATAGTTTGGTGGTCTGCTGTGTTACCCACATTATGTATTCTTAGACAACCCAGTTCCTTACTGCTGGAGTCTGAATCCGTCTTCTGTTCATCCGAACTGTTCTCTGTCACCTTGTGTACTTTTTTGTACTTCTTCTGTGGTGACTTTTTGTTGCTGGTCTTCTTTCCTGACTGGCATACTTTCGCTATGTGACCGAGTCTGCCACATTTTTTGCATTCTTGATCTTTGAACCAGCACTGGTTCTGATCGTGCGTTGTCCTTCCGCAACGATAGCACTTTACTGCACCCAATGCCATTTGATTGGTGCTGAGTTCCGATGGCCTTAGCTGCATTTCCGCGGTGCCTCGTGCTGCCGCCTCGTGCGATGCTGCAATGGTGACAGCTTTATCTAGCGTAAGGTCCTTTTCCTCTAGCAGTCGCTTCTGAGTTTCTTCTTTTAATAGTCCACACACGAGCTTATCTCTCAGAGCATCTGCTAGTCCTGTACCAAACTGACAGTACTTTGATAGCTTGCGCAGTTCAATTAAGAATTCAGCGTTGCTTTCCTCTTTCAGCTGCGTTCTTCTGTAAAATTTAAATCGTTCCGCTATCAGCAGCGGCGTGGGGTTTAAATGCTCTTGCAGGATAGTAACAATATTCGCAAAAGTCTTATCCGCCGGTTTATCTGGTGTTACAAGGTGCCTTAATAACCCGTACGTCTTCGCACCCATCGAGTTTAATAGGGTTAGTGCTTTCTTTTCAGCCGGTATCTCATTTGCTGTACAATAAACTTCAATACGCTCCACATAAGTGGCCCAATCTTCGACATCGCTATCAAAAGCAGTGATGTTACCGTTTTTAGGCATCCTTGTAAGTTTCTTTAAATATATATATATTTTTTTTCCAAAATGGCGGCTTCCCGCGCTTGGCGGCTTTTCCCGCGCTTGTCTTCTTTCTGCGCCGACTAAAATGGCGGCTTCCCGCGCTTGGCTTCTTCCCCCGCTGGCTACAATGGCGATTACTGCGCTATTGCCGTTCTCGCCTCCCAGCGGTCCTTAATTTCCCCCGACGCTGCTGCTTTTACTCCCCGCTGTCCTCGTGGGTATTAGCGCTTCCTTTCTTGCTGCGCGTCTATTCCGATTGCAGCCCGGCCCTTTACACCGGCTGCAGTCGAGTTCTCCGCCCTTTTTCCTCCGGTCTTGCCCCCCTTCTCCACTGACAACGCGGCTGACTTTCTGCCCGCGTCGCTAGATCGGCTTACCCACCGCCGTGGAAGAAGGATGATCACTGCCTGTCGCTGATGGTGGACTTCGTGGTCAGCAATTCCAACCCGGGTTCTCGATGCCTCCCGTGCGAATGCGGTGCTCAGCAGGATGATGAGGGCGGATGCCTCTTCTCGACGCCCGTTCTGGGGACGAAGCTGCCTTGGATGCAATTGCCGCTGGGTAAGATCGACTTGTCGCCACTGTTGAGTCTGTGTGTTCCAGATATACTTATTTTAAATAACTGGACACAGACAACAGGAAAAACTTAAACAGGCCTTTACTACTTGAAGGTCAGGGCTGAACTGCTTTACAAATTACTACACAGAGCTTATATACCGGTGTGGTCACCACCGGTACTACAATATACAGCAGCAAGAGAAAGTAGTCCATCTTCTTAAGGTAGTTCTCTTAAGGTGGTACAGGTTACATACACCACAGTAACCATTCTATGATTCTACAAAATATTAGAAAGTTTGTTCCACAGAAGCACGGGGATTATCTGCTTTTATTCATGAATTTAAAAAGTCTCTATTAAAACCTGAGGTGTTGTGAGACAAAGAGCCTTGTGTCCAATAAGGGGAATAAAAGCCCACAGCCTCCCCTGGCCCCGGGCCCTGAACAAGGGACTGGAGAAGCTTGCTGCCCTGCGGATCAGACAATCAGCCGGCGCTAGTCCCGCCCCTCGGGCTCCCCGATTGGTTGGAGGACCCGCCGCCGGATCGCTCCTCCAGCCCTGCCCCGCTCGCTCCCTATTGGTCGGAAGCTCCCGTCAATCAGGCCGTGGGCCCGGGTCACGTGTCCCCGAGGAGATCACGTGCTCCGTCCAACTGACGCCGCTCGGTCCGGGGCCTTGCAGACTCTCAGGTTTTTCTATTTCTCTTTATTCTCTCCCGATCCACCCCTCCCCCCCACCCCGAGCGATTCTCCACCCAATCGGAGCGGAGAAAACTCACTTTGCGTCACCGATCGCGACTCTGAAACCGACACCAAGGCCTTTCCCCGGAATGCCCCGCGCCGACTCCGTCTGACAGGATCCGAGTGCGCAGGTGCAGCTCCAGTCAGATTGACTATAAAGTTATAGAATATAGAGTTATAGAAAATTACAGCACAGACGAGGCCATTCGGCCCGTCCTGTCTGTGCTGGCTCTTTGAAAGAGCAGCCATGCTCAGTCCCGCATCCCTGCTTTTTGTCCGTAACCCTGTAAGTTCCTCATCCTCAAGTAGCTGTTCAACTCCCTTTTAAAATTATTTATGGAATCAGCTTCCGCCACCTTTTTCAGGCAGAACGTTCCAGATGCCGACAACTCTGAGTGAACTAAATGTCTGCAGGGTAACTGTACCAGACGAGAAGCAGCCCTTCTGCTGAGGAAATGGGTAATACTGGTTTTATATTTTCAAAGGACTATACACGAGGACTAGAAAATAGCGAGCATAATCCTACTAATTTAAAAAAGGAGCAACATTTGAATTGGAGAACACCAGACTCTAATATTGTGAGTGGGTAAAATGTTTACATTTTACTGAAGTCTATAAATTATTCAGATAAATAGCATAGAGGAGCCGGCAGTATGATATTAGAAGACGTCAATCCTACTTTACAATCTACTATAGTGTCTGAGGAGATAACTATCTAGTGACGATGACCAATTTGGTAGCTGGATTGAACATTAGCTCACAACAGAAAACAGGAAGTGGTGATGAAAAACTGGCTCGGCAATAGATGAATGGTAAATAGGAGTGTTGGCACTGATTCCTGCAATGGTCTGTTAAGAGTTGTTTTCTAATAGCAAAATACTGCGGATGCTGGAAATCTGAAATAACAACAGAAAATGCTGGAAATACTCAGCAGGCCAGGCAGCATCCATGGAGAGAGAAACAGAGTTAACGTTTCAGGTCTGGGACCCTTCATCAGAACTGGAAAAAGCTGGAAATGTAACAGATATTAAGCAGGTGCAGAGACATGGGGTGGGGGGGTTAGAAGGGGAGGAAAGAATTGAAAGAACATGCTGTGAAAATGTTGCAAATGGGAATGGCAAAATCATACTGCATGAAAAATGGGGGCAGGTGCAGTATGATTTTGCCATTCCCATTTGCAACATTTTCACAGCATCTTCTTTCAATTCTTTCCTCCCCTCCTAAACCCCTTCCCCCGGTCTCTGCACCTGCTTAAAATCTGTTACATTGCCAGCTTTTTCCAGTTCTGATGAAGGGTCCCAGACCTGAAGCGTTAACCCTGTTTCTCTCTCCACGGATGTTGCCTGGCCTGCTGAGTATTTCCTTCAAGAGTTGTTTTCTGTTTGTTATCCTTGAGCTAGAAGCTGGAAGGTACCATACTTTCACCCTGTAATTGAGATGTATCTTGTTGAATGCCACAGATAATTGCTGTGAAATGTGTTGCATCATTTTTCTCTGTAGGGAGGCCACAAGTTTGAGTTGAAATGATCAGATTTAAATGTGTAAATCCGAGGATCGGCAATGCCATTTCAGTACATGTGGGGATGAGGCAAATCCTACTGCTGTTCTGGAGAGGATAATGTTGTTCCAGAAAGATTCCCTATGCAATGGATTGTTTATGTAATTCCATATGTACCAATCATCAGAATTTTGGACTCGGGCACTGGCTTCCCCCCTTACATCTGTGCTCCACTCCCACCTGCTGCTGCACTAGGGGATTAAATGCCACAGCTCAGTGGACAGGAATACTTGTCCAATATTTTTGTGAGATCAGTAATTTCCACTCACAGTGCAGTGGTGTTTCATTTCCTGGAGTGGCAGCAAGCAGGGGCAGAGCAGGCAAGGAGTGGCACTGAAGAAGAAGGGGAGTACTTGCCTGAAATGGAGGCTGGGAGGCGATGTTTCAATTGAAGATAGAAAAAAATAGTGCAGCGTGAATTGGGACGGGGAAGAGAGAGGAGGGGGAAATAGTGCCAGCATGAACTAGAGGAGGAGGGGCAGAACAGTGGCAGTTTCAATTGAGGGAGAAGAGGTCGAAGAGTACCTCAATGAACTGGAGCAGAGGGAAAGAAAAGAATGGCCCTGATTTTGCGGTCGTCGGCATAGCTAAGGAGTACGCCATTGACCTCCGAACGGAATCCGCACTTCGCTGCTGCGAACCCCCATTCGAGAAGTTGCACCGTTGTGCGTAAGCATACTTGGGATCAAGTGGGGTGGTGCTCATTTCACTTGCCAATCAGGAAGCATTTCAACTCGACATCAAAGAAATTGTAAATTAAACGGTGCGATACCAATTATATTTATTTGACAAGTACAGTACTTGGCTTTAAAAAGCATAGGGAATTCTTTCGAGTAGGTACAGTTATTTACTGGAAGACTCCAAGATTTAAAAAAATTAAAACAATCTCCTCCATTAAATCGAGCCTTTACAGCTGCCTGGTAGGTTCTTTTACGTTTTTGTTAATTATTGTACAATATTTCTCATTCCCCCTCATTACACTGTGCAAACAGGCTCCTGCGCCTGTTTGCACCAGCCGTAAAATTTTCCAGCATAATTGATGCGCAGTAGGTGGGCAATTAGCCCGACTTTTCGCCAGCACATCATTTCAATGAGGACTTGAAAGTCGCAGTGGATCATCTGTCTATTCGGAATTTGACAGATCGCAAGTTCGGGATTTAGCGCATGCGCAACCCATGTGGAAATCCCAAACTTGCAGTCAATTTCAAAGGTGGTATGACAGTGTACTCTGAGAGTACGCCGTCATACTGACTGCAAATTCAGGGCCATTATCTTCATGTCACTGATGACCATATACACTATTTAAAAAAATAATCTAACGAACCGAGAGTGTCAATACAGGTTGACAATTTCTCTGCCAGAAACGAGCAATCCCACCATCTTCCGCTATGCAAGCGATGGAATGATGAGTGTACCTGCAGGTTAAGTTATAACAATGCCCCGCTGTACTTTCGGTACAACTGCATAGCATAGGTCTTTATTCAAGGTTGCTTTTGATTTTATTTGCTTTTTTGAAGCATCAGTTTTTGCTAATTTTCCAGCTTGGCCTGAATGTAAATCCATGTGCTTCACTGGTGAAGTTAGTTGGAAATCTGGAATTGAATACCGTACATCTTAAAGTTGTGTAGGGGCAACAACTGGTCAGGATTCCAACCCCTGATTGTTATCCATGACCCTGCAAGATGGTGTCTAATTTTTTTTTGAGTTGGTGCTGCCCTCGAACCAAGTTCTGTAGGGATACATAAAAAAGCATGGAATAAGAAAGGCCATCCAGCTCAAACCTGACGCTTCCATAGATGATATAAAAGAAATCCGCCGTGTTCATGACTGTACCCCACTTTAAATCTGCTGGAGAGAAGTTCTGTAAATTGTCTTCTGTACCCCCGAAACCATCAAGTGAACCTCCAGAACCTAGATCCAGCAGTACCGCCACCATTGTGTTCATTGTGCACGGAATATTTGGTTATGTTTGTGTACACTTCTTCTTCTTCTTAGGCGGAACCGAGGATGACTTGCTTCCACATTAAAAATGAGTTCGCAGGTGACTGATGAGTCCAGTGCGGGACCTACAGTCTCTGTCACAGGTGGGGCAGACGGTGGTTGAAGGGGCGGGTGGGTGGGGTGCTTGGGTGGACGTGCGCTTCTTGCGCTGCCTGCGCTTGGCTTCCGCTTGCTCCCAGCAAAGAGACTCGAGGTGTTCGGCGCCTTCCCAGATGCTTCTCCTCCACTTTGTGCGGTCTTGGGCCAGGGATTCCCAGGTGTCGGTGGGGATGTTGCACTTTTTCAAGGAGGCTTTGAGGGTGTCCTTGAAGTGTTTCCTCTTCCCACCTGGGTACACTTACCTGTAACTTTCACTCAATCCTGTGCCTAACCAGATATTTATGCAGTTTTTTTTGGATGGAGTTAATCAGTATCTCGTTAACCTCTTATGCTGGAAGGCTTTCCCACATATCCATTACTCAGTGGGGAGGGGTACTTGGAAAGTTAACTTTCAGCGTATAATGATGAGCACAGTTCAGTGCAGAGATGAACTCTACCAATTTCACAGCTTGCTCTTAAGACCGATACCTGTAATATAACCTTACTCTGTTACGCTTTTCTCTACCAAAATAAGGAAGAAGGCTGTTAATGAGTATGTTTGGTAGCTGTCCATGTGGCCTGACTGCATCCAGATGAGTAAACTCATCCATGGAGCTCAAAAGTTTAAAATCTATTTATAACTAAGACGAGAACTAAATTATATTAAAAATGTCAGAACTGAGGACTGTAACATGAATAGGAAGATGGAAATGTGTAATCTTGTGACTGTGAAATTGAATCGAACAGCATTAAAGAACCAAGAGATCATTTATAGTGAGACAAGTACTGTACTATTTTGCAGAATCTTATCAGTGTTAATCTAAAAAAGCACAGAAGCCATTAGGGGTAGTCAGCATAGTTTTAAAATTGAGGTTTGGCTTTGTGAATTCACTGTAATTCCTTGAGGACGTAATTAAATTAGTGGATAAAGGTTACCCATTATAGTTTGAACTTTCAGAAGCATTCTGAGTTCCAAATGTGTAGCTTTTAGAGAACGTTAAGGAATGTCAAATTAACTACATTGTTTAGCTGGTTTGAAATTTAGCTTGGCAACAAAAAGGAGGATGCAGCTATAAATGGGCAAGGGTCTGGAAGGGTGCTGTGAATGGAGTTCCTTTGGTGTGTTCTGGGTCCCCTGCTGTTCAAACTATGCAGGATATGAAAGAGGTTACTTATATTAGATGTATTGACGATGCCAAGCTCTGTGGCCAATGAAAAGTAGACTCTGATTCAATGGGATCTGGGTACATTAAATGGATGGACTAAGGAAAGGCAGATGGAACTTGATGTGAAGAATAAACTAATATAGTACATTAGTACATGAAATTGGTTGGAGCCCATTGGCAGAAGTGAAAAGGAAAGAGATTTGGTTATGATTTTCACCTTTTTCAGTAAATTTTGGAAAGAAGAATGAGAGGAAATGGTAAAATATTAAAAGTAGAGAGACTGGTGGGGAGGGGGGCGGTGCGGGGTTCAGATACACATATCTTTAAGAGTAGGAGGACACATTGATAAAGTTTTATGTAAAAAAATTGTGTGGGATACTAGAGTTTAGAAATAAGGACACAGCGTACAAAAGCAAAGGGATAAAACAAAACCTATACAACTCATCGGCTAGGCTACAGTCAGTGTTGGAGGATGTTTACATATGATCAGATGTTCTACCTTTTCCTCAAAATCAGCAAGGTTCTTGAAGCATTGAGGAAAGCGTTCATAGTTTTATTAAGCATACCGTGCATACAATTGGAACATAAGAACATAAGAATTAGGAGCAGGAGTAGGCCATTTGGCCCTTCAAGTCTGCTCCGCCATTCAATAAGATCATGGCTGATCTTCTACCTCATCTCCACTTTCCTGCACTATCCCCATATTCCTTGACTCCCTTAATATTCAAAAATCTATAGATCTCTGTCTTGAATATACTCAACGACTGAGCCTCCACAGCCCTCTGGGGTAGAGAATTCCAAAGATTCACCACCCTCTGAGTGAAGAAATTTCTCCTCATCTCAGTCCTAAATGGCTGACCCCTTATTCTGAGGCTGTGACCCCTGGTTCTAGACTCCCCAGCCAGGGGAAACATCCTCCCTGCATCTACCCTGTCAAGCCCTGTAAGAATTTTGTATGTTTCAATGAGATCACCTCTCATTCTTCTAAACTCGAGAGAATTTAGGCCGAGTCTACTCAATCTCTCCTCGTAGGTTCCTGGGATGGGGGGATTGTCCTGTCTGGTGAACCTTTGTTGCACTCCCTCTATGGCAAGTATATCCTTCCTTAGGTAAGGAGACCAAAACTGTACACAATACTCCAAGTGTGGTCTCACTGGGGCCCTATATAATTGTAGTAAGACATCTTTACACTTATACTCAAATCCTCTTGTAATAAAGGCCAACATACTATTTGATTTCCTAATTGCTTGCTGTACCTGCATGTTAACTTTCAGTGATTCTTGTACAGGGACACCCAGGTCCCTCTGAACACCAACATTTCCCAATCTCTCACCATTTAAAAAAATACTCTGCTTTTCTATATTTCCTACCAAAGTGGATAACTTCACATTTCTCCACATTATATTCCATTTGCCATGTTCTTGCCCACTCACTTAGCTTGTCTATATCCCCTTGAAGCCTCTTTGTATCCTCCGCACAAATTACATTCCCACCCAGCTTTGTATCATCAACAAATTTGGATATATTACATTTGGTCCCCTCATCCAAATCATTGATGTAGATTGTGAATAGCTGAGGCCCAAGCACTGATCCTTGTGGTACCCCACTATTTATAGCCTGCCAACCTGAAAATGACCCGTTTATTCCTACTCTCTCTTTTCTGTCCGTTAACCAATCTTCGGTCCATGCTAGTATATTACCCCCAATCCCATGAGCCCTAATTTAGTTTAATAACCTCTTGTGTGGCACCTTATTGAATGCCTTCTGAAAATCCAAATACACCACATCCACTGGTTCCCCCTTATCTATTCTGCTAGTTACAACCTCAAAAACCTCTAATAGATTCGTCAAACACGATTTCCCTTTCATAAATCAGTGTTGACTCTGCCCAATCCTATTATTATTTTCTAAGTGCCCTGTTACCACGTTCTTAATAATAGATTCTAGCATTTTCCCTACTACTGATATCCGGCTTACTGATCTGTAGTTCCCCGTTTTCTCTCTCCCTCCTTTCTTAAATAGTGGGGTTAGATTTGCAACCTTCCACTCCGCGGAAACCATCCTAGGATCTATGGAATTTTGGAAAATGACAACCAATGCTTCCACTATCTCTATAGCCACCGCTTTTAAAACCCTAGGATGCAGGCCAATGGGTCCAGGAGATTTATTGGCTTTCAGTCCCATTAATTTCTCCAGTACTATTTTTTTACTAATACTAATTTCTTTCAGTTCCTCACTCTCACTAGAGCCTTGGTTCTCCACTATTTCCAGGAAATTTTTTGTGTCTTCCGTGAAGGCAGACACAAAGGCCACGAATTTAATAGCGTTGAGGGGGCGGGTTTGGAGGCGAGTCTGCTGTCACAATAGCAAAGATTGACAGCGGGTAGGAAACCCGCTGTCCACCCGCCTCCACGTGAGTCTCCCAGGTGTCGGGTCTGTCAGCGGAGAACTGACCCGACACCAAGCGGCGGTGGATACAATTCAGCTAGTTAAATGACTTATTAAGAGCCAATTTAAGACTATTTTGTGGCTTACTTCTAATTTTACGTTCTCCCCCACGGGTTACCCGCTGTTTGGGGAACACGCCAGCTCAACCTGGCGTGTTTTGAGTCTGCTCTGATGTTTGTGAAAAGCTGACAGCTGCAGAAGTGGTGCAAAGGATGCCATGTTGCAGATGGTGAATTTCAGAGCGCAGGAAATGTTGGTTACTGCATTTTTAATACATATAAAGATTTCTTTAGCTTACAAGTTTTTACATCCAACTGTATGTCCAGTGACGCTTCATTGGGAGAATCTCTCTCTCACCAGTGATAGATCACTTCTGTCATCTCATCTGCAGCTGCCATCTATTGCAGCAACATCAGAGCCAATGAAACAATCAGACCTTGGTCCTCCGAATCCTTCCACGATCAACCCCAACACCAACATCACCAGGCACAACAACATCACCAACCTCATCACCAACCTTCTCTGTCATCACCTGATGCTGTACCGGACACAGGGCATCAGCTCCTGACAACATTGCTGCTCGGGAGGCCAGCGATGGCATCACCATGGCCAGATTTTCTCCTCTTGACGCTGTTAACCCTGGCTGCCACATGCTGCACCAGATTGACACCATCCCACACCAGCATCGTGACGCATCCCTTTAATGTCCAAGCCATTCCATGCACACTCATCACTATAGCTGTTGGAGTGGGCGGTGGGTGGAGGGGAAGTTATGACTGAACAATCACTGGAACTCAGTAAGACACTTCTCAAGGTGCGCTCAGATGTGTCCAATAAGGGGCACTTTTGGAAATATAGATTTCACTGTATGACAACACATTACCAGAAACTTCACATGGACTTTGGCTAAACCTCTCAACTGCCTACCCTTGTGCGTTGTTAGTTAGTATGCTTGCAGTAGGATGAGGGTGAGTGTGAGGGGTGGGTAGTGAGACGGGGAAGTGATAAAAGTAGATAGAGAGAGTTGGGTGAAGGTGTAAGGTAAGTTGGTGTCCTGGGGTCTCGCCCTTGGAAGGGAAGAGAACATCCCTGCGTGCTGTGACTCCCTCCATATAGAGGGAGTCATTGGAGAGCCTGGGTGTAAGCGTTCACCTTTGTGCAGTGATTGTCAGTGTTTGCAGCACCTTCAGTGCTGTCAAACACTGACAGAACAACTGTCAAACTCCATGTGGACGTGGATCCTTTAAGGAAAGCGGATGATGACGCGTCATCAGACCCGCTTCCTGTTAATTGGCCAGGAAGCCCGCAGGGTGGGCTTAACAAGGCCAATCAAGAGAAAATCACGTCTACAGAGCGGATGCAGCTGGGAGCGGGACCAGAACCTGGAAACCAGCTCTCCCGCGCCCCCCCCCCCCCCATCCCACTTTCTCCATTAAATTCGCGGCCAAAGTATTTGTTTAATTTCTCCTCCATTTCCTTGTCTCCCATTATAATTTCTCCCTGTCTCAGCCTGTAAGGGACCCACATTTACTTTTGCTAATATTTTCCTTTTTGCATACCTATAGAAGCTTTTGCAGTCTGTTTTTATGGTATACACAAAATATAGTACTTACAACCACACCTGATGGTCAGGGAGTCAAACGCGTTACATTTCTGTGCTCAGTATATTCAGATGGATCAAACCCTCCAAATCCAAATCTCGTTACAGGCTGCCACTTTTTATACCTTTCTGAACAACAAGTTCCTGATCAAAATGTTCATATATGGTAAGCTACACAGACCTGATCACATCTTGTTCACGTATATCTTTAAACTGCAGAGTAGTGACTAATAGGCAATTTTACAATACTTCTATTGATTGACGTGGGTGAATATGGAAACATCTTGCTTTCCATTTTCTCAACCTTCTTATCTCTTACCCTCACTACTTGAGAATTTCCACATTTCTACATTACATGACTATACCAAAAGTTAAAATACAACTCCTTATAAGAGTATCTAATTGGACCTATACCATATCAATTTCTTCATTTAATAAGCTAATTTCCTTACTAATGTGAATTTTTCCATTGGGCTAATGAGATCAGTATAACTCCATTATGTCGTTACCTTATCAAAAATGCCTTTTCTTATTACATATAATTGCTATTCTACGAAGTGAAACTTTCAATTATAAGTCTGTCTTTGATTCAGCACAGCTTGATTTCCCCCCATTCTGCAGAAAGCTTAATTAAAAAGATATTTACCTAGATATTTTTCTTTTGCATAACTAACTATTATCCTTGCACCCAGTTGATTGTAGCTCCCTGAAACTTAGGAACCACTATGCAAATGGTACATCTCTCACTAAGCAGGTGGTTACTTCATATTTCAGCCTCGGTTCAAAAGTTAAGTAGTCACCATCTTAGTACACTTAGTAATTTAAGAGAATCATACTTCCCTATTTAGCAAACATAGGCTGAAATTTATTACAATATAAAGACAAATCAATCGTGGTATGTCATTAGCACAGTTTAAGTAACCCTTTCCTTACATTAGAATATTGTGTCCCATTTTGGGCACCCTACTTTAGCAAGAATGTCAAAGCCATGGAAAGGGTACAAAAGATTTTTATGAACATAATATTGGGGATAAGAGGCTTTAGTAATGAGAGATTAGAGAAAGATTTAACTTCGCAGTTGACGGTTGTAAATACTAAACACTACAGAATGGGGATATATCTTGCTAATTTTGGCTTTCATGAGAACAGAGAAGGCTAAGAAGATAGCTGTTCAAAATTATGAGGGGTTTGATGAGGTAAATAGGGAAAAATTATTTTCATTGTTCAGTGTTGGCAATGAGAGGGCACAAATTTAACATCATTACCGAAAGAAAGAATGAAGGAAGCGGTCAGGAGAATTTTTTTTTGTACACAGAAGGTTGTTAGGATATAGAATGCCCTGCCAGAAGCATTGGTAGTAGAGGAATCCATAATAGGGAAATGGACAAATAGAAAATCATTAAAAGGGTGTGGGGAAAGGGCAGAGAAATGCGGCTAAGAGCTGGCGCAAAATTCTATGTTTCTAAGGGAGAAAGAACACGGGGAAAAGAAAAAAATCTTGCATTAATATCCCCGTGTTGGCCATAAATACTCTAAAGCCAACAAAGTCACTCTGATTAACCCTTTCCTTACAAATGTAACGTCTTTTTAATTGGCTGTCATTCATTTTCTGTTTCCTTCATCTTTCCAAATCTTTTGCTGGCCTGACTTCTGTCTTGGCTGTTCCTTGGGTTTACTGCTTGTTGTAGAATACTGTGAGTGATACTACCCTTGATGTTAGACTGCTTGGAGAGATTTTGGTTGTGGGCAGTACCAACTGTAAAATTGTTTTTTGACCAAACTTGTTGCATCCCAGAATGTGCTTTGCTCGAAGAGAACACTGGATTAAGCCGCTACAATGCTTTACTGTCTTAGTCACAAATACTGTTCATATTTTATGTTTAATAAAGTGCTGCAACTAATGTATTTGTGTTTTTTTCCGTGCAGATTTGGGACATTGGTGGTCAGCCAAGATTCCGAAGTATGTGGGAACGTTACTGCAGAGGAGTCAATGCTATTGTGTAAGTTTTCAAATGATAAAATGTGATCTTTCTACTTTTTTAATGTCACATGTCTTACTTCAACCTCTCAAACTAACTCAATTCCCTTTGTTAATTTCACAGTTCAGCTGAATGTGTATCCATTGAGTGCATTTGAATACAGTGTACCCTGATGTTTGCCTTGTTTTTAGTTACATGGTGGATGCTGCAGACTTTGAAAAGACTGAAGCTTCAAAGAATGAACTCCACAACTTATTAGATAAGCCACAGTTGCAAGGAATTCCTGTAAGTCTATTTTTTTTAACATTGTGTTTAAATTGTATTGCAAAGTGCCTAAAAATTAAAGTAGGAGAACCTTATTCCCAAGCTTTCTCTAGCCTTGCAATTGTTTATGGAATGTGTATTTTCTATCTGTTACACAATTCTTTTCTAATCATCTTTTTAAACTAACATTTATTTTTTGTGCATCTGTGCAACTCACTAGTTTTCTAAAATCAAAGTTCACAGTCCCCATCTGTGTCTTGCTTGAGGGCAGCTCTCGAGTTATGTGTAATACTGTGCACCAGAGAATTATGGGATGTGGATCTGTGTGTACGGTTCCCCATATGGTGAGCTCCGTCTGTGTCGTGCACCTGCTGGCATTTGCAAAATGGAGGCCAGGCACGTTCCCACAGGAGGAGGGCAACACTACAGGACTAATATATTAAATAGTTCCATTTTAGGAAGGCTCTTTCAGTTGCTGTATGACAATTGTGAAAACAGCACCCACTAACAATATTTATTTGCCGCCTCTTTTTATAGAGGGAAAAAAAAAGAGACAGCAACACTGAATTTTAGCTAAGTCAAGCAGGCCATGAAAACAGCCCAGAAATACATGGTTCAGTGTTTTTTGAGGACCACAGAAAGATTTGCATTTATATAGTACCTTTCGCAACCTCAGGACATCCCAAAGCGCTTTACAGGTGAAGGCGAAGGGGTGCCATTGCCATCAGGCAATGCAATGAATACCATTGTTCTCAGCAGACCAGAGATTGTTAGTTTTGTATTCAATTTGATAAGAAGAACAGGTAATGGGAAGAGGACCCCAGACATGGTGTCACAACTTCCAGAGGGCAAATTAAATAAAGTTGCAAATTCTGACTCTGAAACAACTGTGCTTTCTGTTCTTTGTCTTTTGTTACTGCTATTGCTGCTGTTTCCTACATTACAACAGCGACTACACTTCAAAAGTACTTCATTGGTTGTAAAGCGTTTTGGGACATAAGGTGGTCGTGAAAGGCGCTATATAAATGCAAGACTTTCTTTCTTGCTGTGGAATTTGCCCCATTGATGTGAGTCAGACTCCACAGCTTAAAGCAGTCTGTGAAATAGAGGGGGTAAGCTTTCATCCTATATCCTCCATTTTGTACAATTATAGTGTTAACTCATTGGATTCATGTGGTCTCTTTAAAAAAAAAAAATGCTGCTTCTCTTACACATTATGGTGCTGTCATCCAGAATAACTCTCTCCATGTTTGTAGGAATGATTTTGTGCATCAAAAAGTGTATCACTTACTACGGTGCTAGTAATATACATTGCTGACTGAATGAGAAAAACATTGAATGTTTTATAGTAAGTCTATACTGAAGGAGCAATGAAAATTATACTTTTACATCAAATACTTTTACATTATGACTATCTTGCTTTAAGCCTTTGTGCTTTGCTTATATTGCTGTAGCAGAGTCTGAGATGGTATTTTGTTCTAAAACCTTTGCAAATGGGAAAAAAGGTCATAAAAATGAAACTTTATTTTGACAAAAGCTTGCAGTTTTAAATTGAAATGTCTTTGCGTTATCATTCAGAGACAAAAATTGACACCCCAAATATGGAGGAGTTGGCCAGTCAGAAACCCAAAAACAGCAGTGTCATTCGCTGTTGTGTCAATCAGTGCACTGATGCCAGTGCCATTTTCACTCAGCAAATCAGTATGGTTAGCGCAACAGGAAGAAGACATTCGGCCATAGTTTGCTGTGGCAGGGCATCTAATGGCGTATTTTTAAAAAATGTATTCATTCTTGGGATGTGGGTGTTGCTGGCAAGGCAAGCATTTATTGCCCATCGCTGCTGTTAGTTAGACTTTCCCTTGCACGTTTAGGTTTTAAACATTTTTGCATGGCATGTTGCCGAAAGTGCGAGCTGCTAACGTCACAGCGAGGGAAACGGGGCATTTGGGACCTGAGTGAACAGGGCAAGCAACTGTGTATTGTCATAACCAATCAGATTGAAGGATTGTGAAATTAACAGCGCAAGGACTGAGAAGGAAGTGTAAGTTAGAATGGGTGAATTCAATGCCAAATCAGGTACAGAAAGAGAAATAGAGAGGGAACAAGAGATTGGATGAAGAGAGAGAGGAAAAAAAAGAAACAAAGGAAAAGTTAAAAAAAATTCCATTAAAAATTTTACATTTTTATGATTTCCAACAACAATTAAAACCTGAAGAAATGAGACTCCACACTTGTGATAGTTAATTTTCAGTGCCAGATAGTTTGTTTGGCAGTAATTAATACTTACCACATTGTTAAAAGGGTACTTAGACTGGCACGGACAAGACTTCACTTTCTGTGGCGCGTTTACTGTTCATCTATCACGCAAATCACACCGTTCGATACATTTCAATGGTGCCACAGACAGTGAGATGCCATTTTTGCAAAGCTAACGGCGGAACATCTCGGACAGCAACATTTGGATTTCCGTGTTTAACCACGCATCTGCCCTCATCTGAAGTTGCTGTAGCATTTGTGCATAAATAATAGCACACACCATTAGTCTCACCATTATTTTGACAGCAAATTATGGCCCATTATTTTATAAAGAGTTCTGTAACAATAGATCAGTAGACTAAAACAGTTCAAACTTCCAAAGTGTATTTTAGTGCACTAACTCAGTCTACCATATTAAACAGTTTATACATACTTCAGAAATCCTAGAAAAATCTCTGGTCAATGTCATAGAGACAATGGAGTCTCATTAGGGATGTTTGTATTGAAAGATTAGGTGGTACAGTTGTCTGACTGTCCGTTCATCTCTTAGGACTTGAGTTCAGATCTATCCCAGCTTGAGGGGATCGAAAGCCTACTCTATCTCCCTTATTTGTTATCTTGCCAGATTCATTAAGGATGGCAGCTGGAAAAACTGGGTATTTGCTCGGTCTTTCCGACTGCCACCAGTCTTCAGAGCTCGGTTAGCTGTCCAATGAAAGTGCGGAGTTGGATTCAGTGCAAGTGTCTCGTCTTGATATCATGGCTGCAGAATGAATCCCTGGATGTTTTGGGCATTTTTTTAAGATGTCTTGAGATGTGAGTGATACTGCTAAAGCAGCATTTATTGCATATTCCTAATTGTCCTGAGGATATTAAGAGTTAACCATGCAGTGTGGGAGTCACATATAGGGCAGACGCAGTAAGGGTGGCAAGTTCTCTTCCCTGAAGGACCTTGCTGAACCAGTTGGGTTTTCGTGACAATCCGGCAGCTGTCATTGTTGTGTTTTCTTATTGCTACCTCACAAATTGCCAGATTTGTTGAATTCACTTTCACAACCTGCCATGATGGGATTTGTCCTCACGACCCCGTAGGTCAGCAGTCCAGTACCATAGCCATATCATCTTATACTCGGCACATGTTAATTGGCCAGAGAGAACTGCAGCAAGTCACACATGTGTGGAGTTCTGGGACTAAGATCATAGCTGGTCTGCACATAGATACTTTTAAAGAAAGAAAGAACTTGTATTGATGTAGCGCTTTCATGGCCTCAGGATGTCCCAAAGTGCTTTGTAACCAATGAAGTACTTTTGAAGTGTAGTCACTGTTGTAATGTAGGAAAAGCGGCAGCCAGTTTGCGCACAGCAAGGTTCCATACACAGCAATGTGATAATGACCAGATAATTAAGTGTAAACATGGGAGAATGGGGGTGATTTTCCCCAGATACTTTAGCCAAGATGAGTGTCTTAAGCTGAAATGCCGGTTTAGCTCTTTGAAGTTGGAGTTGAGCTTGCGCTAGGAATGGCCGCCCGGAGGATCGTCAAGGTGTTGATTGCCATTTAAATTGCCTGCTAGCGCTCATTAAGGAGGCTACATGGTAATTTGGTGGATAGCACTTGACCTAACACGCTCTCCTAACAGTGGCCAGCTGATCGGGAGTAAACAGATCGTTGCAGAGGATTTTAAGCGCTACTTAAAGGTAATCGCCTTTTACTGTTCACTTGTTGCTGGAGGTTTGAAGAGGACTTTTGAAACACATCGGGACTTTCCCAAGACTTCACCAACACTCTTATCAACATTTATTCTGGAAATTCTGAGGACTTCACCTAAAAAGAGTAAGTGCTGTGCTACTCTACTTTATTGGACACCTTATAGGAGTCACCACGAGAAAGGGAGTCCTTGGTCATCGGCATCTTGCTAAGGATCCCCCCTGATCTGCAGGAGGAATGGGAGGAGGACATGAGGCCAGGCAGAGCAGCACTGGCTGCTGTAGGAGTGAGAGACAGGAAAGTGAGGAGGGTGAGGTGGACTCCATCTTCCCCCCCCCCCCCCCACCCAGCGGGTACAGGACATTCCTCCTCCTTTGGACCTCCTCCACCAGGACCTCCAGTGCTGCGTCCGAGAACCTGTGCACTCTCTGACTCGGTCCCTGAGCCATCCTGAAACGTGCCGTTGTGTGTTAGCCAGCACACTCCACACAACATATACTGCTCCATGAAAATTGCATCTAATCAGCACTTAAATGCTAAAGCTGCAGATGTCTGTTTAGCACCTCCAGGCAAGTTCAAATTACGTTAATCCGCAATTCGGACCAAAATTGCATGCTAAAACCCGACTTTCAAGCAGGTGTGTCTTATTCGCACTGCAATCATTTAGCCCTGTTTTCACCCTTTCTTCAAAATAGCCCTCGAGGTCTCCTCGGGCCAGTCTCCCTGGAGACCATGAGGAATAAAAGTATCTTAACATTCCCATAGAAAATGGGTTTGGGTAATCTCAACCAGGATCTTTCAGTGCTAAAACAGAAGAGTTGGCCGTGCTGGTGGTTATTTTGCTGTCTGTTGAAACAAACTAAAAGCGCGGAGAACTTTTATCACTTTTTCATTCATAATATGCCATTAGTGCACTGTGAACTGTGAGTGTACTGTCATATAAAGCAGGCAAACTCTCTCCAGCACCCTGAACCCTACTTTTGTGGGTCATGAGAACAGAGGTTGGAGGTGTGGAAAATGTAGGCCTTTTTCTACTGGCCCTAAAATAGAGATTGAAACGTACAGGTGCACTAAAAGGGTCACATTGTGCCTAAAGGTCAGGAGTCTCTGCCTGAGCACCACTCTCCCAGAGCAGAAAATGGCTCCAAATATACTTGTAAATTTGGAAACAGTATCGTACCTAGTGATGAAAGCTGCTGTGTTTCAAAATCAGTTAATTGCAGCACTAAATGCGAAGCATCCACTTTGAAATGTGGGTACACCTTAAGTTATTGAGAGGAAAGGACATGTATCGTGGACCATCAGCACTGTGCTTAATACATTGCTTCATTTTCTTTTTTTAAATGAGGCATTACATGTTTACAATAAACTGGTTAATGCCTCTGTTAAAACAGCAGTTAAAGGGAATTTGATATGAATGTGTTAAGTGTTCAGACACACGCCGTAGCATGAATACCTGAGTGTTCACAAGAATCCACCAAGTCATTTGTAGCCAAGATGATTTAAAGAAACTGAGGTAAATAAGAAAATAGGAGAAATCTTCCTGAATACTGTTCTTGGTAATTTGCGATGATCAGTTATGACTTCACTTTGCCAGGCTAATTCAGATAAGTACAACTTCAGGTTTAGTGACTGAAAACTGAACTTGCATAAGTGTCTCAAAGTGAAGACATCCGAATGAAATTGAGATTTGTCTACATTTTGGTTTTTGTTGGGTGTGATATTTAACAAACACAAATGTGATGGTGCTGAGTTTAATATAACTTGTAGTTTGAAGTACATTTTATGTGTGAAGACGAACTGTACTTTCTGAAAGTTCACTTGCAGTGTTTTAGTTTACAGTGTCAACTTGAGGTCTTGTCGCTCTATTCTCAGCATCAATAAATTTTGTTTGTGATTTGCTCAACTTCCTTTGAACTTTGGATGGCTTTTGTGACAAAGCCTCTACTCCCAGCTGAGAAATATTTCTAGATTGGGGTGAGTGGAGCTGTAACTGTACACTTCTAGCTTTGTTCTCATTAAAATGATACTTCTAGTGAAGCATTGGATGCTGGATCTTACAGGAGGCGAAACCGGCAAGACTGAGCCTATTCTGCCTAAGGTAGACTTCTTGATTTGCTGATCACAGAAAGAAAGGCTTGCATTTATATCGGGCCTTTCATGACCTCAGGACATCTGAAGCGCTTCATGGCCAATTAAGTACTTTTGAACAAAAGCAAAATACTGCGGGTGCTGGAAATCTGAAATAAAAACAGAAAATGCTAGAAATACTCAGCAGATCAGGCAACATCTGTGGAGAGAGAAACAGAGTTGACGTTTCAGGTCGATGGCCTTTCGTCCGAACTGGAAAAAGTTAGAGATGTAACCCATTTTAAGCAAGTGCAGCGGCAGGGAGAGGAGGAAAGATTAAAAAAGGGAAGGCCTGTGATAGGGTGGAAGGCAGGAGTGACTAAATGACAAAAGGTATGATAGTACAAAGCACAAGGAGATGGTAATGGGACAAGTAAAGAAACAAAATATGTGTCTAAATGGGAATAGCAGAATCAACAGCTGCCATGTGAAAGAGGGCAGAGGTTATAGTCTGAAATTGTTGAACTCTATGTTAAGTCCTGTAAAGTACCTAATCGAAAGATGAGGTGCTGCTCCTCGAACATGCGTTGAGCTTCATTGGAACAGTGTACGAGGTCGAGGTCAGAGTGGGAGTGGAGCGGAGAATTAAAGTGACAGGCAACCGGAAGCTCGGGGTCACCCTTACAGACTGACCGGAGGTGTTCCACAAAGTGGTCAACCAATCTGTGTTTGGTCTCCCCAATGTAGAGGAGACCGCATCGTGAGCAGCGAATACAGTATACTAAATTGCAAGAAGTACAAGTAAATCGCTGTTTCACCTGGAAGGAGTGTTATAAAGTGTATATAAATACAAGTTATTGTTGTTGTTACCACTGAGCCAAGGCTGACTCCTTACGGGATGGGCCGAATGGCCTCTTTCTGTGCTATAACCATTCTATGATACTAGTGAATATGGAGAAGTGCCAAGCAGGTCTCTCCATTTTGTGTTTAGAATAGTGGAGCAAGATGGTAGAAATCTTAAAAGGGAGACAAGGTGGGACAGAAATCCACTGTTGATGTGAGATTGGAAGGGAAGTCTGTACTGTTGTACTTGCATCTAATATCTTTCTGATTAATTTACATGATCGTTGAAAAACTGTTCCCTCAAAATCAGTTGCTGTGTTGTGAGAGTGATTCAGTAGTTGTGTGTGCTTAAAAACAGACTAAGTTGGCATTTATATATTGGAAGTAGTAGGAAAATGATCACCAAGTACTGCAGAATAAAAGCCAATAAAACTTCCACTGCATTGATTTAGAATTTTTTAGTCTTTATCGAGAGCATTTGTACAGGGCAAAGCAAAATACTGCGATGCTGGAAATCTGAAATAAAAACAGAAAATATTAGAGGTCTGAAAATACTCAGCAGGTCAGGCAGCATCTGTGGCGCGAGAGACAATTAACCTTTTTACAGGCAGTGTTGTAATATTGACCATTTTGAAACTAGAGGTTCGTTCCAAAATGTCATTGGAAATGTGTCATCCTCAACGCTTTTTTGAGAACATACATCAGTATTGCATCAGTGTGATTATCGATCTCTTGCAAATTTTAAAAAAGTTTTTGATTTTTCTTGTTTCAACTGTAATCTGTTCATTCATAATGATTGGCTTCTTGAAGTAAGTTTTTTTAAGGCGAGAAAGAAGGCCATAGAAGTGCTGCTACCTTGACAAAAAAAAAAGTCTTGCACTGCATATTTTCGAGAATCTGATGCTGTGGTGCATAGAAGACTGCTTGACGTTCTTAAAATGCTGCGGCCTAATAGAAATAAAAGTGCACAAGGTGCTTCTGTAACTTGTGAAAAGTTTGTTTTTGCACAGCATGTATTAAAGGCAACCCTTGGTACAATTCCATGGGTACAAAGTGAAAAGCCAATTTTTTTTTTTTAAGTCTTTTTGCTGATTTTTCACTGCTCTCTTTCCTCAACTCCGGCTGGGGTATGGGTCCACTGTGGCTCTTCAGTACCTCACTCAAGTGGCTATTCTTCATATGTGAATGCAGATGTTGGACATTGATAGGCTGTTCAACTGTGAATGGCATCACATACACATCCTTGCCTGTCCTCATCTAAGATTCACACACACACCTTCCCGGTGCCAGGGTTAATGATATCTCCTCACGGCTGGAGAAGGACTTGGAGTGGGAGGGGGAGGATCCAGTTGTCGTGGTCCACGTAGGATCCAACGACATAAGTAGAACTAGGAATGAGGTTCTGCTGTGGGAGTTTGAGGAGCTAGGATCCAAATTAAAAAGCAGAACCTCAAAGGTAATAACCTCCCTCCCTGTGTAACTGGACTGAACCCCCCTGCCCTGCGTAACTGGACTGAACCCCCCGCCCTGTGTAACTGGACTGAACCCCCCGCCCTGTGTAACTGGACTGAACCCCCCGCCCTGTGTAACTGGACTGAATCTCTAGATTATTACCTGAGCCACGCGCAAATTGGAATAGGGACAAACAGATTAGAGGCTTAAATGCGTGGCTCAAAGAGTGGTGTGGGAGGAAGGTGTTTCAGTTCATGGGGCACTGGCACCAGTACTGGGGAAAGAGGGAGCTGTTCCAATGGGACGGGCTCCATTTAAACCAGGCTGGAACAAGTGTCCTGGCGAATCGAATAACTAGGGCAGTAGAGAGGGCTTTAAACTAATGAAGGAGGGGGTGGGAGGATTCAGGAAAGAGTAAATTTAAAAGCAGCAAGAGAAATGTCAAGGCTCTAGAGCAGAGTAGAATTTTGGGTAAAAATAAGCAGAGTGGGTCAGGAAGGGACAGAGAGAGTAACAAAGGTAATAGGGCATCAGTGACTAAGTGATACTGGGGGAAAAATAGAAAAAAGTCAAAGTAAAGGCACTATATCTGTGCGAAGCATTTGCTACAAAATAGATGAATTAATAGCACAGGTAGAAATTAATAAGTTTGATCTACTAGCCATTATGGAGATGTGGTTGCAAAGTGGCCAAGGTTGGGAACTAAATATTCCAGGATACTTAGCTTTTAGAAGAGATAGGCAAAATGGAAAAGGAGGAGGGGTAGCCCTGATAAAGGATGGGATAAAGACAGTAGAGAGAAAGGATCTTTGCTCTGAAAATGAAGAAGTAGAATCAGTTTGGGTGGAGCTAAGAAGCGGCAAGGGGCAGAAAACATTGGTGGGAGTTGTTTATAGGCCCCCAAACAGTAGTTGTAATGTAGGGCAGAGTATAAATCAGGAAATTAGAGGCGCATATAACAAGGGTAATACAGTAATCATGGGGGACTTTAATCTATATATAGACTGGGCAAACCAAATTTGCAGTAATAGTGTGGAGGATGCATTCATGGAATGTATACAAGATAGTTTTCTAGATCAGTATGTTGAAGAACCAACTAGGGAACAGGCTGTTTTAGATTTAGTATTGTGCAATGAGAAAGGGTTAATTAATAACCTTGTGGTAAAGGGGCCTTTAGGGAAGAGTGACCATAATATGATAGAATTTTATATTGAGTTTGAAAGTGATTTAGTTAAATCCGAAACTAGGGTCTTAAATCTAAACAAAGCAAAGTACGTAGGTATGAGGGGCGAGTTGGCTAAGGTAAATTGGGAAACTACATTAAAAGGTATGATGGTAGACAAACAATGGCTAGCATTTAAAGAATTAAGACATAATTTACAACAAATATACATTCCTTTAAGGCACAAAAACCCCACAGGAAAAGTGGTCCAACCGTGGCTAATGAGAAATTAAAGATAGTATTCGATCAAAGGAAGAGGCTTATAATGTTGCCAAAAAGAGTAGTAAGCCTGAGGATTGGGAGGATTTTAGAAATCAGCAAAGGAGGACCAAGAAATTGATAAAGAAAAGGAAAATAGAATGAGAGGATACTAGCGAGAGACGTAAAAACAGACTGTAAAAGCTTCTGTAGATATGTAAAAAGGAAAAGATTAGCAAAAGTAAATGTGGGTCCATTACAGGCTGAGACAGGAGAAATTATAATGGAGAATAAGGAAATGGCAGAGAAATTAAACAAATACTTTGGCTGCGAATTTAATAGCACTAAGGGGGCGGGTGTGGAGGCGGGTCCGCTGTTAAAATAGCAAAGATTGACCGGGTAGGAAACCCGCTGTCAACCCGTCTCCACGCAAGTCTCCTAGGTGTGTCTGCCAGCGTAGAACTGACCCGACACTAAGCGGCGGGGGATACAATTCAGCTACTTAAATGGCCTGTTAAGCGCCAATTTAAACATAGAAACATAGAAGATAGGAGCAGGAGTAGGCCATTTGGCCCCTCGAGCCCGCTCTGCCATTTAATGAGATCATGGCTGATCATCCAAATTCAGTACCCTGTCCCTGCTTTCTCCCCATATCCCTTGATCCTTTAGCCTCAAGTATTTATATCCAACTCCTTCTTGAATATATTTAATGAATTGGCCTCAACTGCCCTGTGTAGCAGAGAATTCCACAGGTTCACCACACTCTGGGTGAAGAAATTCCTCCTCCTCTCAGTCCTAAATGGCTTAGCCCTTATCCTTAGACTGTGACCCCTGGTTCTGGACACCCCCGCCATCGGGAACATCCTTCCTGCATCTAGTCTGTCTAGTCCTGTTAGAATTTTATAAGTTTCATTGAGATCCCCTCTCATTCTTCTAAACTCTAGCGAATATAAGCCTAATTGACCCAATCTCTCCTCATATGTCATTCCTGCCATCCCAGGTATCAGTCTGGTGAATCTTCGCTGCACTCTCTCCATGGCAAGAACATCCTTCCTCAGATAAGGTGACCAAAACTGCACACAATACTCGAGGTGTGATCTCACCAAGGCCCTGTACAACGGCAGCAAGACATCCTTGCTCCTGTACTCGAATCCTCTCGCTATGAAGGCCAACATACCATTTGCTTTCTTAACCGTCTGCTGCACCTGCATGCTTACCTTCAGCGACTGGTGCACAAGGACACCCAGGTCTCATTGCACTTCCCCTTTTCCCAATCTATTGCCGTTCAGACAATCTGTCTTCCTGTTTTTGCCACCGAAGTGGATAACCTCGCATTTATCCACATTGGGCAGATGCATGGCAAATGCAGTATAATCACCCAAACTGTCCAAATTTTCTCTGCATCCTCCTCACAGCTTTGTGTCATCTGCAAACTTGGAGATATTACATCTAGTTCCCTCGTCTAGATCATTTATTATATATATATATATATATATATATTTATATATATATATACACACTAGTGAATAGCTACCGATCCCTGCGGTACCCCACTAGTCACTGCCTGCCACTCGGAAAAATACCCGTTTATTCCAACTCTTTGCTTCCTGTCTGCCAACCAGTTCTCTATCCAAGACAGTACCTTACCCCCAATCCCATGCGCTTTAACTTTGCACGCTAATCTCTTATGCGGGACCTTATCGAAAGCCTTCTGAAAGTCCAAATACACCACATCCACTGGTTCTCCCTTATCTATTCTACCAGTTACATCCTCAAAAAATTCCAGTAGATTAGTCAAGCATGATTTACCTTTTGTAAATCCATGTTGACTTTGTCTGATCCTGTCACTGTTTTCCAAGTGCTCTGCTATTACATCTTTTATAATAGACTCTAGCATTTTCCCCACTACCGATGTCAGGCTTACCGGTCTATAATTCCCCGTTTTCTCTCTACCACCCTTTTTAAATAGTGGGGTTACATTAGCTATCCTTCAATCCATGGGAACTGTTCCAGAGTCTATAGAATTTTGGAAGATGACCAGCAATGCATCTACTATTTCTCTGGCCACTTCCTTAAGTACCCTAGGATGTAGATTATCAGGCCCTGGGGATTTATCGGCTTTCAATCCCGTCAATTTCCCTAACACCATTTCCCTACAAATACTGATTTCATTCAATTCCTCCCTCTCAATAGACCCTATGTTCCGCAACATCTCTGGGAGGTTATTTGTGTCCTCCTTTGTGATGATAGAGCCAAAGTATATATTTAATTGGTCAGCCATTTATTTGTTCCCCATTAGAAATTCCCCTGATTCTGTCTGCAAGGGACCTACGCTTGACTTCACCAATCTTTTTCTCTTCACATATTTATCGAAGCTTTTACAGTCAGTTTTTATGTTCCCTGCAAGCTTACTCTCATAATATATTTCCCCCCTCTTAATTAATCCCTTTGTCCTCCTTTGCTGAATCCTAAACTGCTCCCAATTCTCAGGTTTGCTGCTTTTTCTAGCCAAATTATATGTCGTCTCCTTGCATCTTATGCTATCCCCAATTTCCCTTGTTAGCCACGGTTGAGTCACCTGTTTTGTTTTATTTTTATGCCAAACAGGGATGAACAAATTCTGTAGTTCATCCATGCGATCTTTAAATGTTTGTCATTGCCTATCCACCGTCAACCCTTTAAGTAACGTTCCCCAATCCATCCTAGCCAACTTGTGCCTCATAGCATCATAGTTTCCTTTATTTAAATTCAGCACCCTAGTCTCTGAGTCAACGACTTCACTTTGCATCTTAATGAAGAATTCTATCATATTATGATCGCTCCTCCCCAAGGGGCCTCGCACAACAAGATTGCTAATTAATCCTTTCTCATTACATAATACCCAATCTAAGACGGCCTGATCTCTAGTTGGTTCCTCGACATATTGCTCCAGGAAAGCATCCCGTATACACTCCAGGAATTCCTCCTCCACAGTATTGTTACTAATTTGGTTAGCCCAATCTATATGTAGATTAAAATCACCAATGATAACTGCTGTGCCCTATTGCTCGCGTCTCTAATTTCCCATTTAATGCCATCCCCAACCTCAGCATTACTGTTTGGGGGTCTGTATACAACTCCCACTAACGTTTTCTGCCCCTTGGTATTTCTCAGCTCTGCCCATACAGATTCCACATCATCAGAGCTAATATCCTTCCTTACAATTGTGTTAATCTCTTTAACCAGCAATGCTACCCCACCTCCTTTTCCTTTTTTCCTGTCCTTCCTGAATATTGAATACCCCTGGATGTTGAATTCCCAGTCTTGCTCACCCTGGAGCCATGTCTCCGTAATCCCAATTATATCATATCCATTTACATCTATTTGCGCAGCTAATTCATCCACTTTATTACGAATGCTCCTCGCATTAAGACACGAAGCCCTTAGGCTTGATTTTTTAACACTCTTAGTCCTTTTAGAATTCATGGGCCAGTAATTCCGGTCCCAACGCGTGAGTACGGACAGGGTACTCACGCGTGGGCCCGTTGGAAGTGCCGGATTTCAGCATGCACAGCGCATGCGCGGGAAACCGGCATTTCCTCCAAGGGGTCCAGAGGTCCAACGCGTGTGCACAGGACTCTGCGCACGCGTTGAACTTCCTTCTTTTTGACAGGTTTGCCCGTGTGTAAGGGCCTCAACTTTTTAGAAATGTAAAAAGGAGACGTAAGAACTTGATTCTTTAAGGTAAGTGGTCTATTATTTAAAATTATAACATTTTTCCCACAGCTTTATTGTTTTTAAGGACTTTACAGTAAGTTAAGTTTATTTTTAGACCCGATTTCTTAAAAAAAAAAAATTTTCAAAATTTGATTAATTGTTTAAAATAGTTTTTTAAAGTTATTTATAGTTCATTTAATTATTGGGATGTTTTTTAAAATTTTATTTAAAGTTTAAGTAGTGTTTTGGGCGCCCGTAGTTTTCATGAGTTTGACAGTTCTTACTATCAAACTCATGAATGAAGTTTTCCCTCCCCTGATTGGCTGCCCAGTGCTCACCTGATCCCAGCCGGCACATTGAACTAACTACACCGCTGGATCAGGCAAGCACAGCGTGCCGACAGCTGAACCGGGCCAGTGACACGAATTCCAAGCAGGCCCAGGCTTCAGCTGTCGGCGCGCCGGGTAAGTGCACATCCGGGGCTTGCAAGCGCGGCAAGCCCCCGAACCTAATTTCTGGGCCATTATGTATTGTGGCCCTGTTTGATTTACACCCTTGATTTCTCTGCCTTCCACTTTTGCTTTTCTCCTTCCTGTCTTTTGCTTCTATCCTTGCTTCCCTTTCCTCTGTCTCCCTGCACAGGTTCCTAACCCCCTGCCATTTTAGTTTAAACCCTCCCCAACAGCACTAGCAAACACTCCCCCTAGGACATCTGTTCCGGTCCTGCCCAGGTGCAAACCGTCCAGATTGTACTGGTCACACCTCCCCCAGAACCGGTTCCAATGTCCCAGGAATTTGAATCCCTCCCCCTTGCACCATTTCTCTAGCCACGTATTCAGCTGAAATATCCTTCTATTTCTACTCTGACTAGCATGTGGCACTGGTAGCAATCCTGAGATTACTACATTTGAGGTCCTATTTTTTAATTTACCTCCTAACTCCCTCTATTCAGCTTTTAGGACCTCATCCCATTTTTTACCTATATCGTTAGTACCTATATGCACCACGACAACTGGCTGTTCACTCTTTCTCCCCCCCCCCCCCTCCAGAATGCCCTGCAGCCGCCCCGAGACATCCTTGACCCTTGCACCAGGGAGGCAACATACCATCCTGGAGTATCGTTTGCGGCCGCAGAAACTCCTTATTCCCCTTACAATAGAATCCCCTATCGCTCTAGCTCTCCCGCTCTTTTTCCTCCCGTCCCATGCAGCAGGATCACCCATGGTGCCAGGAAGTTGGCTGCTGCTGCCTTCCCCCGATAAGCCATCTCCCTCAAAAATATCCAAAGTGTTATATATGTTTGAAAGGGGGATGGCCACAGGGGACCCCTGCACTACCTGCCTGCGCCTACTACTCTGCTTGGTGCAGCTTTTACCTGCGGTGTGACCAACTCCCTAAACGTGCTATCTACTATGTCCTCAGCATCGCGAATGCTCCAGCATGTATCCATTCGCAGCTCCAGTGCCACAATGCGGTCTGTCAGTAGCTGCAGCTGGATACACTTCCCGCACACGTGGTCGTCAGGGACACAAGAAGTGTCCCTGATTTCCCACATAGCACAGGAGGAGCATGCCACGGGGCCGAGCCGAGCTGCCATGACTTACCCTTCAATTAATTCAAATTAATTTAAATCAAAGCAATACCACTAATTACACTACAATTAAATTATATACTCAAGGGCCCTTGTTTACTACCACTCCCCGCTACACAACAGAGACCCTAGAAACTATAATCCACAAAAAGTAAGTTTTGAAAAAAGCGAGAGAGAGAAATGCTCACCAACCAATCGCTTACCTGCTTTCTGGTGACGTCACACTTCGATTACTTTTTACTTCTCCCTGCTGCCGCCGGTGAGTCTGGGCCGCTCTCGCTCCCCGCTCTTTAACTCCTCAGTCTCTGCGCTCAGTCTCCACCCAGGGCTGCTCTCGCTACTGCTGCTGTGAGTCTGGGCCGCTCTCGCTCCCTGCTCTTTAACTCCTCGGTCTCTGTCATGAATCTTATCATGGCTCATGAAGTAACACTGGGCGGCCAGCTGGTGGCGCCGTCCAACGAGTATAAATACTCGGGCGTGGGCCCAGCTTGCTCAGGATGTTTCTGTAACCAGGAACTAGTGATGTAACTAGAAATCTCATGGTTTTGAAACAGTTGATTAAAGCCTTGTTTTATATTCAAACCAAGTGCTCAGTAGTATTTTTACATAAGTCTCCGCGCTCAGTCTCCACCCAGGGCCGCTCTCGCTGCTGCCGCCGGTGAGTCTGGACCGCTCTCGCTCCCCGCTCTTTAACTCCTCGGTCTCCGCGCTCCGTCTCCACCCAGGGCTCTCGCTGCTATCGTTTTAAGAGTATTTTGGGGCTTACTCCTCATTTTACCTTCTCCCCCATGGGTTACCCACTGTTCGGGGAACACACCGGCTCAACCTGGCGTGTTTTGAGTCTGCTCTGATGTTTTTGAAAAGTTGACCACTGCAGAAGTGGTGTAAAGGATGCCATGTTGCAGATGGTGAGTTTCAGAGCACAGAAAATGTTGGTTACTGCATTTTTAATACGTATAGAGATTTCTTCAGCTTACAAGTTTTTAGGTCCAACTCTGCGTCCAGTGCCACCTCATTAGGAGAACCTCTCTCACCATTGACAGATCGCTTCTGTCATCTCACCTGCAGCTGCCATCTATTCGAGCAACATCAGAGCCAATGAAACAATCAGACCTTGGTCCTCCGAATCCTTCCACGATCAGCCCCAACACCATTACCAACCTTCTCCACCATCACCTGATGCTGCAGTGGATACAGGGCATCAGCTCCTAACAAAATTGCTGGCCAGGAGGCCAGTGATGGCATCACCATGGCCAGATTTTCTTCTCTTGACGCTGTAAACCCTGGCTGCCACATAATGCGCTAGGTTGACACCATCCCACATCAGCACCGTGAAGCACCCTTTAATGTCCAAACCATTCCATGCACACCCATCACTATAATGGGGGGGAGGTTATGACTGTATGTCCCTAGACATCCAGGGGGCTCTAGATTTGTTAGTCACACCTTTTTTCTTTAAGGGCACATATTTGGTCTGAACCCTCCGGATCTCCTCCTTGAATGCCTCCCACTGCTCTGACACTGATTTACCTTCAAGTAGCTGTTCCCAGTCCACTATGGCTAAATCCCTTCTGAGCTTAGCAAAATTTGCTTTTCCCCAATTTAGAATTTTTATTCTTGATCTATTCTTGTCCTTTTCCATAACTACTTTAAATCTAACAGAATTATGGTCATTAGCACCAAAATGCTCCCCCACTGATACGCCTTCTACCTGCCCAGCTTCATTCCCTAAAACTAAGTCCAGAACCGCCCCCTCCCTTGTTGGGCTTGTTACATACTGGCTAAAGAAGTTCTCCTGGATGCATTTTAGGAATTCCGCACCCTCTATACCCTTCACACTAATTTTATCCCAGTTAATATTGGGGTAGTTGAAATCCCCTACTATTACTGCTTTTTGTTTTTGCTCTTCTCAGAAATTTGTCCAGATATTTGTTCTTCTCTCTCCCTCTCACTGTTTGGGGGTCTGTAGTACAATCCCAACAGTGTGATCGCCCCTTTTTTGTTTTTCAATTTGACCCATATGGCCTCGTTTGATGATCCCTCCAACATATCATCCCTCGTCACAGCTGTAATTGTTTCTTTAATCAATACCGCGACCCCCCCCCCTCCCTTTTTCCCTCCCTCTCTATCCCGTCTGAAAATCCTTTAACCAGGAATGTTGAGCTGCCATACCTGCCCCTCTTTCAGCCACATCTCTGTAATAGCTATAATATCATAGTCCCAAGTATCTACCTGTGTCCTCAGCTAATCTGCCTTGTTCGCTATACTCCTTGCATTGAAGTATATACCATTCAGTACAGGCAAACCTCCTTGTTGACTACTATCTAGCCCTTGATTCCGCTGTCCTTCCAATTTACTTTCTACGTTTTTGTTTTCCAATTCCAGTTTTTCTTCCCTCCCTATTGACTCTATACTTAGGTTCCCACCCCCCTGCCAAGCTAGTTTAAACCCTCCCCAACAGCACTAGCAAACCCTCCCGCGAGGATATTGGTCCCGTTCCCGTTGAGGTGCAACCCGTCTGGCTTGTAGAGGTCCCACCTCCCCCAGAAACGGTTCCAATTCCTCAGGAATCTAAAGCCCGCCCTCCTACACCATCTCTCCAACCACGCATTCATCTGCTCTATCTTCCTATTTCTGTACTCACTAGCATGTGGCACTGGTAGTAATCCGGAGATTACTACCTTTGAGGTCCTGCTTTTTAGCCTCGTTCCTAGCTCCCTAAATTCTGCCTGCAGGACCTCATCCCTCTTCCTACCTATGTCGTTGGTACTGATATGGACCACGACCTCTGGCTGTTCACCCTCCCCCCTCAAAATGCCCTGCAGCCGTTCAGTGACATCCTTGACCCTGGAAACAGGGAGGCAACATACCATCCTGGAGTCACGTCTGCAGCCGCAGAAACGCCTGTCTGCTCCCCTAACTATTGAATCCCCTATCACTATTGTAGTGTATGTAGCTTTAAGAGCCCCTGTGTACTGTAATACCGGTAGTGACCACTCGGGTATATAAGCCTGTATAGCGTCTTGTATCTTTTAGTTCAGCCCTGACCTTCGACTAGTAAAGACCTGTTAAAGTTATTCTTGTGGTCTGTGTGCAGTGATTCATATTAACCATAACTGGAACACACAGACTTAACAACTATTGCTCTCCCTCGCCTCTTTCCCCCTGCCCCCCCCCCCTTGCCTGTGCAGCTGAGCCTTCCATGGTGCTGTGGACTTGGCTCTGGCTGCACTCCCCAGAGGAACCGTCTGTTGGTTGGTGAGCAAGATGGGCTCACGGGACTCCTGCACTAACTGTCTGGTCCTCTTCTGTCTGACGGTCACCCATTCCCCCTCTGCCTGCACACTCTTAAGCTATGGGGTGACCACCTCCCGAAACGTACTATCCACATAGCTCTCAGCCTCGCGGATGCACAGCAGTGACTGCAGCCACCGCTCAAGCTCCATAACCCCGTGCTCGAGCTGCTGTAGCTGGCGACACTTCCCGCACATGTGGTCGTCCAGACCACACGAGGTGCCCAGGACTTCCCACATGGCACAGGATGTGCATTCCACGGGTGTGAGCTGCCCTGCCATACTTCTAATTAACAGACTATTTACTATCCTAGCTGGAATAAACTTAAAAAACTTTAAGAAAGCCAAGTAAAGCACTTACCAGATACTTGTCAATCAGCTCCCTCTTTTTGAACGTTTAGTTTTTAATCCTGGCTCTTAATTTAAACCAATGCCCAAGATAAAGAGAGAAATACTGATCAACCAATCACTTCCCTGCTTTCCTGTGACGTCACTCCTTGTTTTTTGGACTCCTGGATTTTTTCCCCTCTGCTCCGGTTCCCAGCTCGGTCTGCTCCTCCTCGGCTGTATGACAACACATTACCGGAAACTTCACATGGACCTTGGCTAAACCTCTCAAGTGCCTACGATAGCAAAATACTGCTGGAAATGCTGGAAAAACTCAGCAGGTCAGGCAACATCCGTGGAGAGAAATTTGAGTTGACGTTTCGGGTCGAAACCCTTTTTCAAAACTGGAAAGAAAAGAAAATAGATCGAAGGCAGGGCTGCGATCAAACAAAAGAAGTAAAAGAGACAATAAAAGGTATTCGAAACCAGACGAGATGGTAATAGGCCGGTGGAGACAAAAGGCAGCTGAGATTAGGTGTGAAGTGTACTGGCAGGTAAGAGCCAGCTGCCAGGTGGGAGAGAGAAACAAAAGGAAAGGGGGGGGGGTGGGGGAAAGGAAGACCCAAAACAAAGGGGTGGAAAAAACTATAAGTAAAAAAGTAATAGGGGCCAAGGTTATGATCTGAAATTGTTGAACTCGATATTGAGTCCGGAAGGCTGCAGAGTGCCTAATCGGAAGATGAGGTGCTGTTCCTCGAGTTTACGTTGAGCTTCCGTGGAACAATACAAGAGGCCAAGGACGGTGAGGTCCGAGTGGGAATGGAGCGGTGAATTAAAATGACAGGCGACCGGAAGCTCGGGGTCACCCTTACGGACTGAATGGAGGTGTTCCGCAAAGCGGTCACCCAATCTGCGTTTGGTCTCCCCAATGTAGAGGAGACCGCATCGTGAGCAGCGAATACAGTATACTAGATTGCAAGAAGTACAAGTAAATCGCTGTTTCGCCTGGAAGGGGTGTTTGGGGCCCTGGACAGTGGGAAGGGGGGAGGTATAGGGGCAGGTGTTACATCTCCTGCGCTTGCACGGGAAGGTGCCAGGCGAAGGGGAAGGGCTGTTTGGGGTGATAGAGGAGTGGACTAGGGTGCCTCGGAGGGAGCGGTCCCTACGGAATGCTGAAAGGGGAGGGGAAGATGCGTTTGGTGGTGGGATCACTTTGGAGGTAGCGGAAATGGCGGAGGATGATCCGTTGAATGTGGAGGCTGGTGGGGTGAAAGGTGAGGACAAGGGGAACCCTATCGTGGTTCCGGGAGGGAGGGGCAGGGGTGAGGGCAGAAGTGCGGGAGATAGAACGGACAGGGTCGAGGGGCGTGTTGACCACGGTAGAGGGGAATCCTCTGGTTGCGAAAAACGGAAGACATGTCGGAAGCACTGGTGTGGAAGGTGGCATCGTCGGAGCAGATACGGTGGAGACGGAGAAACTGGGAGAATGGAATAGAGTCCTTACAGGAGGCGGGGCGGGAGGAAGTGTAGTCCAGGTAGCTGTGGGAGTCAGTGGGCTTGTAGTGAATATTGGTAGATAACCTATCCCCAGAGATGGAGACGGAGAAGTCGAGGAAGGGAAGGGAAGAGTCAGAGATGGACCATGTGAAGGTGAGGGAAGGGTGGAAATTGGAACCAAAGTGAATGAAATTGTCTAGTTCGGGGCGAGAGCAGGAAACGGCACCGATACAGTCATCAATGTATCGGAAAAAGAGGTGAGGGAGGGGACCTGAGTAGGACTGGAACAAAGATTGTTCGACATATCCCATGAAAAGGCAGGCATAGCTAGGACCCATGTGGGTACCCATAGCAACACCTTTGATTTGGAGGAAATGAGTGGAGTTAAAGGAGAAGTTGTTCAATGTGAGAACAAGTTCAGCCAGGCGGAAGAGGGTGGTGGTGGATGGGGACTGGACGGGCCTCTGTTCAAGGAAGAAGCGGAGCGCCCTCAGGCCATCCTGGTGGGGGATGGAGGTGTAGAGGGATTGTACGTCCATGGCGAAAAGGAAGCGGTTGGGGCCAGGAAACTGGAAACTGTTAAAGTGGCGGAGGGTGTCCGAAGAGTCGCGGATGTAGGTGTGTTGTTAGTTGGTATGCTTGCAGTAGGGTGTGAGGAGTGGCTAGTGGGATGGGGAAGTGATAAAGTAGATAGAAGGGGTTGGGTGGAGGTGCAAGGTAAGTTGGTGTCCTGTGGAGGTCCCTTCCGCCTTTGCAAGGGAAGAGAACCTCCCTGCGTGCTGTGACTCCCTCCATAAGCATATGGAGGGAGTCATTGGAGAGCCTGGGTGCAAGCATTCAGCTTTGTGCAGTGTTTGTCAGTGTTTGCAGCACCTCAGTGACAGAACAACTGTCGAACTCCATGTGGACGTGGTCCCTTTAAGGAAACTGGCTGATGACGCGTCATCAAATTACATCATCAGACCTGCTTCCTGTTAATTGGCCGGTAAGCCTGCAGGGCGTGCTTAACAGCCAATCAAGGGAAAATCACGTCTGCATGGTGTTACCACGATGCAGCTGGGAGCAGGACCGGAATCCGGAAACCAGCTGTTCCGCCTCCTCCATTAAATTCGCGGCCTTTAGTCGCAAAAAACTTCCCGTAAATAGTGGAGAACCAAGGGTCTAGCGAGAATGAAGAACGGAAATAAATTAGTATTAGTAAAAAAAATAGTCCTGGAGAAATTAATGGGACTGAAAGCGATAAAACCGCTGGACCTGATGGCCTACATCCTAGAGTTTTAAAAGAGGTGGCTATAAAGACAGTGGCTGCATTGGTTGTCATCTTCCAAAATTCCATAGATTCTAGAATGGTTTCCACAGATTGGAAGGTAGCAAATGTAACCCCACTATTTAAGAAAGGAGGGAGAGAGAAAACGGGGAACTACAGACCAGTTAGCCTGACATCAGTAGTAGGGAAAATGCTAGAATCTATTATTAAGGTCGTGGTAACAAGGCACTTAGAAAATAATAAAACAGGGAGTAGGAATAAATGGATCATTTTCGGGTTGGCAGGCTGTAACTAGTGGGGTACCGCAAGAATCAGTGCTTGGGCCTCGGCTATTCACAATCTACATCAATGATTTGGATGAGGGGACCAAATGTAATATATCCAAGTTTGCTGATGATACAAAGCTAGGTGGGAATGTAAGTTGTGAGGAGGATGCAAAGAGGCTTCAAGGGGATATAGACAGGCTAAGTGAGTGGGCAAGAACATGGCAAATGGAATATAATGTGGAGAAATGTGAAGTTATCCACTTTGGTAGGAAAAATGGAAAAGCAGAGGTTTTTTTAAATGGTGAGAGATTGGGAAATGTTGGTGTTCAGAGGGACCTGGGTGTCCTTGTACATGAATCACTGAAAGTTAACATGCAGGTACAGCAAGCAATTAGGAAAGCAAATGGTATGTTGGCCTTTATTACAAAAGGATGAGTATAAGAGTAAAGACATCTTACTGCAACTATATAGGGCCCTGGTGAGGCACACCTGGAATGTTGTGTACAGTTTTGGTCTCCTTACCTAAGGAAGGATATACTTGCCATAGAGGGAGTGCAATGAAGGTTCACCAGACTGATTCTTGGGATGGGGGGATTGTCCTATGAGGACAGATTGAGTAGACTAGGCCTATATTCTCTAGAGTTTAGAAGAATGAGAGGTGATCTCATTGAAACATACAAAATGTTTACAGGGCTTGACAGGTAGATACAGGGAGGATGTTTCCCCTGCCTGGGGAGTCTAGAACCAGGGGTCACAGTCTCAGAATAAGGGGTAGGCAATTTAGGACTGAGATGAGGAGAAATTTCTTCCCTTAGAGGGTGGTGAATCTTTGGAATTCTCTACCCCAGAGGGCTGTAGAGGCTTAGTCGTTGAGTATATTCAAGACAGAGATCGATAGATTTTTGACTATTAAGGGAATCAAGGGATATGGGTGCAGGAAAGTGGAGTTGAGGTAGAAGATCAGCCATGATCTTATTGAATGGTGGAGCAGGCTGGAAGGGCCAAATGGCCTACTCCTGCTCCTATTTCTTATGTTCCAGCAGGGGCCACCAGCAGGTGACCAGGGCAGGAGCTGTGAGTGGTTTTCCCTCCCTAGTCCAAGAGCACTACGGCCAATTGTAGCTCCCCAATCTCCACCTTGATATTTTAGCTGACTCGACCCAGAATGGGATTTGAAACTGGGACCTTCTGGTCTGTGTGGCTCTGCTGTGTGCTGCCTTTATCAATAGCTTTCTCTTGGTACAGGTAGACTACCCTTTATCCGGACTTCCGAAAACCGAAACCCTCTAAAAACCGAGCGTAAGTCGTGCGTACGACTTACGCTGAACGAAAAAACCTTCGGTTTTTAGAGGGTTCCGGTTGCGGAAGTTCGGATAAAGGGTAAGTCGTGCGCACGACCCCCCGCCGACCCCCCCGCCGACCCTGCCAGCCCCGACAACCGCCGACCCCCCCCCGCGTACCCTGCCGGCCCCGACCCCCGACTGACTTACGCTGAGCATCAGCGTAAGTCGTGCGCACGACCCCCCGCGGACTCCCGCCGACCCACCTTCCGAAATCCGAAATTCTCCTTTATCCGAAACTCGGCTGGTCCCGAGGTTTTCGGATAAAGGATAGTCTACCTGTAATATAAAACACTGCTTTTCATTCTGTGATATGAATGGTATTTTATTTCTTCAGCCTGTATCTGGATTAGTTCAAAACTACATTTACTTTCAGTAGTAAAGCTGCTTCTTGTTGCAGTTGCCCTGAACTCCTCTTCAATCCTGAGTGAGTGGAAAAACCTTTGGTTCCTGCTGCCATGCAGTCATGGAAACCCCAACTTAAGAAGCCGCTGTGAAAGTCATCAGTTCCAACAGATCCTTAAATCCCAGGGACATTCTTGTAGTTCCCTAATTGTGCCATAGCTCCACACTGCCTCAACTTTCTTCCTGTTAGAAAATGTACTACAGCTAAACGTGAAATATGTTGGGTTTTTTCTGTTTATGTTTCTCCTTAATTAAAATGTCTTAAATGTGCATAACTTGAATGTATGCCTTCATTGAACATTTCAGGTATTAGCAGATGTGTAGTGCTTTCTGGAACAGTGTTCCCCAGCTAGCTTTTTGAGGCTTGGAATGTTTGAAAAAGTGACTTAAAGCCATCCAGTTTGGCTAACATTCCCAGTGATATTTGATTATATAACTTGGCAATGAATCGTGTCACCTGCAATCATGAACATTTGTTTCAGTAATCTCGCATGTTGGCATGTTGTGCGTTCTGGTAATGTATCACACGTTCTCTATTTTTCCCCATTGTATAACTGGTGTCAGCTGTGGCACCGCAAAGTTCATACTTTACCGTATCTTTCATAATTTGTACTTTAAAAAAAAAAAAGAAGCAAATTCCAGTAATGTTTACCATTCTAACTATGATCTCCCTGGAGTTTTTTATTTTCAGTAATTTTGCATTGGAAAATCAGAGCACAAGAGACGGGCTTCCAAAGAACAAGTTTTAATCATTTTCTTGTAAATGTAATTTTTAAGTCTTTGTTACAAACTTTATTTCTAGTACTAAGTTTTTACACTTAGTAAGAGCCAAAGATGGCAGCTGAAACGATTTTCAGAATATGAGTGGTTTGATGGGTTCTTCTTTTTTCTTTTTTGACAGATTTTGATGATCATTTATGCTTGAATTGTTACTTTCAGGTGTCCTTGGTAGTTCCTGTTTGGAAGTTCAATTTCCTACTTTCCTTATGTTTGAGTTGACGTGCTTCATCCTCACACTCAGTAGTGAATGTTCCTGAGCCAAATTAGACGTTCAACTTCACAGTCCTAGAGAATTTCCTCCTTCTGTGCTGTAAATTCCTATGATTCTGAGAATCCAATGCCTCCCTGAAGAGTGGCGGGGAAAAAAATCTCGAGTAGGTTTATGGGCAGATTCTAAACTACACATTTTGTTTTATATTCATTATCGAGCTGTGGGTGTCGCTGGCAAGGCCAACATGTACTGCCCATCCCCAGTCGTCCTGAGAAGCTGGTGGTACGCCTTCTTGAACTGCTGCAATTCTTTGTAGCGGTTTGGTACAGCTGAGTGACTTGCTAGGCGGGCAGTTAAGAGTCAACCATGTTGATGTGAGAATAGAGTGACATATAGGCCAGACCAGATAAGAATGGCGTGTTTCCTTACCTAAAGGACATTAGTGAACCATTTGGGTTTTTACAACAATCCAACAGCTTCATGGTCACTCTGACTGAGGTGCTTTTCCAACTGATTTTGGGAACTGAGAGCTTCTGCTTCTATTGAAAACTAGAGCAATGATTTCTTACACAAGCCCACATTCTTACTCTCCTGGAGAAGGATGGGCCATGTCTCAGGAGTACATTTAAACTCTAAAGGGAAAACTAGTCATTTCTGAACTCCTCCAGAAGCTGTACATCTGCAAGAAGAGTATTAAAGAGCCATTACTATACCTTCTCAGAAGCTCTGGAGCATGAACTTAAAATGTTTTACAGAGCCAAGTGAGGAAAGAGTTGAACGCAGAAACTAGAAACTTAGCCATAAGAAAGTCAATTCTAAAATAAGCTGTGTTTAAAACATGAAGTCCAGGGCAGGTTGGTTCAAATATCCATAAGGACACCATACTTGCCCTCATGTTAAAAAGTCACTGCCTGATGATTATCTACTTTAGGACTAGGGACAAAGTTTAAAATCCCCATCCAAAAGCAGACCAATTCTAAGGCTTAAGAGGGAGAATTTGTGCTAGGGTGATCCTGACAACTGTAACCTTACCCTAGCATCAGAATGGTGGACAGAGGATTGTCATATGAATGAGTTAAACTAATATTGCCAACAATAATTTCTAGCATATGAAATTCAAACCAGTAACTTTCAGCTTCCCTTTCCACATTAGTATTGAAACCCTGTGGAAAAATATGTAGCCAGACCTGCTCAATCTATCTGCATTTGGGAAAACCCAATCCTATTATGTAGCAAAAACAATGTACTAATGAGACAATTTTATTATATCAATATTGCATATAAAAACAAATAATCAGCTTGTAATTCATTATTAAAGTGCACCATCTTTCCATTCAATCTGAAGGAGGCGAGGTTTTTCAATTCATTATGATGGTACAAAAAGTGCTGCAATAATCATAGATTTGGGAAATATTGTAACTGAACTAAGAACTTCAGTGTCCGCATTCCTGGAGAATAATCGTGAGAAACAGTTTGGCAATAATAAGGGGCTTTAATTCACCAGAAGTGATGTGTGTACAACTAGCTTTATGCAAATGATTAAGTCTCTATTAAATGCTGGCATTTGTCAGTGTTTGTGTACAGCCCAGCAGGGAAAAGGTGTCACCTATTTTAAAAAAAAAGGGAAAAAACAATGGAAAACTGAAATCTGGTGCTCACCCAGGTCAACATAACTCGCAAGCAGATGTTCATGCACGCAAAAAGAAGTAAACTAATTGGCCTGCTAATGAAACACACGTGCCTGACGGTATGAAACACTAACACCATAAAAATTAATGGGGTAAATGGGTATCCTGCCTCGCTGTATTTAAACAAATCAACAATTGGTAGGAACAGTCTGCACAAATACCTGACAAAGATTTGGAGTAGGGCTATGTTAAACATAACAGTGCAACATTGCAGAGGCAGTGAGGGTAATTTAGACTTTGGGTGATAGTGTGAAATGGGAGATATCGGATCAGCTGCCCGTTGTACATCTCTCCCACAATGGAAATGATAACTGGGGGAGATGTACTGTGTAACTTTTTTACATTATTGCCCAAAGTTAATCTTGTCCCCAGTTACCTTTAAGAATAATGTTGCAGTGTGCCACAAGATCATTTAAGGGATTAATTATTTAAGGCTCCATATAGTGATACCACAAGTCCCGGCCGGAATGGAGATGATTGGGTAATTTCCCCACTTGGAGACTGTACTGCTGGAAGTGACTGGGATTGATTTTGCACACACGGGTAGATTTTCCCGAAGCTGTCGGGAAGAAGGCGGGACTACAATTTTCGGGTTTTTGACCCGCCCACTTCAACGTCCAGCCAATCCGTGCGATTTTCCCTTGATTGACCTTGTTGAGCCCGCCCAGCGGGCTCAGCAGGTCAATTAAGGGCCACCCGGCAACAGGTGACATCACAGACTGCAATTTCATCTGTCTCAGTTAGAACTCTCAGCAGCACTCAAAGCTGAAGGCTGTCACTTTTCACAGATCGCAGCCGTTCAGCTTTAAGTGCCGGCTGAGTGATGGGCTCCTGACGGCTACAGGAAGAAAGGCTGTTAAGGTAAGTACAGGTAAGTAAAAGTTCTTTACACACTTTACACACACCAAACATACTTAGCTTTGCACTCATGCACCCATCACTCACCTGAGCACCGACATCGTGACCCCTCCAACTCCTTCAACCCGACGGCCCGCCTGCTCTAACCCGGTGTGGTTTGGAGTCGTCGGGAATCCCACACGAAACCCCTGAAAATGGGGATTAGGCTAAAAACTGCCTGTTAACTACCTGTTAACGGGCAGTTAATTGGCACTAATTCCTTCCCGCCTGGTTTCGGCGTGTCCCAGTGCGGGGCGGGTACCTGCCGCCCCTGAAAGTTGCGTGGGGTGGGGTTTTGGGCGGGATGGTGTCGGGACCCCTGAATTCGGGATTTCCCCCCCCCCCCCCCCCCCACACGCCTGAAACCCCGCCTGACGGCTCCAGGAAAATCTAGCCCATAATTTGTAACTATCCTCCACTCAGAGCATTTTGCTGGAGAAATAATCCTGCTTTCATCAGGAGACTTTGTTGTAGTTTCAGTCATGAGTTCTGTTTGCTGTAGTGCGTAAAGACTATTTAAATAGACTCTGCTTGCTGAGTAAATAGACTCTGCTGTAAATCCTGCCATAAGTCCCACACCACCTCTAACTCATTGGCCGACATAGTGCACTCATTGTCTGACACATACTCCGATTATTTAATCGTCAAGCACTCTGGAAAAGCAATTAGACCTAGTCAGTTCAGTAAACAAACTGAAAAAGAAGAGAGACTTTAATAAAATAGAGAAGTTCAAGTTATATCAGCTAAGGAGGAAGTGAAGTGGCCTTTTTTTTAAGTTTACATCATACTAAGACAATAAAGCGTGAGTAGAGGGTGTGGTCTGACATGCGCATGAAGACTGTCACAATCTTATCTTTTGCCAGTCTGTGTCTTGCAGCTCCTGATCTTGATGCCACCAAGTTTTACGGTATGAATTCTTTCTGTGGTAGGAAGTTCCACTCTGGCTCTGGAGGTGTTACAGGTGTGGGGGAGTCGCAGGTGGGAGGGATATCAAATACATTTTCTGCTCAGTACTTGCTTAATTTTATCAGAGGTGAGACTGTGCAAGAGTAGAATTAGCCCACAACCATTCCATGGACACATAATCCAAAGTGCCTTGAGAATTCTGTTCTTTATCTCTGCATTTTTTGTACTTTTGTGCCTTCCTCCCCTTTTTAATCCTTTCCAATTTTATTCTTCCTCTCTTTTTCATCCATTCATCCATCCATCCTTTCCTGTCTTTTCTTCTGCCTCTCTTCTGCCCCTGTTTTTGTCGTCTTTATTTTATTTATACATCTTCACTTTTGCTTATCTTTCTTCTTAACTCCCACTCATGCTTTCTTTAATTTGTTCCTTTTGTGTCCACTGTCTCCTTCAGCAATTAGGCTACCAGATGGGAGGCGACAGGGGGCAAGCAGCTCATGGTACTGAGCTGGACAATTTTTATTTATTCATTCATTCCCCTCCCCTTTTAATACTTTAGACTGTATGGACATCTGCTCATTGGAGTCACGTATTTGGTCCTGTGAAAATTAGGCATGGGGGCGGAGTGGGCCATCATGATTCCTGTGCTGCAAGATAGAAAGAAGGAGGAGGAGGAAACAAACAATTGCTGCTAAAATACAACTCAATTCCATCAGAGTCACTCCCACAGGTCATCAAAAATGTAACTGTTCAAAAAATGATGTAAATAGCAGGATGGCTGCAGCTTTAATATTGCTAGTGGAGGAATCGCACCATGTGTTTGTATGCCCAGTCACCAGAAATCAGCTGTGTAAATTACCACTCTGTCTACAGATTCAGTTTCGAGAAGCTATTCATATAGCACAAATGATGCGGGAGCAATTAGCCTTATTTCAAGTTGGGGTTTGCGATCTTGCTTTGGCCTTAGGACATTTGTAATATTGGCCCAGAAAAACGGGTCGGGGGCTTCCCGCGGGTGCAAGCCCCCTATCTGCACTTACCTTGCACGCTGGCCGTTGAGCTGTGGGCCCCCGTGGGATTCTGATCCGGGCCTGGTCCAGCTGCCGGCACGCAGTGCTTGCGTATCCCAGGTGCGCAGTTAGTTTGATGCATCCCCTGGGATCACGTGGGCCATGGGGAGCCAATCGGAGCAGGGAATGCTCCATTCATAAGTCTGACAGGAAGTGCTGTCAAGACTTATAAATACTACGGCCCCAAAATAGCACTAAATCTTCAAATACATTTTTTTAAATCACATTTTTAAAATAAACTATAAATTACATGAAATAACTATTTTAAACAATATAAATTTTTGAAAAAATAATTTTATTTTCTAACGGGGCTAAAAATAAACTTACCTTGCTTTAAAGTATTTAAAAATAATAAACCTGTGGAAAAAATGTTTTAATTTTAATTAATTCACCATTTACCTCATAAAAAGCAGGCCTTATGCCTGTTTCTTACATTTCTAAATTCTGCAGGCTTATGTTCCCGGGAAAACCTGTAAAACAGACAAGTTCGATGCGCACGCGCAGCCTCTCCTGCGCACGCGTTCGACATCTGAACCCCTTCAGAGGAACGGAAGTGCTGGGTTCCCGCGCATGCAGGAAACCGGCACTTCCATCGGGCCTACGGGTGAGTACCCCGTGCGTACTCACCCGTGGAGACCCGAATTTCTGGGCCAATGTCTTAATACCTTGGTTTTTAAGACCCAAATTTCAATTCCAGAATACTTGAAATATTATTTTGGAGGATTAGAAAACGATATGGTGATAAAATTCTAAGAACTAAATACATAGGACTTAGTGGCTAACTATACAACAGAACCTGCATTTTGACTTGGAGCCAGCAGACTCGAGCTGAGTTGCCAGTTCCTTTGTTGGCCTGTGCCTAGGGACAGCAGAGTCCTGCAGGTGAGTGCTTGGACATGTGTATAGAGCTACTCTCATGGCTACTGAATGTGTGTTAACCTTTAATATCGGGTGAGAGTCAGCGGCTTTCTGCTAAAATTAAAAACATTTGAAATGAAGACCACCTGGGAATTAAGTAAACTAGCTTGCACGGTAGAAAATTAATGCTGTATCCAGTGTGAAATCCAAGCAGTGTGAGACTACAGCTGCTTTTGTTCTGGTGCTTGTTTAGGTTGGATTCCCGGGGACGAACGTCTGTGAGCTGGCTCCTGGGCATTTACACTACTGAATCTGGTTCCCCTTGTACAGGTGGCAGAATCTTCAGTGGTGTAGATGCCAGTCTCCCAGAACCAGACCTAAACGAGCGCCAGTGTGAAAGCAGTCTACACCCTGCAGGTTATTTTACATCTCAGACTTCTGAGTATGAGTCAATATGTAGAAAGTTGTGAGGCTGTGGAATTTACTTCCAGGGTTAGTGGTTGAGGCATAAACTATGTCAACACTCAAGATTAGATTGGATAGGTACATGAAGGCAAAGGGGTTGACGGGATATGGGAGCAGGGTGGATAAATGTGATTAGGACTATTTGCTCATGTGGTGGGTAAACACTGACATGGCCTGTTTCTGTGTTGTAACTTCTCGTGTTTCTATGCATTTGAAGCTACTTTTATATTAATGCGAAATGGTTATGCAACATGGCGATTATACTTTTTTCTTTGATGTTAAGATAAATAATCATTTTAGTACAAAGTACTTGCCAAGTACAGGATACTTGATGCTGCACACATTGCTCAGTGTTAGTTTATTTACCTTCAACAGTATTATATTTGAACACTGGTTTCGCACTGTTCACGTGTTTTATAAAGCAGGATTTAATAGGCTCAGCCAGCCTGCTGAGATCAGCTAACTTGACGTGAAGTATGGGGTTTTCTTAATCTATATGGTTTAGCATACAATGATTGCCACTGAGTAATCAGAGGCTCTGAAAGCCCTGCTTTTATTTGTGGTGATCAAACCTGTTTTATTCTGATCTAATTTACCTGTGCAAATTGGGTTGATTCCTTTCTGGAACTCTTGCTGCGAATGCTTGCCCTGCTTTGTTCAGACTAAGCAGTGGTGGTAGTGTGTAAATACAAATGCTCGATGCATCTGTTGTCCTGCTTTCGGGCAAGCTAACGCCTCTTTCGTGCTTACCATGCATGACCATACAATAGCAGAGCATGCCTTCCAGCTACAATTTGCATGCTTCCTGTTGTCACACTAACTTCTCAAAAGGCATTCACACTAACAAAACCCAGCTGCATGATGCTAATTCACTGACGCACACTGGGATGCAGGATGGCCACTTGGATGTCGCTGCATGTATGCTGTTTAACCTTACAACATCCCAGCTTTTCTGTTTGCATGCCAAATTGACTTAACAGAAAAGAGCAAACCCACTAATCTAATGCCACTGATATCATATGAGAAGGCTATGCTGGATATATAAGGCACATAAAATATGAAGCTGGGAACCTCCCCCAGCTCTTATTATGTCCTTTGCTCCCTACTCATACATCAAAGGCATACATCAAAGGGCAGCAGCATGCCACACACTGCACTTCCATGTAAGCCCCCTTTGGGTTTCTTGTAAGCAGTATTCTAACATTTCTTTATTCTGCTTCTCTAGGCTTGCCACCAGCAGTAGGTGCAGCTCCCTGAGCTGCCCAAGAAGCCAGCACATCACAGTGTCCCCTGTCACTCACTCCACCTGTTGTAAACACCACCTCGGGTACATCTGCCCTGGGAGATTTAGATAGCGTTTGAAGAGGGTGCACCAAGTGAAGCACTCATAAGTGAGGAGCAGCAGTGGGAGAGCAAGAAACTTCCAGCTTGGCCCTTCCTCAGCTGCAGAGCCTAGGGATTTGGATCACACAGGGTTTGTTTATAAAAGAAGATTGATTTCTGAGTTGGATCATTTATTGGAGTCATTTGAGTCTCTACAAAACCCTGCAAGATTTGTCTAGAAATATGGAAGAGTTCACTAGCAACATCTGTGCAGTGGTGTAGGAAGGCGTCACAGCACTGTAGTCCACAGTGGAGAATGTGACAACTCTTAAGGGCTTCTGCAGCTGAGTCCTTAGTTGCAAAGGTGCTAGGCAGAGTACTTTTTTTTTGCAAATGTTCAGACTGCTGTCATAGAGGCATTGGCTGCAATCCACAACCGGGTTGTCTTGTCCAGCTTCAACTAGGTCGGGGACTGGATTGATGAAGCCTTGAGGTCGAACTTCACTGACCTCATCACTCCCCTGAGATCTGATTCCATGCACTGCTCAGCTGCAGGGAGATGGCTAGAGTAGGCATCAATGCTACACTACACCTAGTCCCTTCCCCCACAAAGATGATGGCCCAGAAATTCCGTTCGCAGCCCTCCCGCGGGCGTAGGGCTGCGATTTGGAAAAATCTGCACCGGACCAGAGGGCTCCCGGGAGGCGCAGAATTCCGTTGCTGGGCCTCTTCAAACTGCCGGTGTGCAGGGCACGCGTATCCCAGAGGTGCAGGTAGTTTGCAGCGTCCCTGGGATCACGTGGGCCATGGGGAGCCAATCAGAGCAGGGAATCTCCATTCATAGATTTGACAGGAAGACCTGTCAAATATATGAATAGAGATCAGTCCCAAAACATAAGTAAAACTTCAAATACATTTTTTTTTAAATCACATTTTTAAAATGACTATAAATTACATAAATTAACTATTTTAAACAAAAATTAAATTTTTGAAAAAAATAAAGTTTTAAACGGGGCTAAAAATAAATTTACCTTTCTTTAAAGTATTTTAAAATGATAAATCAGTGGAAAAATTTGTTTTTTCTTCACCTCCTTAGCCTGTTAAAAGCAGGCCTTGCGCCTAGGAGCTGCCGGCTGTACCCCTGCTTTTCCAGGCGCAGCTGTTTCAGACTTACTGGACTGAAGCAACTGTGGAAAAAACGGAAGTTTCAGCCCTACGCACTGCCTCTCCGGCGCAGGCTTTTGACCCGTCAAGCCCTTTCTTCAAAGAACGGAAGTTCCTGTTTCCAGCGCATGCGCAGTTCATGCCTAAAACTGGCACTTCCGTTGGTCCTACGGGTGAGTACACAGCGCGGAATGGAATTTATGGGCCCTTATATCATATAACTGGCAGGACCAGCTAGCCACAACAGCCTCGGGCATGGCAGAGAACATTGGAGGGCCAGCTTATGACACAGAACAATGAGGTAGAGAGCAACCTGAATCCCAAGTGGCTTCCAGTTGAATGGAACTCAAGTCATCTCCCTGGCCACATGAAATGGGTGTCCAGGGCTGTTCGCTGATATTCTACATGAGCTTTATTGTAATTTCACTTAGCCTGTGTGGACAGTTGGCACAAAGGAGTCATTTAGCATGTCTGAATAAGGTAGCTCTGGTCCCAAGGAGCTATCTTTGCAGTCTGTAGTAGTCTTCAAGTAAAGGTGGCACAGATTAAAACACCGTAACAGCTGCTTGGCAAATGGAATTTATCTGCATGATTCGCCATTCAACATCACAGACTAATTGGGTATTGCTGGAATGGAAACCCTTTTAATTTAGATAAAAGACTTGTGTCTAGGGGACTGATGGACCACAGGTACCAGCAGTAACCCTCTGTACTTTGGGGAAGCCAGCAATGTGATGAAATTGGGCAAGTGTGTCATGCTGCTGTCTCTATTCAATGGGAAAAATGCAGGAAACTTTGGTTTATCCGGAGGTTGTATGTCCGGAATACTCGATCTAACGGCAAAAATCAGGAGCCGTTTTCTATAAGTTTTTTTAGTTCTCGTTCTTTTTTTTTCCCAGTCAGGCACTGCAAGGTCTGTAGCTATAGCAACAGCTTCAGCTAGAGACGCTTGCAGCTGCAGCTGACTCTTTAGAAGCTGTTGCTAAGCAACAGTGTTTGTTGTCAGATACGGAGATGAAAACCTCCATATGCTTCAACATTAACTTTGTATATCCGGCAGTTTTGATAGATCGGCAACACGCCGGTCCCGTCGGTGCCGGATATCACAAAGTTTCCTGTACTGAGCAAGTTAGCCCTTCTGAACCAGCAATGTGTTTGGTGCATCGGCGTATTGCAAATTGTGGAAGATGGTGACCTTAAAATGGCTGATGGCAGAAAAGTTGAGTGAGGTGGTGACCTTAATTGCCATAGGTCTGTTTGCAAAAGATGGTACAGCTCTGTAACTGTCTACCTGCTGAACCTCAACCTTAGCGATCAGCTGTGGTATTGCTGGTAGCTGTGTTTGGGTCCTGTAGAGATGGGGAATGACAGGTATAAGCAGTGTGCCAGTAGCATAATCTGATCTCCCTACCATTTTTAAAAAACCTTTTTTATCCTTTGCTGTCGTATCTAGTAATGGTGAGCACTGCTTCCAGTCCGCATTATTTCAAGGTCCGTTAGAGTTCAACAGTTGGAAACATGCTTTAAGAAATACCTTGCAACCAAACCAAAACGTAACTGGTCTTCAATTTTCAGTTTCAGTGGACGTGCTGAATGCTGGTGTGTAGTGTAACCTCCAGAATTTTGCACAATTGCAAATTTGGCCTTGGTTCGCATAGTTTTCATTCTGTGTGAGATCAAGGATTGCCCTTTCTGCTGGCCAGAATTTTTATCGTGAGCCTTTATTTTCTTTCAATCCAAAATATCAGTACTATTTGACAGAGGAAGATGACTGGACAGATATCTCTTCAGGGATCAAGGATAACCCCTGGAGGCCAACAGATATCATGCAATGGCCCAAGAAACACCATAACCAACCTCTACTACCATGCATGCTATCTTTCCATCTACTGCTGCCTTGTTCTGCCTATCAGAAATTAACACACTGCACTAAGATGCAATAAAGTGCAACCATTTTATTTTCTTATAAGTGACCAGTGCATGTGTTGCTTATGCTCTTTTAACCTAGTGCTTCCTTTTGACAACACGGACCGAATATAATGCCCCTTCTAGGTGCGTTATTAATGGGAGGATGGGCACCTGGGTGACTGGGATAGAAGTGGTCCTTTGCATCTTTTTACTGGATCATGGAATAGCTCTGTAACTACTGTTTTCATCTCTGATACTGCAGTGGCTTCCTGGTCCTGCTTCTATCTTGCCTTTCTTTGATTTGAGAGGGCTGGCTAAGACAGATGTGGTACCACCCTGAGAGGCAGTAGCATCACCTATTGTTGATTCCTGGCATGCTCTAGCTGCTGGTCGCTCCCTTAGCATGTTCAAGGATCATCATGGACCAGGCAACAGCCAGCACTGAAGTGTGTGAACTCTTGCAAAAAGGTTCTTTTAATCTGATCACCCAGTGTGTTGATTCCAGCCAAGGGAGACTCCTGTACATTGGAATCCAAGAAAGAACTTGACTTATATATAACTCTAAGCCTCAGTAGCCACTGACAGAACATTCAAGAGAGATACCGTGAATGAATTGAAGATGTCAATCATTAGAGGCTCCATTGCAGGTAGCTGTGAAGTTACCATGCACTCCATGTGGCCAGCAGTTCTATCAAGCAGACATATAGCACTGTGCACAAGTGGGTAGTGAACTCCTCGCTTGTCACTGCTAGACCTTCAGTATGATTTGCACATTCTTAAATGAACAATTGGTGCTCAGATAACATCCTTCCACTATATATAGACCCTGTGAAATACCAATCTCTAGCCTCAGAAGCTATGGAAGGTTACAAGTGATGGACTGCTGTGTTTGATGGCTGGCAAAATGGATGTAATGTAGGAATGGTCAAATTCCTATCTAGAGATTGAGTTCGACGCAGGCAATCAATCAAAAAGGTTTTTAATGTCAAACTAACGAGTTTAAACAGATTGATGCAAGAGAACTATGAATACAGGTCTTAACAGGTCAGAGGCTTCACGAGGACTGCCTGGGCGGTCCCGTGGATGGCGTCATGACGTCGTCACGTTTTTCCCGCGTTTGGGTGATCACGTGATTAGCGGCATGACGTCATCGCGTTTGCCCGCGCTCTTAAAGGGGCCGCGCACTGTACATGCAAACAGTATATACAATGGTACAGATTTAGTCTGTAGCTAACACATCGTTGAAGGGAATTATGTACAGTTGTTCAGAGTCCCTCAGTGGCTCTGCCACAGTAATGCAGAATGAAGTATCCTGCTTGTAAGACAGTCCTGGAAGAGGGCTTGAGTGCAGCTGGCTCTTAATGCCAGTTCTGCATCTGGCTGGCTGCTGATCTGGAACCTGAATTGCCAGTTCTGCACAGTCATTGACATCTCTGCTTGTAAATATGTGTGGGAGGGGACTAGCAGGTGGATGTAGTTGGCCGCTGCTGCACTCTGACTTGCAGATACCATCCAGGCTATCGCAGCCCTGGTGGAGAGCCACACCACTGGGAATACATAAACAGGAATTTGAGCACACACTACCTGTGATTTTTTTATTCAAAAATAAATGCATGGAAAGTCATGGGTGACACTCGCCCAAATTCCTAGTTTGCACTCTCGTTCTCGGGACTGCAATTTTATAAAATCATCCCACGTGTGCAAGGAGGTTTCCCAATCTGTCCCAGTATCATCATGGGTATATAAATAAAAGGCACACTTGCTTGCAAAACCTCTTGGCCAACTAACTGAAACAGGAAAGAAACCTGGAGAAAGGTTCAGAAATGACAGCAAAATGTTGCAAAATATTTTAACGATAGGACGTTAAATGCACTTCTGTAAACAGAACAATCTATCAGCTCTGCACACCTAATTCATGTAGGTGGGTAGATGACTAAGTGCTATGCCAGTTTGCCATGTTTCCTACATTTTAATAGTGACTACACTTCAAAAGCACTTAATTGGCTGTAAAGCGCTTTGGGACGTCGTGAGGTTGTGAACGGTGGTATAGAAATGCGAGTTCTTTCTTTAAATCTTCGAAATGATTATATTTTGTTTTTATACTACACCAGAGACCAAGGGGGAAAAACACCCGAGGGGGCACTAATGGTGCACAAAGCTTCTAGCGCCCGGGCGCGGCACAGCTAACGTCTCCTGTGCAAATCAGCAGGAGGTTAGCAGCGGTGGTAGTCGGTAGCGTGCTGCCTCTCCGGTGACGATGTCATTGCCGTGCGCAGTGCTACGGCCGCAAACTTGGATCGCGCCTCCTGACCTACCGCCGGACGCTATGTCTGACAGGATCAGGGTGGCGTTTTTGCGGCTGGGGTGGTGCAAATTAAAGGGCAGGTGCCATGCGGCCATTTGTTTTGGGAGCCGCTTGCCAGCACCTGCCCCTTCTCTCCTCCCCCTATATATTTTTCTCCACGATTTCAATCACCTCTCCGAACTCTCCCAATACTGCTTGGCATTTGTTTCTCTTTTTTTTAATTAAGCTTTTGGTGATGTTTGCTGCATTAAAGGTAATCTGAAATTTACTGAAGACACTGAGCATTTGACCAAGTGCTTCTTGTGAGAAAGATTGCTCAATTCCATAATGCAGCTTGAACCCACAGCCTCTGACTTGGAGGCAAGACTGCTATCATTGAACCAAGCTGACACTTGCAAACTCCACAGTATATTTTCTCTCTCACAAAGTGTAGTCCGTCATGTGGGTTACATCACCATTTTAGAATTGAGGTAGGAATGAGAGATGTCCTCTGCCTGGCCCTGTTTTTGGGGATAGGATGTGTAATCATATTTTCTATTTGTGGATTATCTTGGCTGTTTCAATATTTTGTCTAATTTGGCAAGCTTAATGAGTCTTTGTAGACCTTCAAATTATTTTATCCCTCTTTGCAGGATTTTATCCCATCCTTCATTCACAACATTTTCCACTCACAGTGCTCTCAAGAATGTGTTATGTCACCGTTTTCAACTTGTACTTGGAATTCATTACAAAGGACTGCCTGGATTACTTAGAATTTGGGTGCAAGATCAATGGAAAGCTGCTAAATAACCCCAGGGACTGCCAGTGATACATTATTGATTGCAGATCTAAAAGAGTGATAAGATTAGAGTATCACTAGCTATGTTCAAGTCTCTAGTACAGCTCTGATGTCTGATGAGAAGTGTAACATTTCCACTGTCTCTGTTGCTACTTGAATTCAGGTGTAAATAAATTATTCCCGGATTGGTATGTCCCATTCCTTGATGCATTGTTACTTTTTGTTGCAATTGCTCTGTGATAGAAATTAGCAAGTAAGATTGGTGTCCCAACTTTTAACCTTGGTCCCTGAAAAAATGGTTCAGTGACAGAGGTAATTATTAATCAATCATTTCTGACATTGAACATAACCTTCAGGGATAATAGCCTGTAGAAATGAAAGAGCCTCAGAACATTGATTATTTGACGCTGCACAGTGCTTCTGTAGAATCTGCTTAAAGTTATCAGCTTTTGGGCTGGACTTTAATTCAGGGGCGGGCTGGGGTTGTGTAATCCGCATTTTGTGTTATCCACACGAATGTAAATCGATGTGGGAGATTGAAGCAAATTTAACTTAATTGCCCAATTGAGTTCCAACGTGCGGGAACCCTTGGCAAATGAGTTTCTCCAGTCTGAAAGTCACCTCCGATGACATCATCATTGCTGCTGCATTTAAGGTCTACAGCAAGCCTTGCATCTTCTGCAGACTGCCAACCTTTTGGCCTTTGGTGTGGGAGGGACCGGGAGGCACCATGAGCAGCGGGAGAGCTAAGTCTGCTCCCAGATTCGATGAAGTGGCCCTGCAGGCATTAATTGATGGAGCTAGAGCACATAAGGAGGTGATCTTCCCTTCTACAGGGAGGAAGAAGCCTCCCCAGCAGACCAAGGCCATGTGGATACAGGTGGCAGAGGAGGTCAACTCCTTAGCAATGACCCGCAGAACCTGGATACAGTGTAGGAAGAGATTTCATGACCTTCAGCGCACTGGAAAAGTGAGTATAATTTTCCCATCAGCCTCAATCTGATCCCCATTGCCTTTCCTCACCAGCACTCAGCTTTAGCAATCTCTTCCTCCACATCCCACTTGACACTGACATCCATGCACCCTTACCCATTCCCTTTCTCTCTATGGTCACATTCACCTAACTATTCGACTATGCAGCCCCCTCACTCCCTATCACTGTGATGCTGTGCAGACAACTGACAACACACAGGGAGGGCCCTTGGTCTTGCCACCTCACTCCATCTTTGTCTCCTAAGTATCTATGCTATGGAATCTCTACACTCACTCTTTCATTCTCACTCAACCTCCACTTGTCTCCCTCATTGCAGGAAAAGAGAGCTCACAATAAAAGAGAGAGAGTGAGGACAGGAGGAGGGCCACCCTCAGTAGCCCACCTCACCCCCTGGGAGGAGGCGGTCCTGGAAATCGTTGGAGTTGAGGAAGATGCGCAAGTGGGGGACGGACAGACGGGTGCAACACAGCAAGCTGGTGACAGAATAGTTTACCATCTCATTGACATTGCATGAGTCACTGATAATGATTCTGAAGCTCTAACAGATGGACTTATGATCATCTGCAATATGCAATGTGCATGTAACCTTGGCATCACATCTCTGACTCTTTCCTTTACTCCCCCACAGGACCATCGCAAGCAGTCATCCCCACTAGCCAGGAGGAACAGCCTGAGCAGCCAGACTCCTCAGAGGAAGCTGCAACCTCTGAGAGCGCAGCGTCAGCAGAATTCAGCGCACCCAGCACCAACGCAGACACTCTCACCTCGGTGGGACTTTCGGGACATAGAGTAGTGTTGTCACCTGGTGTATCACAGCTCACAAGTGAGCATCAGCAGATTGTGGAGACAGGGACAGCAGTGGAGAGTCCTAGTCAGAGGGCGCAGGACTCTGCCAGCTCGGCTCAGCTGCATGTCGACCCTCTGCCTCTGGGTCCATCCATAAGATCAGCGGTGCTGGAACTCCAGGAACAGATGCAGGAGTCTCTGGCAGGTTTTGTCTCCAGGGTTGCTGCGAGTGTGGAGCGAATGGAGGAGTCCATAGCGAACATGAGCAGAGCCTTTGTGGAGCCATTGGCACATGAACGCATCACCACGGAAAGGATGGCAACCTCCGTCGAAAGGATGGCTACAGTAGACGAGAGGATGGCTGCGACTATGGAGGACATAAGTCGCCAGAGTGCAGAAAACATGGTGAGTGTTCAGAATAGAATGACATCTCTGGAGGAGCGATGGTCATCTATTGAACAGAGAAACCAGACCTTCATGGAAGTCCTTCTGAGTAGGACTGCCAGTGCAGATACGGGTCCCCATGGCCCCCCTGATGTGCAGCAAGGTGCTCTCAAGCCACTTGCAGGCGCTGAGGGGGACCTGACCCATGAGAGGGAAGTTGGTGGCAGACATCAAGGAAGTGGGGGCTCCTCTCCAAGCGCTCACACTTCCATGCCACTGCAGAGCCCTCGGTCAGAGCCCCATCAGAGTCCACACCCAACTGAGATCGGCGTCTCAACCTCTGCACAGCCGCAGGAGCAGCAGACTGTTGACGAGCGCGCACAGGCTCGCAACCCCAGAGGACGCCCGCCAAAGGTGTCGAGACAGGAGCAGCAGGAAAGTGAGCAAGGGGCTGCCACAGGGGAAGCACCACGTAGGTGCACACGTAAGAGAAAGATTCTGCACAAATAGTCACAAGGGTAGTCACTTGGGTGAAATTTGATGTATTGTTAGAAAAAGCCATCAGATTAATAATGTTAATAAAAATTCTGATGGCTACTGCTGTAGTTGTGGCGTGTGTCATTTCGCGAATGGAACTTTCACATTGAGGGCTTAGGATTACTTGCAATTGTCAGTATGCTGGTCAAATAGCTAGGAATCCACAGGGTCTTGGCCATTGTCGATGCTCAGGTAAGAAGCTGCGAGGCAAAAGTGCTTGATCGGCTAGGCTAAGCAAATCTGGCCAAGGTGAGTGCATTCCTTGCATCCCAGGCAGCAATGTTCTCGCGTAATGCTGCCACTGGTTGATGGGCCTCTGCAGGATGCTCGTTTTCGCTTTCCTCCTCTGCCTCCGCCACCACCAAGCCACCATGTTGTGAAGTGCACAGCAAACTGCGACGATTCTGGAGACCCTGGCTGCTGAGTACTGCAGGGCTCCACCGGATCTATCCAGGCATCTGAAGTGCATCTTCAGCAAACCGATGGTTTGCTCGATTATGGCTCTGGTGGACATGTGGCTGGAGTTGTAGCTCCCCTCTGCTTCGTTGGATGGTCTCCTCAACGGCATCGTCCTCAGGGGATAGCCCTTGTCTCCAAGTAGCCATCCATTAAGTTGGTTTGGTGGACTGAATAGTGGAGGCACACTAGACTGGCGCAGTATGAAGGAGTCATGGCAACTGCCAGGGTATTTGGCACAAACATGCAAAATTTCCTTCTTGTGGTCACACACCAGCTGAACGTTAAGGGAGTGGAAGCCCTTGCGGTTGACAAAAATACCTGGATTGCGATGGGTTGCCTTAAGGGCCACATGTGTGCAGTCAACGACGCCCTGCACCCTTGGAAAGCCTGCCAGATTAGCTAATCCAACCACACGCGCCGTGACACTTGCTTGATCCTTGGTGAAATGGATGTGATTGTGCGCGATGGCAAAGAGGGCATCGGTTACCTGCGTGATGCAAGTGTGTGCGGCCACCTGGGAGATGCCGCTGATGTCGCTGCTGATCCTTGGAATGAGCCTGAGGCAAAAAAGTTGAGTGCGGTGGTGACTTTGACGGCCACTGGTAAGGGTTGTCCACCTGGTCCTCTGGCCTGCAGGTGTTGTTGCAGCATTGCGCAGATGTCACCCACTACCTCTCGCGAAAGTCGGAGCCACCTTTGGCACTGCTGCTCAGACCTGTTGAGGTAGCTGACCCTGTGTCTGTAGACCCTGTTTGGGGGGTATCTCCTGCGCCGACCAGCTTCCATGTGCTGGCCCCTTCTGGCCTGTGCAGCTTCAGGTGGGTGAGCAGCAGCCTGGCGCTCCTGTTGCTGCTGCTGTTGTTCCTGGTTCTGCTGGTGCTGCGGCTGGTGCTCGAGCTCATCTAATGCCCAGAAGGGAAGGAAATAAATGGCTCCCATGCTTCTGGTATATGCCTCAGTTGAGGAAGCGCTCAGTGAAGGTGGCGAGAGGGGTTTCCCAGGAGGTCACACTGGAGATGGGTGTCAGGCTCCAAACTTCCACAGCTGTGGTTAAGCCTTCTAAAAGTTCCCCAGACCCGAGACAACAAAGTCCTGCCACCTGGAAATGATGGCTGATCTTTAATGGTTGACCTGCAACTGATAGTCAGCAATCCAATTGTGCTCCTGCCAGGTTTCACCGGTGTGTTTCACACCAGGCATGTTTCACGTGGGAAAAGGGTTAAAATGGCAAAAGCCTTTCAAAATGACATTATAGAGGCAATTTAGAGCTTGTTAAGGGCCTTAACGGCCTATCCCACCTCTTGGAGGCGGGACGGAGACCGGACCATTAGACACGAATGAATTAAAATTGGCCGGAGATGGGGATGGTCCCGCCCGCTAGTTTTCGCGATTTTAACCCCCCACATGCCTCCAATCCCACCTCCACGGCTCAATGAAAATCCTGCCCTTTGTTTCTGTTGAAGTGGAAGTTACGTGCCATGATGTTTTTTGATGGACTAGTACACACTTTTGAAAGTCCAGTTAATTCGTGACCTGCACCATCTCTACTAAACCAGTTATTCTCCCAAATGACCTTGAAGACATAGATCATTGGGTTCAACTTCAAAAGTATTGTTAGATCTCTATAACCCTCAATCCAGCTTATAACAGACACTAGTCTGGCTTCTTTATAAAGGTGCCAATTTGACCCCATATCACCTACCTTGGAGTGTGTTTATTAGAAGCTTTCTTTTTCCCAATTTCTAAACTTGCTTAAAGCTTGTAAAAGTTATTCTTGCCTTCACATGCTCTGCTTATTGTCCAAGGTAAATAGTTTGTTTTCTCCCACCTCATTATTTGAAGACCTATATCTTGCCTTGCCTCAGTCATTTCTCCAGTAAGTTTATTTGTTTCGGTCTAAGCACACGACAGTTATAAAATTTGTGTCATTTTAAAAATCCTGATCTAAAGTGAGATTAAAGGGAGTCATGGATATTCAAAATCGAGTGCCAGTTAAAGCAGTCAGTGGTGTGTTGACTAACATACTTTTCTAGATTTAAAAAAAGTATCTGATGGCAAATAGGGTCAAGAGTTATACGGATAAAGACAGAATACAGTGTGAAACATGATGGTTCCTGAGTTGGTGGTGATCATGAAAAAATAACTTGCGATATCATCTATCAATTATACATTCAAGTAAGCTGCAACTCCTTCGATAAACACAGCAATAAGTATCCCTTTGCTCACTCAGAGAGCTTGTCAAACAGAGTAGTTTGACAAATATAGAACGTCATATGCTGATTCATGTGGAACAATACATAAAGGCGGTGTAGGAAAACATTATAAAAGGCACGCCAAAGAGGAATAATTGATGAAAGATGGACAGTGTAGTATACAAGGTTAGGTAGGTATTTTGGAGCTTTACTTAACTCTGAGAGGAAGGCAGGGAGAAATTTTGCTAAATCTTTAGAAATTAAATAGTTGATTGAATGGGGCCTGTGGAAGACAAAGCCTTATTGCACTAAATGGCTTTTTTCCTGTTCTTAACACAATAGACCTGATATTTGCGAGGAAGGCCAAAAACGGCCAATTAACCCGGCAACCTTCCCTCCATCATAAGGTCAGAAGTGGGGAAGATGATTGAACAGTGTTCAGTTCCATTCGCAACTCCTCAGATAATGAAGCAGTCCATGCCCTCATGCAGCAAGACCTGGACAACATTCAGGCTTGAGCTGACATGTGGCGCGAATGTTACTTGCCGCTTAAATGCCAGGCAATGACTATCCCCAACAAGAGAGTCTAACCACCTTCCCTTGACACTCGGTGACATTACTGTTGCTGTATCCCCCACCATCAACATCCTGGGAGTCACCATTGACCAGAAACTTAACTGGACCAGCCACATAAATACTGTGGCTACAAGAGCAGGTGAGAGGCTGGATATTCTGCAGCGAGTGTCTCACCTCCTCAAAGCCTTTCCACCATCTACAAGGCACAAGTCAGGAGTGTGATGGAATACTCTTCACTTGCCTGGATGAGTGCAGCTCTAACGGCACTCGAAGCTCGACACCATCCAGGACAAAGCAGCCTGCTTGATTGGTACCCCATCCACCACCTTTAACATTCACTCCCTCCACCACCGGCACACCATGTCTGCAGTGTGTACCATCTACAAGATGCACTGCAGCAACTCACCAAGGATTCTTCGTTGGCACCTCCCAAACCCACGACCTCTACCACCTAGAAGGACAAGGGCAGAAGGGGCATAGGAACACCACCATCTCCAAGTTCCCCTCCAAGTTACACATCATTGTGACTTGGAAATATATCGTCGATCTTTTACTGTTGGTGGGTCAAAATCCTGGAACTCCCTTCCCAACAGCACTGTGGGAGTACCTTCACCACAAGGACTGCAGCGGTTCAAGAAGGCAATAAATGCTGGCCTTGCCAGCAACGCCCACATCCCAGGAACAAATAAAAGAAAACCCCAGGGATGCGGAGGTCCTGCCGAATTTAACACCAGGACCTCATTATCATTTTCTTTCATTTCCCGCCTAGCAGCTGGCCAAACTGACTACCTTGGCTGGCTGCTGGATGGGGAAACCAGAGGCAGGAGGACTCTAGGGAACGGTCCCTGGCAATCGGGAGAGGGGTAAGGTTGGCGTTCGGAGGTTTAGGGGAGGTAGGTCGCGATTGTGGTATGGAGAGATCGGCGGTCAGGGCTTGGGGCTGGTGGGGAGAGAGACCACCTGGGCATGGGGTTTGGGATTGGCCGCTTACTGAAGAGGAGAGACCAAAGGCTTGCTTGAAGGGCCAGTGTGGGCACTCCTGCTTCTTCTGATCCACAAAGAGTGCTGTAAAATGCACTTAACTCGTGGAGCCAGGAGCTCCCACCTCCCTTTCACTGCTGGGTTTCCTGACCCCTGGGAAACCTGTGCAGCAGCGGTGAATTTAAATTGGACTCCCAACTGCACTGTGGGAGGCCGATTAAATATGTTAATGAAGTGCCCTGCCTCTTGCGGTGGGACACTCGGATGCCACGAAACCCGCCGTCGTAAAAACACCAACGGGCGCGTATGTGCCGTGTTGGGGTCGCGTTCCCTGTTTTTTCATTCATTTCACCCCCAACTCTCCCACCTGTCGTGTTGGGGGAGGTGGGGGGGGAATAAATATTGAGGCCAATCATTCAGTTTGATTTAAATGGTCTTGATTTCGCGAGATCTCACTCCCTTTTTATATATAAATCCTCTACTCTTACCTAACTATTGTGTTTTCATTGAGCATCTTGAAAGGGAAACAAAAACGTACACATGCACTTCAGTTTTAAATTACTTTATGTTTATCCTTCCAAGATCATCTTTTAATTTTAGTAAATTTCACAGTTCTGAAACTGTAGTGGTGATGAGCAGCAGAATGCCCACCCACAGGATTGCATTCACAAATTTAGAAAGAAAGACTTACATTTATATAGCGCCTTTCATGACCACTGGATGTCTCGAAGTGCTTTACAGCCAATGAAGTACTTTTGAAGTGAAGTCACTGTTGTAATGTAGGAAACGCAGCAGCCAATTTGTGCACAGCAAGGTCCCACAAACAGCAGTGTGATAATGACCAGATAATCTGTATTTGTTATGTTGGTTGAGGGATAAATATTGGCCAGGATACCGGGGATAACTCCCCTGCTCTTCTTTGAAATAGTGCCATGGGAACTTTTACAGCCACCTGAGAGAGAGAAGACGGAGCCTCGGTTTAACGTCTCATCCGAAAGACAGCACCTCCGACAGTGCAGCACTCCCTCAGCACTGCACTGGAGTGTCGGCCTAGCTTTATGTGCTCAAGTCCCTGGAGTGGGACTTGAACCCACAACCTTCTGACTCGGAGGCGAGTGTGCTACTAACTGAGCCACAGCTGACACTTAGGGCTGGATTTTGCCGGCGCTCAGAGGGCGGGTTTGGAGGCGGGTCCGCTGTCAAAATAGCAAAGATTGACAGCGGGTAGGAAACCCACTGTCAACCCGCCTTCACGTGAGTCTCCCAGGTGCCTGGTCTGTCTGCGTAGAACTGACCCGACACCAAGCGGCGGAGGAGAAAATTTATATAATTAAATGGCTTGTTAAGAGCCAATTTAATGGTATTTTGAGGCTACCTTGCAATTTTATATGCTCCCCCATGGGTTACCCGCTGCTCGGGGAACACGCCAGCTCACTCTGGCGTGAGTTGAGTCTGCTCTGATGTATCTGATAAGCTGAGAGCTGCAGAAGTGGTGTAAAGGATGCCATGTTGCAGATGATCAGTTTCAGAGCGCAGAAACTGTTGGTTGCTGCATTTGTAAGACATATAGAGATTTCTTTAGCTTGCAAGTACTTAGAGCCAACTGTATAATCAGTGCCACCTCATTGGAACAACCTTTCTCACCATTGACAGATCGCTTCTGTCACCTCACCTGCAGCTGCCATCTATTGCCCTTGGGGAAAAATCTCACCTTGGTCCTCTGAATCCTTTCACGATCAGCCCCAACACCAACATCACCAGGCACACCAACATCACCAACCTTCTCTGCCATCACCTGATGCTGCACAGGACACAGGGCATCATCACCCGACCACATTGCTGCCCGGGAGGCTAGCGGTGGCAACACCATGGCCAGATTTACTTCACTTGATGCTGGAAACTCTGGCTATCACATGATGCACCAGGTTGACACCATCCTACACCAGCACCGTAAAGCATCCCTATAAACCATTCCATTCACACTCATCACTATAGTGGGTGGGGGGCGGTAAGTTATGTCTCAACATTCACTGAAACTCAGTAAGACACTTCTCAAGGTGCACACAGATCTGTCCAATAAGGTGAAGTGTTGAAAATATAGATTTCACTGTATGACAACACATTACCAGAAACTTCACAAACATTGGCTAAACCACCCAAGTGCCTACTCTTGTGTGTTGTTAGTTGGTGTGCTTGCAGTAGGATGAGGGTGAGTGTGAGGGGTGGTTAGTGAGATGGGGAAGTGATAATGTAGATAGAGAGGGATGAGTGGAGGTGCAAGGTGAGTTGGTGTGAGTAAGGATGTACAGGAGTAGGGTAGGGAAGGCAGAGTGATAGGGATGCGATGAATAGCACAGCAGGATGAGGTTGAGTGTCGCATTGCAGAATTGTTTCGTGATCTACTGAGATCATTGAAAGGTTTGCGCCACTGCAGCCAGGCACTCCTGACGACATCCCTGCTTGTGTCCTCCTGTGCAATGTGCAACCAGACTTCGTTGATCTCCTGGAGAGGTCTCTTCAGCCCATGGGAAGGGAAGAGAACCTCCCTGCGTGCTGTGACTCCCTCCATATGCTTATGCGTGATCCTGGGTGCAGACGTGCACCTTTGTACAGTGCTGGTCAGTGTTTGCAGCACCTCCGTGCTGCAGAGCACTGAAAGCACAGCTGTCAAAATCTATGTGACTGTGGTCCCTTTAAGGAAACCTATTATGTCCGTGTATAATTGAGACACGGACTGCAGGAGTTGGTTATAACAGGTCTTTACTGAATGGAGGCAACCTGGAACTACTATGCAAATGTTACTACACAGGCTTATATACAGGGGTAGTCACTACTGGTACTGCAGTATACAGGGGCTGCAGAATATAGTTACTTCTGCAAAGTACATACACTACAATTCCTCCCCTTTTAGCTAAACAGTACATAACATTCAATTAACAATGAAATAACATATTTACAATTACAGTTGCTAGATACATTAGTTGAAGTTAAGCAATTATAAGTTCAGTCTTTGAGGAGGCTTCCTGATTCTGTCTGGATAACGCCTCTTTGGGGTATCAGGTTCTTCTGGCAAAGTTGAGTCGGGATCAATGTCGTTGTTTGGTTCGTCTGCTTCCAATATCACCAATTCTGAGGTAGATGCAATTGGTACTTCGGTTTCATCACCAGGTGTATAGGATCGTGGTGTAGATTTGACGTTTTCCAGTGACTCTAGAATCTGGTCAGCATGGTGTCTTACAATGCTCTCCCCAACGTCCACAGTATACATTAGAGGTCCTTGCTGTGTGCAGATCGTTCCTGGCTGCCATTTCTCTGTGCAGTAGTCCCGGGCCAAAACTGGTTGACCTATCTTAAAACTCCTGGTTGGCCTTTCATTCATATTCTGAAACTGCCTGTTCTCCACATCTCTTCTGATGTTTGGCTTAACCAAATCCAAGCGGCATCGTAGTCTTCGATTGAAGAACATCATGGCTGGAGTTTGGTTGGTAACTGCATGTGTCGCATTCCGGTAGGCAAACAAGTTATCCACCTTGTGTTGTAGGGGTATGTCTTCATTACACATTGCCTTGATAGCCTTCTTGAATGTTTGAACGAACCTCTCGGCCAATCCATTGGTGGCTGGATGATATGGGGCGGATGTGTAATGCTTAAAGAACAATGGTGTTAAGAACCTCCGGAACTCTTCAGACACAAACTGTGGTCCATTGTCGGAGCAAATCTGTTCAGGCAGCCCATTCCTGGCGAATATGGTTCGTAAGACTGTGATAGTTTTTTCTGTGGTGGTTGAGGACATTTTTATTACCTCTGGCCACTTTGAATGTGCATCCACCGCAATTAAAAACATCGAGTCCATAAATGGACCAGCAAAATCAATGTGCACCCTTTGCCATGGAGATGAGGGCCACTCCCATGGATGTAGAGGGGCTTGTGGTGGGGCGTTTTGGACCTTCTGGCATCCTGTACAGCTCTTGGTCATCTCTTCGATTTCTCTATCGATTCCCGGCCACCACACAAACGCTCTGGCTAAGTTCTTCATTTTTACCCCTCCCAGATGACCCTCATGAAGCTCATTGAGCACTCTATCCTTCAATTTGGGTGGAATTACTACTCTGGATCCACACATCAAGGTTCCTCTGCACACTGACAGCTGTTCTCTTCTCGGCGAGAATGCTGGCAGCAGTGGTTCGCCATGTGCTGGCCACCCCTTCACCGTTAAATCATAGACCCAGGAGAGTGTCGGGTCATTTCGTGTTTCCTTTTCTATGTTTGCATTCGTCACAGGGAGACATTTGACTATGGTCGAGTGGAATATCTCCACTGGATCCATTGCAAGTTCTTCTTCCACCGTCGGCAACGGTAGGCGCGACAATCCATCAGCATTCCCATGCTGTTTAGTTCCTTTGTACTCTATGTCATATTGGTGTGCCCCTAGGAAAAGGGACCACCTCTGTAGCCGTTGTGCTGTCATTATCGGTACGCCCTTCTGAGGGTTGAAAATGGAGACGAGGTTGATGATCAGTAAGTAGAGTAAATTTCTGACCGTGCAGGTAGTGATTGAACTTCTTCACCCCCCACACCAGGCTGAGGGCCTCTCTGTCAATCTGGGCATAGTTACTGTGGTAAACCACTGTTCTACCTGTCTGTGTCTGTATGTGTATTCCAATAGGTACAGGTCTGGACATGCCTCGGCTGACTCCTCCCACTATTCCAGGTATATAAGTGACTACCTCCCAGTCCCTTAGTATTCTGGACGGGTCGACCACTCGAGACAAGACCTTCATTCTTTAGTTAATAAAAGCCTGATTGTTACTCGCTCAATCTCAGTCTTTTGAGTAATTGATGGCACATCAATTTTATTAACTAAATTTTTTATAATGGAGAAGATCCTCACACCAGCATGCCTGGATCTGGACAGTCGGGAAGCGGACGCTTCCACCAAGTTTGCTCACTGGCTCACGTGCTTCGAGACATTCCTGACTGCCTCCACTGCGGTCGAAACGGATGCGGACAAACTGTCTGTCCTGATCTCCAAGGTGAACCACCGAGTGTACTCAGTCATCCGGGACGCGACCTCGTACACAGCCGCCCTCCAGCTCCTCAAGACCCAGTACACGTGCCCTGTGAACGAAGTATACGCTAGGCACCTTCTGGGGAGTCGCAAGCAACAACCTGGGGAATCGACTGAGGAATACCTCCAAGCACTGTCCGTGCTTGGCCGGGCCTGTGGGTGTAAGGCGGTAACGCCCACTAAGTACACGGAGGAACTGATCCGGGATGCCTTCGTAGCGGGCCACAGGTCCAACTACACCCGACAGCGACTGCTGGAGCAGAGTGACCTCACCCTCGACAAAGCCTCCGAAATCGCAATAACGCTGGACGCAGCCTTCCGGGGCATGGATGCCTACTCCTCTGCACCGTGGACGCCGCGGGGAACGACAACCTGGGACACGGTAGGACAGCCCCATAGCACCGTGCCACCCCAGCCACAGCCCAACAACGGCCCAACTACCGCAGCAGTGTCCCAAAGCCAGACAGCAGTATCCCAAGGCCAGAAATGCTACTTCTGTGGCCAGGCCAAACACCCCAGAGCGCGCTGCCCGGCGAAGAATGCGACCTGCTTGGGCTGCGAAAAAAAGGGACACTACGCCAGCGTCTGCAAGGCCAAAGCCACCCCGAACGCCAGCAGCGCCGCGTGTGGGCCGTGCGAGCCGCCATCTTGGGCCCCCAACAGCGCCGCGTGGGGGCCGTGCGGGCCGCCATCTTGGGCCTCCCCAGCCATGTGCGGACCACCGCAGCAGCAGCCATCTTGGACGACTCCAGCCACATGGGAATCATGGACGCCGCCATCTTGGACACCAGCCGGGACGTAGCAGACCGCCAACCCCCCCCCCCCCATCTGATACCCGCAGCGACACACCGACCCCTACGCTGGCCTCTGTGACGCTGGACCAAATGAGACCGCACCAGCTAGCTCGGTCCAAAATGGAGGTTAAGGTAAACGGCCATGCAATAAACTGCCTTTTTGACTCCGGGAGCACAGAGAGCTTCATCCACCCCGACACGGTGCGGCGTTGCTCTCTCCCAGTCCTGCCTGCGCACCAGCGGATTTCTATGGCCTCCGAGTCCCAGTAAGCGGACATTGGCGGCTACTGCGTGGTGACACTAGTAGTAGACGGGACTGTGTTCAATAATTTTAAACTCCTGGTCCTGCCGGACCTCTGCGCTGCCGTTCTACTGGGGTTGGATTTCCAGTGCCACCTCAAAAGCGTTACGATGGCGTACGGTGGCCCCTTCCCCCCACTCACAGTCCGCAGCCAGCAGCCTCCAAATTGCCCGCTGCGCACCAGATGCAACCTCTCCACACTCAGAGTCCCACCCCCCCCACTGTTTGCTAACCTCACCCCCGACTGTAAGCCCATCGCCACAAAGAGCAGGCGATACAGTGCCGGGGACAGGGTTTTCATCAAAACTGAAGTGGAGCGGCTCCTGAAGGAGGGGATTATTGAGGGCAGCTCCAGCCCCTGGCGAGCCCAGGTTGTGGTCGTTAAGACCGGCGAGAAACAACGCCTGGTCATCGACTACAGCCAAACAATAAACCGCTACACCCTGCTGGACGCCTACCCACTCCCCCGCATAGCTGACATGGTTAACCAGATCGCGCAGTACCGCGTCTTTTCGACCATTGACCTGAAATCAGCATACCACCAGCTCCCCATCCGCCCTGAAGACCGCCAGTATACTGCTTTCGAGGCAAACGGCCGCCTCTATCACTTCCTTAGGGTTCCCTTCGGCGTTACCAACGGGGTCTCCGTCTTCCAAAGGGAGATGGACCGGATGGTCGATCAAAACGCGCTGCAGGCCACTTTCCCTTACCTGGACAATGACCATCTGCGGCCATGACTTGCAGGACCATGACGCAAACCTCGAGAAATTCCTCCGCACCGCCCAACTCCTGAACCTGACATATAACAAGGAGAAGTGCATATTCCGCACAGACCGCCTCGCCATCCTTGGCTGTGTTGTGGAACACTGGGTCATCGGTCCCGACCCGGACCGGATGCGTCCCCTTATGGAACTCCCACTGCCCCACTGCCTAAAAGCTCTGAAGAGGTGCCTAGGGTTTTTTTCCTACTACGCTCAGTGGGTCCCCTACTATGCAGACAAAGCCCGTCCACTGATCAAATCCACCTCTTTTCCCCTGATGGCAGAGGCCCGCTTGGCCTTCCACCGTATCAAGGAGGACATTGCCAAAGCCACCATGCACGCAGTGGACGAATCCATCCCCTTCCAGGTGGAAAGCGATGCGTCCGACTTCGCTCTGGCCGCCACCCTTAATCAGGCGGGGAGACCTGTGGCATTCTTCTCACGAACCCTCCAGGGCCCGGAGACCAGACACTCCGCGGTCGAGAAGGAGGCCCAGACTATCGTGGAGGCTGTGCGTCATTGGAGGCACTACCTGGCCGGAAAACGATTTACCCTGCTCACTGACCAGCGTTCAGTTGCTTTTATGTTCAACAACAAGCAGAGGGGCAAAATCAAAAATGACAAGATCTTGAGGTGGAGAATCGAACTTTCCACCTACAATTACGAGATCTTGTACCGGCCTGGGAAGCTCAATGAACCCCCAGATGCCCTATCGCGTGGCACCTGCGCCAGCGCGCAGATCGATAGGCTGAGGGCCCTCCACAATGACCTCTGCCACCCGGTGGTCACCAGGTTCTTCCACTTCATCAAGGCCCGCAACCTGCCTTACTCCATCGAGGAGGTCAGGACCATGACCAAGAACTGCCAAGTCTGCGCTGAGTGCAAACCGCACTTTTATAGACCAGACAGAGCCCACCTGATAAAAGCCACTCGCCCTTTCGAATGCCTGAGCGTCGATTTCAAAGGGCCTCTCCCCTCCTCCGACCGCAATGTGTACTTCCTCAACATCATTGACGAGTACTCCCGGTTCCCGTTCGCTATCCCCTGCCCGGACATGACCAGTGCCACGGTCATTAAATCTCTGAACAGCCTCTTCACCCTGTTCAGTTTCCCCAGCTATATCCATAGCGACCGGGGCTCATCGTTTATGAGCGACGAACTCCGCCAGTACCTGCTCGCTAGGGGTATAGCCACAAGCAGGACCACCAGTTACAACCCCCGGGGGAACGGACAGGTGGAAAGAGAGAATGCAACAGTTTGGAAGGCCGCCCTACTAGCCTTAAAGTCTAGGGGCCTTCCGACCTCCCGCTGGCAGGAGGTGCTCCCTGATGCGCTCCACTCGATTCGGTCACTGCTCTGCACTGCCACCAATGCCACCCCTCACGAGAAAATGTTTGTCTTCCCAAGGAAGTCCACATCGGGGACATCGTTACCACCATGGCTGACGTCCCCAGGGCCGGTACTACTGAGAAGACACGTGAGGGCCAATAAAACGGACCCCCTGGTCGAGAGGGTCGACCTCCTCCACGCCAACCCCCAGTACGCTTACATTGCGTACCCGGACGGGCGGGAGGACACAGTCTCCATACGAGACCTCGCACCCTCGGGGACTGCTGTAACCCACGACACAGTGTCCATACGAGACCTCGCACCCTCGGGGACCGCTGTAACCCACTACCCATTACCACCCCCCCCACGACCCGATATCCAACCCCAGCAGCTGGCTCGCCTTGGACCGTCACCCACGAGGACTACACTCCAGGGCCCCAGCCTACACGGGACGCGACGCCGGAAGCTCCACCACCCCTGCCGTCGCCACGTCGATCACAGCGGCAGACAAGACCTCCGGAGAGACTCCAATACACGAACTTTTAAATACACTTCACCCCGCCGGACTCATTTTTAAACAAGGGGTGAATGTGGTAAACCACTGTTCTACCTGTCTGTGTCTGTATGTGTATTCCAATAGGTACAGGTCTGGACATGCCTCGGCTGACTCCTCCCACTATTCCAGGTATATAAGTGACTACCTCCCAGTCCCTTAGTATTCTGGACGTGTCGACCACTCGAGACAAGACCTTCATTCTTTAGTTAATAAAAGCCTGATTGTTACTCGCTCAACCTCAGTCTTTTGAGTAATTGATGGCGCATCAGTTACGCTCGGCTGAAGTTAACGAGCGTGACGCAAAAGCTATCGGCCTCTCTGAACCATCAAGGAATTTATGTGACAGTACCGCCCCAATGCCGTAGGGAGACGCATCACACGCCAGTCTTAATGGTAGTGATGGGTTGTAGTGAGCCAATACTTCTCTTGAAGTGATTAGGTCCTTACTCTTCTGAAAGGCCCGCTTACATTCATCGCTCCATTTCCATGCTACTCCAGTTTGTAGTAGGGCGTTCAGTGGGTGCAGAATTGTGGACAAATTCGGCAAAAACTTATGGTAGTAATTCACCAATCCGAGGAATGACCTCAGTTGCGACACATTTTCAGGCGCTGGAGGCTTAACTACCGCTTCAATTTTGTCAGGGGACTTAAGTAACCCCTCTTCATCAATCACGTGGCCACAATACGATATCTGTTTCTTAAAAAACTTGCACTTGGGGCGATTGGCCCGTAGCCCATGCTCACGTAGTCTAGTGAGCACCTGCTCTAGGTTGGCACCTGCTCTAGGTTGGCAATGTGTTCACTGTCATCTTCACCTGTCACTAGGATGTCGTCCAAGTAACAGAGTCCCCGGAATTCCTTGCAGGACTTGTTCCATCGCTCTTTGCCATATCGCCGGAGTTGATGCTACTCCGAATACCAGTCGATTATACTGGTAAAGACCTTTGTGAGTGTTTATCGTGAGATACTTCCAAGAGGATTCTTCAACCTCCATCTGCAAATATGCTTGTGCTAGGTCAATTTTTGTAAAACGCTTCCCTCCAGAAAGTGAGGTGAAGATATCTTCTATCCTTGGAAGAGGATATTGTACTGTGTGAAGGACTGGGTTCACTGTCACCTTGAAGTCCCCACAGATGCGAACCTTCCTTGGCTCCTCAGACTTATTGTTTAATGTTTTCTTCATGACAGGAACGATGGGTGTCGCCCACTCGCTCCAGTCTACCTTAGATAATACGCCTGCATTCTCCAGATTCTCCAGCTCTGCCTCGACGGCTGGGCGAATTGCATATGGTACCGGTCTTGCTTTGAAAAATTTGGGAATTGCATTCTCTTCCATTTTTATCGAGGCGGTTACGCCTTTAAGAGTTCCCAGTTCTTGTTGAAAAACCTCTTTGGCGTTAGCTAAGATTGTTGACAATCGTCCAGGAGTGATGTCGTCATCCTTTTTACTAGCCACCGTCAGTGCCTGAATGGAGTGGCAGTCTAAACTTATCTTTCTGATCCATTCACGTCCCAATAACGGTGGTCCACCATCTTGCAGTATGTACAGATACAATTTCTGTATTTCCTTGCCGTTGTATTCGACAGGCACCCTTATTTTTCCGCTGGGGTCTACTTTTTGCCCCATATACGTCTTCAAGACAATGGATGTCTCTTTCAAGGGTATGTGTGAGAATAGCCGCTCGTAGTCTCATCGATTCATGACGGTTAGAGCTGATCCTGTATCCAATTCCATTTTGACTTGGGACCCTGCTATCGTGAGGGTGACCCAAATGGTTCGGTGATCCTCATTTGCGATTACGTTGTGAAGTTTGAGACAGCTTAGTCTCTTGTTCCCGGATTCACTATCGCTCATCTGGTCTTCGGAACTACTGTCCGTCATCTTTTGTACTTTCCTGTACGGTTCCTTAGTAGCCTTTTTGTTGTCGTTGGTCTTCTTCCCAGACCTGCAAACTCGTGCAATGTGTCCCATCTTTCCGCATTGCCTGCATATTTTGTCCTTGGACCAGCAGTCCTTCTGGTCATGGGTTGTTCTGCCGCAGCGATAACATTTTTCAAATCCCCGTGTCATTTCGTGGGTGCCGTATTCCTGTGGCTTTTGCTGTATTTCCGCAGCTCCCCTTGCTGCTGCTTCGTACGATACTGCCACGCTGAAAGCCTTATCTAGCGTCAGCTCTTTGAGAGTAACCTCTTCTGGGTTCCTTCACTCAGGGGTCCACAGACAAATTTGTCCCGTAAGGTATCTGCCAGTCCTGCTCCGAACTGGCAGTGCTTTGATAGCTTGCGTAGTTCCGTAAGGTAATCAGCATTGCTCTCATCTTTATGCTGATTTCTCCTGTGGAATTTAAATCTTTCTGCTATCAGCAGCGGTGTAGGATTTAGGTGTTCCTGTAGGATAGCAACAATTTCATTAAAACTCTTCGCCTTCAGTTTGGTTGGAGTAATCAGGTCCCGCAATAGGCCGTACGTTCTTGCGCCCATTAAGTTTAGCAGTACCGATGCCTTTTTCTCATCGGCTACTTCGTTTGCCTCGCAATATACCTTGACTCTTTCCACATACATGGTCCAGTCTTCTATTGCATTATCGAAGGCAGTGATATTGCCAGTCTTCGGCATCTTGGAAATCTAAGATGGCACCTCCCGCGCTTTGCCTTCTTCCCCGATTTAACAAAATGGCGCCTCCCGCGCTTTGCCGCCTTCCCCGCTGGATTAAGATGGCGCCTCCCGCGCTTTCTGTCTTCTGCGCTGTTGCTGGCGTTTTATGCCTTGATGGCAGCGCCCTATGGTCTTTGCGCACTTCCCCCCCCCCCCCCGCGCTGCTGCTAACGCCGCTCTCCGCGGTTCCCGTGGCAAACTGCAGCTCCTCGCGGCTTTCTGCGCGTTTAATTTTTTTTCTTTCCCCGTCATCGGAACAACCCTGCGGGACTCTTGCCTCCCTCTTCTCGGGTCTGTACGCTGCCCGGCTTCGTAACACCGGCCGCGCCCTGTGTGCTCCACCCTCTCTCTCCTCTTCCCGACAACGCTGCTCGGCCCCGTTGCAAAGCCACCCGCTCGAGCTCTAGACCGCCGCAGCCCAGGAAGGATCAGTGTACTTCCTGCCGCCAGCCCGATTAGCTGAAGCACCATCGACAGGATAACCAAGCCCCGCTCTCGACAGCCTCTCCTGCAAATCTTCAACTCCGCTGACTCAGAGGCGGATGCCCACGGTCGACGCCCGTTTCTTCTGTTTCTTTCTTCCTTCTGGCCTCGACCTCTGATAACTTCGCTTCAGGGATGGATCCCCATGAGGTGGTGCAGACTGTAGGTAAGTTTGTATCTGCTCGTCGCCAGTATTATGTCCGTGTATAATTGAGACACGGACTGCAGGAGTTGGTTATAACAGGTCTTTACTGAATGGAGGCAACCTGGAACTACTATGCAAATGTTACTACACAGGCTTATATACAGGGGTGGTCACTACTGGTACTGCAGTATACAGGGGCTGCAGAATATAGTTCCTTCTGCAAAGTACATACACTACAAAACCGGCTGATGATGCGTCATCAAATGACGTCATCAGACCCGCTACCTGTTAATTGTCCAGGAACCTCGCAGGGCGGGGTTAACAAGGTCAATCTACGGAAAATCTTTTTGAGAGCGCGGCTGCAGACGGGAGCGGGCCCGGAAGCCGCCATCCAGCTCTCCCGCCGCCATCCTGCCTCCGCAGGGAAAATCCAGCCCTTTGATTCAGAGCACAAAGGTAGCTTTTAAAATTGAAATCTAAATGGTTTGCTCCTGACATCTAAGAATTTTAGCTTCTGAATAACTGATCTTACAGACTAATTTTAAACTCCTTGTTATTAACAGAGATCATAACAACTGTTCATCTTAGAGGCATGAGTTGGGAACTGAAAGAGAGCTTGTAGACTTGGGATCTGGATTATGTTTTAATTAAAAAGGTACCAGTACATGAATAGTCAATGGGGGGAGGATTATCAGGTGCCGGCTGCCCATTTCTCACCTGAGAAACAGATGACTGGCAGAGGAACATCTGGTGGGCACTTGGACACCAATTTGCCTGTCTGACTCAATTTTCAGACAGGCCTTTAAAGGGACTCTCAGCACTTTTGCCCAAAACAGGGCAGAAGGTTGTTTAAATATGCAAATCTGGGTATAACTCCTCCTGTAGAACCCCGACTGCACTTTTAATGTACAAATGGCAGAGCATGCTAGTGCTAGTTATACTAAGTACTGACCGGCTTAACAACTGGTCCTTAAAGGGACTGCTGGAGGCGCTCAGGAGAAGGTTAAGATTTTGCGGGTTTTTTTAAAAGGTAATTTGCGAGGTCAGGAGGAGCATTCACCTGCTGGCCTCTCCGTGCAGAAGCCAGCTGACCTTCTGCTGGCTGAATTGGGCGACTGCAGCGGCGTGCATTTTGGCACCAGTAATATTCAAATGAGGCTCGAATTTAAAAACAGTTTGGACCTCCCGACTCTGGCTTTTGGTGGGTGCCGCGGGTGCACTGCCCATTTTGCAGCCGTTTTGGGCCGATGTTGAAAATCTACCCCCCCCCCCGCCGGCCAATGTCATCTGTACATCTGTTCCTGGTTTTAATCAACTTTTCCACGCCAAGGACAAATACTGAACTCAACCTGAAAGAAAAGGTTCAATATTTGCTAAAGGATATGATTGCAGGAATGTCTTAATAAGCAGGTGGTGGGCTAATCCCACAATAATTGTTGCTCACAGACCTTTAGCTCATACCTGCTGTGCTGAACATCTGTTATTACGACCAAATGATTCAAGGTGACTTTATTATGGGATAATTTGCAAGATGCTCTTACTGAAAGACAACCGAATGCTGACAGGCACCTCATCCTGATCTATAGCTTCAATTGGTTACACCTTTGCTTAGGTTCCAGAAGAAATGGGTATTTTGCAACATGAACACTATGATTGTATCTGTTTTCTTGATTAAATAACAATTTCTGTAATATTCATGCATCTATTTATTCTGATTTGTGAGAGAAAACTATTCAGTACTGCAAAATTTTGATACCAAAATAACTTCATTTCTAAATCCTGGCGCAGAATGTTGAAGCTAGAATGTTGTGTCCCATGTACTGGTGGGATATGGGCTCACAACTGTAGTTGTTCCCCTGCCTCCACATTGTGTTCTGATGCACTGGGGCAATTCCAATCACTACTCTATAAAGAGGGAAGTTCAGATAGCCAATGTTGGTGGCCAGGGCCAGATGCAGAATGGCATTGCTGGAAGCTCTATATTGGGAGCCAAACTGGACGGCTTTGGTCACGCAGATGGCGGTGAGTCTGGCTCAGAACTAGGTATTGCCAGCATACATATGGAAGCTAACCCAATGCCTACAGAGGATGTTGTGGGGCAGCACACAGATGAGAAACAGCATCACAAATATGCCAGTGTGAATTTTTCCAACCATTGTTAAGGGCTATCTAAGAGAGACTCCCACCATTGTTAAAACTTATCAACAGAATTGTGCTATGGTCCATACTGTCTGGGACTGCTGGAGGACATGTCCTCATGAAGGACACTTATCACTGGCAAAGCAAAGAAATTCTTAACCCATCAATCTTGTTGAGCCGAGTCGAAAGACCGTGTTCCAGTGCACTGTGCCACCCACTTTCTCCTCTCACTGGTACATTTAATGTTTATAAAGTATGTGTCTATCATTAAACATATCACTGGATAGATCAACATGACTGTGCCAACTGTTTTTTGTGTTGACTGACGATGAGATACTGAATGAACCCCGCGTTTCAGATCCAGCAAAAGATTATTTTAAAACATTTTAGTGGCGGTGTAAATGATCATAAATTCCAGTGAATAAATTGCCTCCCAGCTTTTGTACTGTAAGTGCCATCCTCTCCTTCTCAAGTACAACCTGCACAGCATGCCGGCTTTTATGGTTCTGCACATTCACCTGAATAATACAGGAATTATTACAAAATAGTTTGTGCATAAAGAAGGGTTTGGTCACCTAAATGAGCACAGCCTCTTTGGAAAGGAAAACCAGCGATACTTTGAAGACTGAGTAGAAAGTTCGCCATTCAAATAATCACTTTGGGTTTTTGTTTTTATAGGTGTTAGTCTTGGGAAACAAGAGAGACCTTCCTAATGCCTTGGATGAGAAACAGCTGATTGAAAAAATGTAAGCCCTGTATTGATGTGTGCAGCATAAGTAGTGTTAAAGGCTTTAGATTTGGATAGCAAATAACCTTACACACCGGCTGGGATTTTCCATTTCACCAGAATGGTGGGAGTGGGAGATCCACCCATCCCACACCCCTGCTGATTTTTCTGGGGTCATTCCAGTAGATAATCTAGACCATAATATCCATAGCAACAGCCTGCACAGTTCCTTCCCAAGATAAACTTGATGGATTCAGTAGCAGTAGTGTGAAGTAGAAGATGATACAGTTAATATTGAAATACATTTTGCATATTTTAGACAGGCTCCCAGGCCCCTCTTGTGTTAGCCAATGAGTTGTAGAGAGGGCGGGACTTATGGCAGGACTCGCAGCACACGGTCTGTTTTACATCAAACAACGCCGATTTACTCAACAAACTGAGTCCATTTAAACAGCACACTACAGCAAACAGTCTACAGAGTCTATTTAAAAAGAGTCTATGAACTACAGCAAACAGAACTCATAAGAACATAAGAACATAAGAAATAGGAGCAGGAGTAGGCCAATCGGCCCCTCGAGCCTGCTCCGCCATTCAATAAGATCATGGCTGATCTGATCCTAACCGCCAATCCACTATCACAGAACCATCTCCTGAATCTAACAGAATTAGACACACGAAATAGGAGCAGGATCAGTCTACACGGCCCCTGGGCCCGCTCCGCTACCCACAGGGCCATGACCGATCCGAACCTAGACTCATGTCCAAATTCCTGCCCGCTCCCCGTAACCCTTAATTCCCTTTACTTCTAGGAAACTGTCTATTTCTGTTTTAAATTTATGTAATGATGTAGCTTCTACAGCTTTTTGGGGCAGCATATTCCATGGACCTACCACCCTCTGAGTGAAGTAGTTCCTCCTCATCTCAGTTTTGAAAGAGCAGCCCCTTATTCTAAGACTATGCCCCCTAGTTCTAGTTTCACCCATCATCGGGAACATCTTCCCCGCATCCACCCGATCCAACCCCTTCACAACCTTGTATGTTTCAATAAGATCGCCTCTCATTCTTCTGAACTCCAATGAGTAGAGTCCCAATCTACTCAACCTCTCTTCATATGTCCATCCCCTCATCCCCGGGATTAACCGAGTGAACCTTCTTTGTGCTGACTCGAGAGCAAGTATGTCCTTTCTTAAGTATGGACACCAAAACTGTACGCAGTATTCCAGGTGCGGTCTCACCAATACCTTGTACAACTGAAGCAATACCTCCCTATTTTTATATTCTATCCCCCTAGCAATGAAAGCCAACATTCCATTGGCCTTCTTAATCACTTGCTGCACCTGCATACTAACCTTTTGAGTTTCGTGCACCAGGACCCCCAGATCCCTTTGTACTTCAGTACTTTACAGTTTCTTGCCATTAAGATAATAACTTGCTCTACGATTTTTCCTGCCAAAGTGCATAACCTCACACTTTCCAGTATTGTATTCCATCTGCCAAATCTCTGCCCACTTACTTAGCCTGTCTATGTCCCCTTGCAGGTTTTTTATGTCCTCCTCACTCACTACTTTCCCTCCCATCTTAGTATCATCTGCAAACTTTGATATGTTACACTCAGTCCCCTCCTCCAAATCGTTAATATAGATTGTAAAGAGTTGGGGACCCAGCACTGACCCCTGTGGAACACCACTAGTTACTGATTGCCAGTCCGAGAATGAACCATTTATCCCAACTCTGTGCTTTCTGTTAGATAGCCAATCCTCTATCCATGCCAGAATATTACCCCCAATCCCCTGATTTTTTATCTTAAGCAATAATCTTTTGTGTGGCACCTTGTCAAATGCCTTTTGGAAGTCTAAATACACTACGTCCACTGGTTCCCCTTTATCCACCCTATATGTTACTTCCTCAAAGAACTCCAGCAAATTTGTCAAACATGACTTCCCCTTCATAAAACCATGCTGACTTTGTCCTATTGAATTATGATTATCCAAATGTCCTGTTACTGTCTCCTTAATAATGGACTCCAAAATTTTACCTACCACAGATGTTAGGCTAACCGGTCTATAGTTTCCAGCCTTCTGTCTACTGCCCTTTTTAAATAAGGGTGTTACATTAGCAGTTTTCCAGTCTGCCGGGACCTTTGCTGAGTCCAGGGAGTTTTGGAAAATTATTACCAATGCATCCACAATCCCTACCGTCACTTCCCTCAAGACCCTAGGATGTAAGCCATCAGGTCCAGGTGATTTATCCGCCTTGAGTCCCATTATTTTACCGAGTACCACTTCCTTAGTGATTTTGATCGTGTTTAGCTCCTCCCCCCCTTTAGCCCCCTGTTTGTCCAGTGTTGGGATATTCTTAGTGTCTTCTACTGTAAAGACTGATATAAAATATTCATTCAGTGTTTTTGCCATCTCCATATTTCCCACCATTAATTTCCCAGTCTCATCCTCTAAGGGACCAACATTTACTTTAGCCACCCTTTTTCTTTTTATATAACTATAAAAACTCTTACTATCTGTTTTTATATTTTTTGCTAATTTACTTTCATAATCTATCTTCCCTTTCTTAATCAATATTTTTGTTATTTTTTGCTGTCTTTTGAAGTTTTCCCAATCCTCTATCCTCCCACTAGATTTGGCTACCTTATATGCCCTTGTTTTTAGTCGAATAATATCCTTAATTTCTTTACTTAGCCAAGGATGGCTGTCTTTTCTTTTACACTCTTTTCTTCTCAGTGGAATATATATTTTTTGGAAGTTGTAAAATAACTCCTTAAATGTACACCACTGATCATTTATCGTCTTACCCTTTAATCTATTTTCCCAATCCACTCTACTCAATTCCGCTCTCATACCTTCATAGTCTCCTTTATTCAAGCTTAGCACGCTTGTTTGAGATCCAACCTTCTCACCCTCTAATTGAATATGGAATTCAACCATGTTATGGTCACTCATTCCAAGGGGATCCTTTACTAGGACATTTTTAATTAATCCTGTCTCGTTACACAGGACCAGATCTAAGGTTGCTTGCCCCCTGGTCGGTTCAGTTACATACTGCTCAAGAAACCCATCCCTAATACACTCAATGAACTCATCCTCAAGGCAGCCCTGCCCAATTTGATTTGTCCAATTAATATGATAGTTAAAATCCCCCATAATTATAGATGTTCCCTTATTACAAGCCTCAACTATTTCCTGATTGATACTCATGACCAAAACTACAACAACGTCTCCCAATAAAAGCAGGGTGATTTCTCCAGCAAAATGCAGTGAGTGGAGGATAGTTACATCATACAAATTATGTGCATAAAATCAATATCGGTCACTTACAGCAGTGTGGTCTCCAGGCTTGATTGACGGGGGAATTACCCAATCATCTCCATTCAGGCCAGGAATAGTTACATACAGCCCTGTCAGGGAGCCCACCGCAGAGTAGACCCAAGGTTGGTTGTGGTCAGTCTCGGGCAGGTTCCAGGGTTGGGCGCAGGAAGATATTTAAAAAAACATAATAATAGCCTTGCCCTGTGCAATCAATCGTCTTTAAAGTTTAAAAGGCTATCGGGAACACATGGTCATACTGAATTACTAAAATGCAAATGTCGGGAATAAGTCAGATGACGAATTCTCCTCATTTGCATTAAATAACAATTTGCCTGTCTATATTAGGGTGGGTGTATTGTATGCCAGAAGCAGTGGGTGAGGATGGAAGGGCTCCTGAGGAAATTCCCATTCCGAGAGCATAATTCCAGTAGATAATCTAGACCATAGTATCCATAGCAACTGCCTGCACAGTTCCTTCCCAAAATAAACTTGATGGATTCAGTAGCAGTAGTGTGAAGTAGAAGACGATACAGTTAATATTGAAATACATTTTGCTGGATTTTCATGTTACAAAATAATGTACTGTGTTCTGCATATCTTTATTCTATAGGAACCTATCTGCTATCCAGGATCGAGAAATCTGTTGTTATTCGGTGTCCTGCAAAGAGAAGGATAACATAGGTAAGTGCATCCAATTCTATGTATAGATTTGGCATTGAATGGAAGCTTCAGCACCATAGACAGCTCTATATAGTATTATGCTCTCTCAGATACGATACTGATTTCACTGAGAGAAACATTCATTCTAGGTGCTTTTGGGCCACACTCTGATCTGCCAAAACCGTTCATTACTCCTGGATCATTCTGGAGAGCAAAATTAACCCGGCTTCTGTTCTCCACTACTGTCTCCTTAAACCCCTTTTTCCTGCTCCGTCCACGCTCACCTCCCTTCTCTTAGGCAGTCCCTCGGAACCGAGGATGATTTGCTTCCACATTAAAAATGAGTTCGCAGGTGACTGATTAGTCCAATGTGGGACCTACAGTCTCTGTCACAGGTGGGACAGATGGTGGTTAAAGGGGCGGGTGGGTGGGGTGCTTGGGTTGACGTGCGCTCCTTCCGCTTGCTCCCGGCGAAGAGAGTCGAGGTGTTCGGCGCCTTCCCGGATGCTTCTCCTCCACTTTATGCGGTCTTGGGCCAGGGATTCCCAGGTGTCGGTGGGGATGTTGCACTTTTTCAAGGAAGCTTTGAGGGTGTCCTTGAAGCATTTCCTCTGCCCACCTGGGGCTCTCGTGCCGTGTCAGAGCTCCGAGTAGAGCGCTTGTTTTGGGAGTCCCGTATCGGGCATGCGGACAATGTGACCATCGGAGCTGATCGAGTGTGGTCAAAGCTTCGATGCTGGGGATGTTGGCCTGAGCAAGAACACTGACGTTGATTCGCCTATCCTGCCAATGGATTTGCAGGATCTTGCGGAGGCAGCGTTGGTGCTACCTCTCCAGTGCTTTGAGGTGCCTGCTGTACATGGTCCATGTCTCTGAGGCATACAGAAGGGCGGGTATCACTGCTGCTCTGTAGACCATGAGCTTGGTGCCGGGTTTGAGGTCCTGGTCTTCAAACACTCTCTTCCTCAGGCGACCGAAGGCTGTATTGGCACACTGAAGGCGATGTTGGACTTCGTCGTCGATGTCTGCCCTTGTTGACAGTAGGCTCCCGAGGTATGGAAAGTGGTCCACGTTGTCCAAGGCCTTGTCGTGGATTTTGATAATCGGGGGACAGTACTGTGTAGCGCGGGCCGGTTGGTAGAGGACCTTTGTCTTAGGAATGTTTAGTGTAAGGCCCATGCTCTCGTACGCTTCGGTGAAGGTGTTGATGATGGTTTGGAGTTCGACCTCCGAATGTGCGCAGACGCAAGCGTCGTCTGCATACTGTAATTCGACGACAGAGGATGGGACGACCTTGGATCTGGACTGGAGGCGACGGAGGTTGAACAGTTTCCCGTTTGTTCTGTAAATTAGCTCCACTCCAGCGGGGAGCTTACTGAGGGTGAGATGGAGCATTGCAGCAAGGAAGATCGAGAAGAGCATTGGTGCGATGACACAGCCTTGCTTGACCCCGATCTGTACGTGAATTGGGTCTGTGGTGGATCTGTTGATCAGGATCACGGCTTGCATGTTGTCGTGAAGCAGGTGGAGGATGGTGACAAACTTTTGAGGGCAGCCGAATTTGAGGAGGGGACTCCATAATCCTTCACGGTTGACAGTGCCTTTGTGAGGTCAAAGAAGGCCATGTACAGCGGTTGGTGCTGTTCCTTGCATTTCTCTTGTAATTGACGCGCGGTGAAGATCATGTCCATTGTGCCCCTTAGTGGGCGGAATCCGCATTGCGACTCTGGGAGGAGCTCTTCAGCCACTGGGAGAAGACGATTGAGGAGGATTCTTGCGATGACTTTCCCTGTAGCAGACAGCAGGGAAACTCCTCTAATTACCGCAATCGGACTTGTCACCTTTCCTGAAGATGGTCACAATTATGGCGTCTCTCAGATCCCCTGGCATGCTCTCCTCCTTCCAGATAAGAGAAATGAGTTCATGTATTCATGCCAGTAGTGCTTCTCCGCCATGCTTTAGTACCTTGGCAGGGATTCCCTCTGCTCCTGAGGCCTTGTTGTTCTTCAGTTGTCGGATGGGCTTTTCAACCTCATGCCAGGCTGGGGTTGTGCTGAGATGGTGTCGGGTAGCATTCTGCGGGATGGAGTTGAGGACACTCGCGTCGAAGACAGAGCCTTGGTTAAAGAGATCTTCGAAGTGCTCCTTCCAGCGGGCACTGACTGCCTCTCTGTCCTTGATGAGTACCTCTCTGTTCTTGGCCCGCAGTGGGGTAGGACCTTGGGTGCTTGGGCCATAGGTGGTCTTGACTGTGCTAAAGAATCCACGCACGTCGTGGTTGTCGGCTAGCTGCTGGATCTCCTGCGCTTTCTCCACCCACCATCTGTTCTTTAGGTTGCAAGTTTTTTGTTGGACCTCGGCCTTCAGGCATCTGTAGAGCTGCTTTCTTGCTCTCGAGTTGTGTTGCTGTTTCCAGATCAGGAATGCCTTGCGCTTGCGGCTTAATAGCTCCTGGATCTCCTGGTTATTCTCGTCAAACCAGTCTTGGTGTTTCCTGGTCGAGTGACCGAGCACCTCTTCACAGATACTGGTTATGGAGGCCTTGAGTGCAGACCAGGCGCTGTGGACATGCTGTGTCTCTGAATCACTGGGAGTCACAGGTTGGTTGTGAGGCGTAAGCTGAATAGGGCTTTCTTCTCGGGGTCTTTGAGTTCTCCAGTGTTGATTTTTCTGCGGCATTGTTTCTGTTGCCACCGCTATTTTGGGGCTGCAATGATGGAGATGACAGAGCGGATTAGGCGGTGGTCTGTCCAGCAGTCGTCGACTCCTGTCATGGCGCGGGTGATGTGGACGTCTTTGCGGTCCCTCGCTCGGATGATGATGTAGTCGAGCAGATGCCAGTGCTTGGAGCGAGGGTGCTGCCACCAAGCCATGTACTTGTCTCTGTGATGGAACAAGGTGTTGGTTATGACGAGGCCATGTTCTAAGCATTTCGTCAGGAGGAGGGTACCGTTGGAGCTGGCTTTCCCTACCCCCTCTCTGCCAATCACACCTCCAGAGTTCTGTGTCCTTTCCAACTCTGGCGTTAAAGTCGCCAAGGAGGATCAACTTGTCGCCTGTTAGGACTCGGGACAGGGATTGTTGGAGGCTGGAGTAGAATTCCTCTTTGGTCCCATCTGTGGCTTCCAGTGTTGGGGCGTACGCACTGATGACCGTAGCGCACTGGCGAAGCCTACCCCATGGAGGCGGTGTTCTTCTTCTTGAAAGGCAAACCTGAAGAAGGTGTAACCGCCGCCTTGCTCCTTGAGCAGGCCTTCCCCTGCCTGCTGGGTCTCACTTAGCGTGACGATGTCAATGTCGAAACCTCCACACTCTCACCTACAAGTGTGAGGAGCTCATGAACTTCTTTGTCTCTAAGATTGTGACCATTTGGTCAGCTGTCTCTGCTGCTTCACCCCCCCCCCCTTCCCCTTGCCCACTAAGCCAAGCCTCTTCCCAGGCTCCCCCTCCCACCCTAACCCTGAACCCATATCTTTACTTATCTCCTATCTCCCTTAATGCCATCTCATATGCATCTTGTGCATGAGACCCACCTCCTGCTCCCTTGATCCCATTCCCACTAAATTGCTGGCCACCCACTTCCTTCCTGGCACCCACATTAGCTGACATTGTAAATGGTTCCATTTCCTCAGGCACCGTTCCCCACCCCACCCCACTTTCAAAACTGCCGTCGTCATCCACCTGCTCAAAAAGCTCACCCTTAATTCCTCTGTCCTTGCAAAACTACCACTCCATCTCCAACTGCTCTTTCCCCTCAAGTCCTTGAACGTGTTGTCACCTCCTAAATATGTGCTCATCTTTCTGCAACTCCATGTTTGAACTGCTCCAATCAGGTTTCTGCCTCTACCACAGCACCAAAATGTCCTTAACAGAAGTCACAAATGACATCTGACTGTGACCATGGTGCATTATCTCTCATCGTCCTCCTTGACCTCTCTGCAACCTTTGACATGCTCGACCACACCCTCCTCCTTTTAACATTTTTTTCCCATCGTCTAGTTCAGTGCAATTGGCATCACTTGGTTTCACTCTTGCCTAACCGATTGTAGCCATAGCTTCTCTTCCCACCTGAGCGCCATTACCTCCACAGTCCTTGAGGAACTATCCTTCACAAACATGAAGTCAACTTTCACATGTACACTGATGACACCCAGTTCTATCTCTCCACCACCTCTCTTGACTCCTCCATTGCCTCTGTGTTGTCAGACTGCTTGTCCGATATACAGTCGAGCATGAGCTGCAATTTCTTCCAGTTAAACAACATTGGGAAAGCTGAAGCCATCGTCTTTAGTTCCCATCCCAAGCCCCACAACTTTGCCACTGATTCCATCCTGCTCCCTGGCTTTTGTCTCGGGCTGTTTGCAATCTTGGCATCCTATTTGATCCCAATCTGAGCTTCTGTCCCCATATACTCTCTGTCACAAAGATTGCCTGCTTCTGCCTTTGTAACATCGCCCGCCTCCGCCCCTGCCTCAACCCATCTGCTACTGAAATCATGATCCATGCCTTTGTCACCTCCAGGCCCCACTATTCCAATGCTCTTCTAGCTATCCTCCCATCATTCATGCTCTGTAAACTTAAGCTTATCTGACATTTTCCTGCCCATATCCCAGTCCACACCAGCTCCCACTCACTTATCACCGCTGTCCTTTTTATAAAACAAAAAAAAAAATTGTTTATGGGATGTGGGCGTCGCTGGTAAGGCCAGCATTTATTGCCCATCCCTAATTGCCCTTGAGAAGGTGGTGGTGAGTTGCTTACTTGAACTGCTGCAGTCCATGTGGTGAAGGTACTCCCACAGTGCTGTTAGGAAGGGAGTTCCAGGATTTTGACCCAGCAACGACAAAGGATCGGCGATATACTTTTAAGTCAGGATGGTGTGTGACTTGGAGGGGAACTTGGAGACGGTGGTGATCCCATGCGCCTGCTGCCCTTGTCCTTCTAGGTGGAAGAGGTCGCGGGCTTGGGAGGTGCTGCCGAAGAAGCCTTGGCGAGTTGCTGCAGTGCATCTTGTAGCTGGTACACACTGCAGCCACGGTACGCCGGTGGTGGAGGGAGTGAATGTTTAAGGTGGTGGATGGACAGTATTCTGTCACTCTCCTTACTTGTGCCTTGTAGATGGTGGAAAGGCTTTGGGGAGTCAGGAGGTGAGACACTCACCGCAGAATACCTAGCCTCTGACCTTCTCTTGTTGCCACAGTATTTATGTGGCTGGTCCAGTTAAGTTTCTGGTCAATGGTGACCCCCAGGATGTTACATTTTATTATTTTGTTTCCTCTTTTAATTATTATCAATTATGCTGCTGCTGATAATAAACATGAAATAGAATATTATGCCCATGTTTGCCTCTAAATGTTACATTTTAATGGGGAAAATTAAATGGAGAAAGTATTATCTTCCCCCATCTTGCACCAACGAGTGCCGTTTGTTGTAAGGTGTGCAAATATTTCCCTGTAGCATGATTGTATCTACAAACGTTTTTATTAATATCTTTGAACAGACAGTAGTCAATCAAGAGGTTATCATAATTGAATACACACCAATTAATACTTTGACAAATGAGCATTCAAAATATATTTCATGCTTGAAAGCCTTTACGGCACTGCGCGCGTGATGCAGGCTTGTACCCATACCTCTCCGCTTTAGCTGTGGTGTCTTACAGAATCATACAGCACAGAAGGAGGCCATTTGGCCCATCGAGTCTGTGCCAGCTCTTTCGAAGAGCAATCCAGTTAATCCCACTCCCCCGCTCTTTCCCCATATCACTGCAGTTTTTTCTCCTTCAAATATTTATCCTATTGAAGGCTACTATTGAATCTGTTTCCACCACACTATCAGGCAGTGCATTCCAAATCCTAACCAGTCGTGTGTAAAAACGGTTTTCCTCATGTCTGAGGAGGGATTGAACAGAACCTACAGGGAGAAAGAGAAAACGAATGGATGAGTAGTCAAAGGATTACATGTGCCTCCCAGCATCTGGTTAAACAATTAGATTGGTACAGTAACATTCCTTTCTCATCTTCTGAGTGAGCAATGGTGTTTTGCATGGGGACACATTTTCCCCCCCCCTCTCTCCTTTCTAAACCCCTTTGCCATACTCTTTTCCTGACTGAGGCCGAGGCAGTGCGGAAGCAGCAATATAGCTGCCAGCTAAGAAATGTGAGATCATTATTCTATTTTTTCCTCTTGTTGTGCTCCTACTTTCTCACTTTACTCTTTTCTCAAAGGCAGCTACTGTGCCAGGAGTAAGATTTATATTGGTGTTGAAGTTAATGGCAATAATATGGGCAATTTCTTGCAGAGCAGGGTGCAATGACATTTTTTATTGTGAATTAGAAAATTGTGGTACCTTATAAATATTGATGTTAAATCTCATGCTGCCATTTCGGTATTTAGTGAAGTGAAATGGCTGCACATAGTCCTGCAAATTTAAGATGCCATGTTCTTCCGTATCTTTCTCCTTTTACTATTCCCCCACCCAAAAATAAAGCTGTCCAAAAATTGAACAGGACATGAAGGCTTTCTGTGTACAGTGCCTGGAGACACAAATTCGTCATAGAAGTAAACTAATTAAATGGAAGCATTGTACGGTCTCAGATGATGGTATTAATTGACTTGGGCTGAAGCCCATAATGTTTGTGCAGCCTCAGCGAAGTGAAAAGGCCTCTTCAGTGCAGCGCTCTGCCCCCTCTGCATTTTCCCTTTGTAGCAGCAGTGAAATCCCCCTCGGCGACTAACGGCAAAGCACAGGAAAGAGCAGTGAACAAGAAGTTGCATTTCAATGATCTTAATGAATATGTTCATAATGGGTTGGAAATGTTTTGCCGAGTTATTCCATTTAATCTGAAAGAGGGAAAACATAAAGTATGACCGCTATGGTGAATGACATACAAGAACAGAGCTCTAGTTTAGTGAACTGCAATAGTATAAAGACCAAACTACATGATAAAGAGCAAAATGAATGCTGAAATGCATTAATAGATTTATAGCATTGTATCTTGATCTGTAGTGTGCAGATTCTGCATATTCTAAAATGTCACTGAAGAATACACTGAAAGTTTACAGTTGGGACTTAAGAACATGCAAAGTGAAGTGTGGTTGTGTATAGCACTGGAAACATAGGTGTGAAAAGACTGCAGCTTGCCTGATATCTTGTTGAATGTGCAGTATGATATGTTACTGAGCTACTCATACCAGAAGTCAGATTCAATCCTAGGTTTGTCCTGAGTTAGGCAATCTCAACCGTGGTAGCAGTTGGATGCCACAATGTACTTCAGGTTAGGGTAGTATTGATGTAGACATTGTTGCCTAGCCTGACTAACACTCACTGTCAAGACTTGTGTATGAAGAAAGGCCATTTTGGTGAAACATCAGGAGGCTGCCAAAACCAATTGAAGTGTACTCTAGCAGCAGTTACCAATTGCAGGAAAGCATGGGAGAAAATTGGGGGTGGCAGAGGGGTTGGCAAGACCTTTACCAAGTTCAGTTTAGAAGAAAATGATTAATTTTTGATATTTACTGTTAAGAGTTTAGAAAAAAAACTACAGAGCTGCAAGCTAAATGCAATCTTTCACTTACAAAGTTGAGTCTGAGTGTCGCAAGAATATTATTCAGTGAGACCACAGGATCCCTGATCTTGGTTGTACTGTGATCAGCAGTCTACAACAAATTAGAACATTCTTTCTTCCCCTTTTTCCATATTAGTGACAAAAGTTGGTATTGTACTTTTTTAAGTTGCATTTTGCAGGATTTTTTTTTAACACTAGGGGGTAGAAATTCATCTTGGACGGTAGCGCAAAACAGGCAGTATTGCATTGGCTGCCCGCCCGATATTCAATTGCATTGACTTCAGTATCAGGTGAGGCATATAACAGGCGGCCAATGCGATACCGCCCATCATCTGCTGCCGCCCAAGACAAATTTCTACCCCATAATTTCTAAAATCTTAAATCTGAGTTTAGTTTCAGGCACTCTATTATATTCTGATCAATAAACAAATTTCTGATGGTGATCCTTGCAGATTTTCTCTGCACCTTGTCAGTCCAAAGTGTGCTGCTTTCCTAGCTAAAGTTTAAGGGGGAAAAATTCAGTTGCTTTGTGCCTCCCGTTAGCGCCCTAAGAGGGTGCAAAGCAACTACTGCCTGGGCGTGGCGCCTCCGCCTCCCGCGAAATTCAGTGGGAGGTTAGCGGCGGCAGTAACCGTTAGCGCCCCGCTCGTGACCTCGGTAGCGCCCCCTGACTTGCCACCGGACGCTATGTCCGACGGGGTCAGGGGGGCCTACCTGCGGCCGGGGCGGCGCTAATTAAAGGCGAGGTGCCGGTCGGCCAATTTTGTTGCTGGCCGCCTGCCAGCACCTGCCCCGGTTGCCGTCCCTGACCTCCTGACCAGCACCCCTGCGGAGTGCCGGCTGCGCTTCGTGAGCCTGGCACTTCTCTTGCGTGCCGGGCTCTTCTGCCGGCACTCCGATCCTTGGTGGCCCAGTTGGGCCCTGGGTCGCGCTGCGCAAGGCCCCTCCCCTTTTAAGAAGGGAAGGAAGGCCTGCAGTACCGCAGCACGACATTCCCTCGCAGCGCCCCAAGAGGGAGGCGGGGCGCTTCCAGTAGCGCCCTGCTTCCCTCTTGGGGCGCTACCGATGAATTTCAGCCGCGGGGGTGCTGATTTTTTCGGGACACTAAAAGTAGCACCCCTACGAAGTTAATGCCCCAAAGGGGGCGCAACTCCATTTTTCCCCCTAAATGTCAGCTTGGTTCAGTTGGTAGGATTCTTGCCCCTGAGTCAGAAGGTTACAGGTTCAAATCTCACTAGATTTGACCACATAATCTATATGGACTGCTTAGTCCTTCATTGTCATCGTGCTGTCGTTCAGATGAGACCTTAAACTGAGGTCCTGTCTCTTGTCCGTCTGCTTGGGTAGGTGTAAAAGATCCCATGGCACTATTTGAAGAGGAACAGGGAGTTCTCCCAATGTCCTGGTCAACATTCCTCATTCATCCTGCATCGCCAAAACAAACCCCCCCCGCCCCCTAGATTATCTGGTCATTCATTTGCTGTTTGTGGGTTACTACATAACAAAAGCAATCCATTCCTGAGCATCCAGAGCTTTGAGCACAGAGCTTGGTGAAGACAAGAGTTCGGTGAATCTGCTAAACAGCATGAATTGAAAACAGAGTGAGGACTTTAAAAACAGGAATTTGGTGAAAGTGTTAAGTAGGTGAAGGGGGTGCTAAGTAATTTAAACCAAGGAGCATCAGTAAATATATAAATAATTAATCTGTAATTAATTAGATCTAAGGGGATCGAATTAAAATTAACTAAGAGGATACCAACATTAAAGAGATCTGAATTACATTAAATAAAAATCTGGTATACATAAATAATAGGAGTTATGGGGATATCAAACTAAAACCTATATATAATATAAGATATACATACACACTATATATCATATGTACATATTTCATATGTATATAATATATGTAGGTATCTAATATATATGTATCTAATATATATGTACAGGAAACTCTTAATCGGCACCTAAATATCCGGAAAAATCTCTTAACCGGCAAAATTCAGGAGTAGGTTCAGGTAAGTTTTACTATATATTAGTGGCTGTGTAACCGGGGCTCCTGCACCTGTGGCCGTGTACGGGGCTCTCGTACTTTGGTAAGTATACCTCTCTGTAATCCGGACTTTTTGTTCAACCGGCACCATGCTGGTCCTGTCAGTGCCGGATAGAAAAGAGTTCCCTGTATATGTATCTAATACAGGAAACTCTTTGGTATCCGGCACCGACGGGACCGGGATGGTGCCGGTTGATTAAAAATTCCGGATGACGGAGAGGGTTGTCTACCGAGGCTATTTATAACAAACAAAAATTAAAAAAATCAAGAAATGTGCAGTATACAGTAATTGGACTTCCGACAGCGCCAAGAAGCCGAGTAGTGGCAGTTTGGAGAACTACTCCCACTGACTAACTCAGCCACCGCGGGAGACTCGGACTCGGCAACATTTCCGATTATTGAGGTGTTGTTTTTGGAGTATGAATTTTGCCGGTTAACAGAGAACTCTGGATATTTAGGTGCCGTTTAAACGAGAGTTTCATATCTAAAATATATATATGTATCTAATATATATGTGTGTGTATGATGGGACAGCTGAGACCTGTTGCCTGAAATTCCTGTGCCATATGGGAACACCAGGATGTTCCATATGTCATGGATAACCACGTGAGCAGAAAGTGCCTCAGAGCTGCTCGAACTCGAGCATAGGGTTTCTGAGATTGAGGTGGGGCTGGAGTCACTGCAGTGCATGCGGGAGGGTGAGAATTTCCTGGATCACACGTTCCAGGAGGTGATCACCCTGCAGCCACAGAGAGTTCAGGAGGATAGTAAGTGGGTGGCCATCCGACAGGTTAGGAAGAGGCAGGCAGTACAGGAATCCTCTGGGAGTGTGTCACTCTCAAACCAGTTTTCAGCATTGAATACCAGTGAAGGTGACGACACCTCGAGGGACTGCAGTCTAGAGTACATCCACGGCACCATGGGGAAAATGACTGCATGGGGGGGGGGGGGCGGCACAGGATTACTCCCAGTGCCACATGCTAGTGATTATAGAAGCAGTAAGATAAGCCATGTTAGCATGTGGCTGGAGAAGTGGTGCAGGAGGGAGGGCTTCAGATTCCTGGGGCATTGGGACCAGTTCTGGGGCAGGAGAGACCTGTATAAAATGGATGGGTTGCACCTCAACAGAGCTGGGACGAATGTCCTCATGGGTAGGCTAACTGGTGCTATGGAGGAGGGTTTAAACTAATTTGACAGTATTGATCGCAGATACTGTTACAGCAGTAAATAAGGATGATGTACTTGAAGGTTCAAAGCTAACCAAATTAGTAACAATACTGTGGAGGAGGAATTTCTGGAGTGTAAACGGGATGGTTTCCTGGACCAATATGTCGAGGAACCAACAAGAGATCAGGCCATCTTAGACTGGGTATTATGTAATGAGAACGGATTAATTAACAATCTTGTTGTGCAAGGCCCCTTGGGGAGGAGCGATCATAATATGATGGAACTCTTCATTAAAATGGAGAGTGAAGTAGTTGACTCAGAAACTAAGGTCCTGAATTTAAATAAAGGAAACTACAATGGTATGAGGCACGAGTTGGCTAGGATGGATTGGGGAACGTTACTTAAAGGGTTGACAGTGGATAGGCAATGGCAAACATTTAAAGATCGCATGGATGAACTACAGAATTTGTTCATCCCTGTTTGGCATAAAAATAAAACAAAACAGGTGACTCAACCGTGGCTAACAAGGGAAATTAGGGATAGCATAAGATGCAAGGAGAGGACATATAATTTGGCCAGAAAAAGCAGCAAACCTGAGGATTGGGAGCAGTTTAGGATTCAGCAAAGGAGGACAAAGGGATTAATTAAGAGGGGGAAAATAGATTATGAGAGTAAGCTTGCAGGGAACATAAAAACTGACTGTAAAAGCTTCTATAAATATGTGAAGAGAAAAAGATTGGTGAAGTCAAGCGTAGGTCCCTTGCAGTCAGAATCGGGAATTTATAATGGGGAACAAAGAAATGGCAGACCAATTAAATATATACTTTGGTTCTGTCTTCACAAAGGAGGACACAAATAACCTCCCAGAGATATCGGGGAACATAGATGAGAGGGAGGAATTGAATTAAATCACTATTTGTAGGGAAATGGTGTTAGGGAAATTGACGGGATTGAAGGCCGATAACTCCCCAGGGCCTGATAATCTACATCCTAGGGTACTTAAGGAAGTGGCCCGAGAAATAGTAGATGGTCATCTTCCAAAATTCTATAGACTCTGGAACAGTTCCCAGGGATTGGAGGATAGCTAATGTAACCCCACTATTTAAAAAGGGTGGTAGAGAGAAAATGGGGAATTATAGACCGGTAAGCCTGACATTGGTAGTGGGGAAAATGCTAGAGTCTATTATAAAAGATGTAATAGCAGAGCACTTGGAAAACAGTGACAGGATCGGACAAAGTCAACATGGATTTACGAAAGGTAAATCATGCTTGACTAATCTACTGGAATTTTTTGAGGATGTAACTGGTAGAATAGATAAGGGAGAACCAGTGGATGTGGTGTATTTGGACTTTCAGAAGGCTTTCGATAAGGTCCCGCATAAGAGATTAGCGTGCAAAGCTAAAGCACATGGGATTGGGGGTAAGGTACTGTCTTGGATAGAGAACTGGTTGGCAGACAGGAAGCAAACAGTTGGAATAAACGGGTCTTTTTCCGAGTGGCAGGCAGTGACTAGTGGGGTACCACAGGGATTGGTGCTAGGACCCCAGCTATTCACAATATATATAAATGATCTAGACGAGGGAACAAGATGTAATATCTCCAAGTTTGCAGACAACACAAAGCTGGGTGGGCGTGTGTGCTGTGAGGAGGATGCAGAGAAACTCCAGTATGATTTGGACAGGTTGGGTGATTGGGCAGATGCATGGCAAATGCAGTATAATGTGGATAAATGCGAGGTTATCCACTTTGGTGGCAAAAACAGGAAGGCAGATTATTATCTGAATGGCAATAGGTTGGGAAAAGGGGAAGTGCAATGAGATCTGGGTGTCCTTGTGCGCTAGTCGCTGAAGGTAAGCATGCAGGTGCAGCAGACAGTTAAGAAGGCAAATGGTATGTTGGCCTTCCTAGCGAGAGGATTCGAGTACAGGAGCAAGAATATCTTGCTGCAGTTGTACAAGGCCTTGGTGAGACCACACCTTGAGTATTGTGTGCAGTTTTGGTCACCTTATCTGAGGAAGGATGTTCTTGCCATGGAGAGAGTGCAGCGAAGATTCACCAGACTGATACCTGGGATGGCAGGAATGACGTATGAAGAGAGATTGGGTCGATTAGGCTTATATTCGCTAGAGTTTAGAAGAATGAGAGGGGATCTCATTGAAGCTTATGAAATTCTAACAGGAGTAGACAGACTAAATGCAGGAAGGATGTTCTCGATGGCGGGCGAGTCCAGAACCAGGGGTTACAGTCTAAGGATAAGGGGTAAGCCATTTCGGACTGAGATGAGGAGGAATTTCTTCACCCAGAGAGTGGTGAACCTGTGGAATTCTCTACCACAGAAGGCAGTTCAGGCCAATTCATTAAATATATTCAAGAAGGAGTTAGATATATTTCTTAAGGCTAAAGGGATCAAGGGATATGGGGAGAAAGCAGGGACAGGGTACTGAATTTGGATGATCAGCCATGATCTCATTGAATGGCGGAACAGGCTCGAGGGGCCAAATGGCCTACTCCTGCTCCTATCTTCCATGTTAGAATCTATTTGGTTAGAATTAAGGAAAATTCGAGGAGCTATTATGCTACTGGGTGTATACTATCGGCCATCAAATAATGGGAAGGAGATAGAGGGGCAAATTGCAGAAAGGTGTATGAACTTTAGTGTAGTGATAATGGAGGACTTCAATTATCCTAATATAGACTGGGGAAAATAACAGTGTAAAGAACAAAGAGGGGGAGGAATTCCTAAAATTTGTAGAAGAGAACTTTCTTAATCAGTATGTTTCCGGCCCAACGAGGAAGGAAGCAGTGCTGGATCTAATTCTGGGGAATGAAGTGGAGTGGGGCAAGTGGAGCAGCTGTCAGTGGGGGGCACATTTGGGAAACAGTGATCACAATGTCATTAGATTTAGAGTAGTTTTAGAAAGGTCAAGGAAAAATAAAATATGAAAATACTCAACTGAAAGAGCTAATTTCAGTGAGTTGGCCCAGGTGGATTGGAGTCAAAAATTGGCAGGTAAAACAGTAAATGAGCAATGCAAGTCCTTCAAAGAGGAAATGGTTCGTGTACAGTGTGGACACATTCCCATCAGGGGGAAAGGAAGGGCATCCAAAGCTAGAGCTCCCTGAATGAAAGATATAGCGATTAAAATGAAACAGAAAGAGGACATTTATGATGTCAGGTTCATAATTCAGTGGAGAACCAAGCTGAATAAATAAAAGAACAGAGCAGAACTGAAAAAGAGAGCTTTTTGAGAATAGATTAGCGGGTAACATAAGAGAGAACCTAAAAGTCTTTTATAAACATATAAATAGTAAAAGGGTAGTCAAGGATGAGGTAGTAGAGAAATTGGATAGGATAAAAATAAAGAGGTACTTAAAAAGTCACCCGGTCTGGATGGAATGCATCCTTAATTGACGGGAAATAAGGGTGGAAATTGCGGAGGCTCTGGCCACAATCTTCCAATCCTCCTTGGAAAAGGGCGTGGTGTCGGAGGACTGGAGGATTGCAAATGTTACGTTCAAAAAAGGGGAGAGGAATAAACCCAGTAACGACAGGCCAGTCAGCTGAACATCGGTGGTGGGGAAACTTTTAGAGACAATAATCCGGAAGAAATTAATTGCATTTGGAAAAATATGGGTTGATAAATGAAAGCCAGCGTGGATTTGTTAAAGACACATCATGTTTGACTAACTTGATTGACTTCTTTGATGAAGTAATGGAGAAGGTTGATGAGGCTAGTGCGGTTGATGTATATATGGACTTTCAAAACTGCGTTTGATAAAGTACCACATAAGAACATAAGAACATAAGAAATAGGAGCAGGCCAAACGGCCCCTCGAGCCTGCTCCGCCATTGAATAAGATCATGGCTGATCTGATCCTAACCGCCAATCCACTATCACAGAACCATCTCCTGAATCTAACAGAATTAGACACACGAAATAGGAGCAGGATTAGGCTACACGGCCCCTGGGCCCGCTCCGCTACCCACAGGGCCATGACCGATCCGAACCTAGACTCATGTCCAAATTCCTGCCCGCTCCCCGTAACCCTTAATTCCCTTTACTTCTAGGAAACTGTCTATTTCTGTCTTAAATTTATGTAATGATGTAGCTTCTACAGCTTTTTGGGGCAGCATATTCCATGGACCTACCACCCTCTGAGTGAAGTAGTTCCTCCTCATCTCAGTTTTGAAAGAGCAGCCCCTTATTCTAAGACTATGCCCCCTAGTTCTAGTTTCACCCATCATCGGGAACATCTTCCCCGCATCCACCCGATCCAACCCCTTCACAATCTTATATGTTTCAATAAGATTGCCTCTCATTCTTCTGAACTCCAATGAGTAGAGTCCCAATCTACTTAACCTCTCCTCATATGTCCATCCCCTCATCCCCGGGATTAACCGAGTGAACCTTCTTTGTACTGACTCGAGAGCAAGTGTGTCCTTTCTTAAGTATGGACACCAAAACTGTACGCAGTATTCCAGGTGCGGTCTCACCAATACCTTGTACAACTGAAGCAATACCTCCCTATTTTTATATTCTATCCCCCTAGCAATGAAAGCCAACATTCCATTGGCCTTCTTAATCACTTGCTGCACCTGCATACTAACCTTTTGAGTTTCGTGCACCAGGACCCCCAGATCCCTTTGTACTTCAGTACTTTCCAGTTTCTTGCCATTAAGATAATAACTTGCTCTACGATTTTTCCTGCCAAAGTGCATAACCTCACACTTTCCAGTATTGTATTCCATCTGCCAAATCTCTGCCCACTTACTTAGCCTGTCTATGTCCCCTTGCAGGTTTTTTATGTCCTCCTCACGCACTACTTTCCCTCCCATCTTAGTATCATCTGCAAACTTTGATATGTTACACTCGGTCCCCTCCTCCAAATCGTTAATATAGATTGTAAAGAGTTGGGGACCCAGCACTGACCCCTGCGGAACACCACTAGTTACTGATTGCCAGTCTGAGAATGAACCATTTATCCCAACTCTCTGCCTTCTGTTAGATAGCCAATCCTCTATCCATGCCAGAATATTACCCCCAATCCCGTGATTTTTTATCTTAAGCAATAATCTTTTGTGTAATAGACTTTAGAAAAATTGAAGCCCATGGGATTAAAGGGGCAGTGGCTGCATAGATATGTAATTGACTAAGGGGCAGAGAGTAGTGGTGAGCGGTTGTTTTTTAGACTGGAGGGATGTGTTCAGTGGTGTCCCCTAAGAGTTGCTGTTGGAACCACTGCTCTTTTTGATATATATTACATGACCTGGACTTGGATATACAGGGCATAATTTCAAAGTTTTTAGATGACACGAAACTCAGAAGTGTAGTGAACAGTGAGGAGGATAGTAACAGACTCCAGGAGCGCATAGACAGACTGGTGAAATGAGCAGACACATGGCAGATGAAATTTACCACAGAGAAGTGTGAAGTAATTCATTTTGGTCGGAAGAATGAGGAGAAGCAATATAAAGTAGATGATACAATTTTAAATTCTCTTTAGTGAAGACAGATGGAACTGAGAAACCTGGGGGTGTATGTACACAAATCTTTGAAGGTGGCAGGACAAGTTGAGAAGGCTGTTAAAAAGGCATACGGGATCCATGGCTTTATAAATAGAAACATAGAGTACAAAAGCAGGGAAGTTACGCTAAAACTTTATACAACACTGGTTAGGTCCCAGCTGGAGTATTGTGGCCAATTCTGGGCACCGCAATTTAGGAAGGATGTCAAGGTCTTGGAGAGGGTGCAGAGGAGATTTACTGGAATGGTATCAGGGATGAGGGATTTCAGTTACATGGAGAGACTAGAGAAACTGGGGTGGTTGTTCTTGGAGCAGAGAAGATTATGGGGAGATTTGATAGAGGTCATCAAAATCTTGAAGGGTTTTGATAGAGTAAATAAGGAGAAACTGTTTCAAATGGCGGAAGGGTCAGTAACCAGAGGTCACAGATTTAAGGTAATTGGCAAAAGAGCCAGAGGCAACATGGCTGGGGGGGGTAAATTTGCACAACGAGTTGTTATAATCTGAAATACACTGCCTGGAAGGGTGGCAGAAGCAGATTCAATAATAACTTTCAGAAGGGAATTGGATAATTAATTGAAGGGGGAAAATTTGCAGGGCTATGGGGAAAGAGCAGAGGAGTGGGACTAATTGGAGAGCTCTTTCAAAGAGATGGGCCGAATGACGGCCTCCTATGTTCTTTCTTTCCTCCTTTACACATTATAGTGAATAGTCTGAGAACTGAAATGTATACCAAGTACTTTTTGGTTTATTTGACTCATAAAATGTACTTTTGTTTGATCCCATAGAAAATCTTCTGAACTTTAGTTACTTCCTGTACATTTCTCCATCATGACCGTTCGCTGTTCTATGGCATTTCATTGGGTTTTCAGCTGATTTTTGACAAGGTCACCTGATCTTTTCATTCCCTTCACAGTTTGACACAATGGAAACCACACAGGGTAGATGCTGAGAGGTTGTTTCCCCTGGCTGGAGTGTCTAGAACTAGGGGGCATAGTCTCAGGATAAGAGGTCGGCCATTTAAGACTGAGATGAGGAGGAATTTCTTCACTGAGGGTTGTGAATCTTTGGCATTCTCTGCCCCAGAGGGCTGTGAATGCTGAGTCTTCGAGTATATTCAAGGCTGAGATAGATTTTTGGACTCTAGGGGAATCAAGGGATATGGAGATTGGGTAGGAAAGTGGAGTTGAGGTCGATGATCAGCCATGATCTTATTGAATGGTGGAGCAGGCTCAAGGGGCCACATGGCCTACTCCTGCTCTTATTTCTTATGTTCTTATGTACATGTTCTCTCTATATAGGGACATTTATAATTACATTTCTTTTCCTTTTTCGAACAATACTTTTTATGGAGAGCTGTTTTTTCTGTGTATGAAATCGCTATTGCCTGCCTAGGCAACGTAAACTTCTAGCAAGAGCAACTTTGCCAGTGCCACTCTAAGCCAACAACCAGAGGGCGTATGATCTTGGTTTTCACAAAGGTAATCCCTGGGCATAAAAGAGAGGTGGCGGGGATGCAGATCCATCATATTTTGCCAGTATGTCAATATATATTTTTGGGTATTGGTCAACTTATCATGTTTTTCTGTTGCTCTGAAACAATAGCTCATCAGTATTATTTGAATTCCATTGGTAACCCATTTATTTTAAATGGTTTACTGCCAGCAGTAAAATAATACTAGGCTATTTTCTGCAAATGATGAATGCTTTTTTCTTCGGGTAGCTTACACTGTCTTTTGGACGTTAGGACAGGAGCCCTCCAGAGTGTCTTGGTGTTTGCATGTGTCCCCTGCCTCTCACATAAACGTTGTTGGCGAACCACAGTGTACGAGTACAGACTGAAGGGGGAGGGAGAGAAATTGTGCTCCAATTTGATCCCTGGCCTCTGCTTGCTGCCTCCTTACAGCAATGCGGCACAGATCGAGAACTCAGCAGAGCAGAGGAAGGGAACAGGTTTCCCTCCCCCACTCAGTAGTGTCACATGATAGTGCTCCAGTGTGCTACTCCTTTCCTGAAGGTGTTTGATGTTGCTCTTTTTCTTGTTTCTGGCAGGTTTAGAATTTACAAAACCCAAATTAAGTAGCTTATGGAGCAGACAAAATCTCTTAAATCTTTAGACTCTGGCAAATATCTGAAAATACTCCAAAACACTAAGAAGGAAATATTTCCAACCTGACATAAGAAGTAGGAGCAGGAGTAGGCCATACGGCCCCTCGGGCCTGCTCCGCCATTCAATAGGATCATGACTGATCCGAACCTAGACTCACGTCCACTTCCCTGCCCGCTCCCCGTAACCCCTAATTCCCTTATCAGCTAGGAAACTCTATCTCCGTTTTAAATTTATTTAATGTCGCAGCTTCCACAGCTCTCTGAGGTAGCAAATTCCATAGATTTTACTACCCTCTGAGTGAAGAAGTTTCTCCTCATCTCAGTTTTGAAATGGCAGCCCCTTATTCTAAGATTATGCCCCCTAGTTCTAGTCTCACCCATCAGTGGAAACATCCTCCCCGCATCCACCCGATCAAGCCCCCTCACAATCTTATATGTTTCGATAAGATCGCCTCTCATTCTTCTGAATTCCAATGAGTAGAGGCCCAACCTACTCAACCTTTCCTCATAAGTCAACCCCCTCATCTCTGGAATCAACCGAGTGAACCTTCTCTGAACTGCCTCGAGAGCAAGTATATCTTTTCTTAAATATGGAAACCAAAACTACGCAATATTCCAGGTGTGGCCTCACCAGTACCCTGTATAACTGAAGCAAGACTTCCCTGCTTTTATACTCCATCCCCTTTGCAATAAAAGCCAAGATTCCATTGGCCTTCCTGATCACCTGCTGTATCTGCACACTAACCTTCTGTGTTTCATGCACCAGGACCCCCAGATCCCTTTGTACTGTAGCACTTTCTCTCCATTTAGATAATAACTTGCTCTTTGATTTTTTTCTGCCAAAGTGCATAACCTCACACTTTCCAACATTATATTCCATCTGCCAAACTTCTGCCCACTCACCTAGCCTGTGTATTCCCTTTTGCAGGTTTTTTATGTCCTCCTCACTCACTGCTTTCCCTCCCATCTTTGTATCATCGGCAAACTTGGATACGTTGCACTTGGTCCCCTCCTCCAAATCGTTAATATAGATTGTAAAGAGTTGGGGTCCCAGCACTGACCCCTGCGGAACACCACTAGTCACTGATTGCCAACCCGAGAATGAACCATTTATCCCAACTCTTTGTTTTCTGTTAGATAGCCAATCTTCCACCCATGCCAGTATATTACCCCCAATCCTGTGATTTTTTTATCTTGTGCAGTAATCTTTTGTGTGGCACCTTGTCAAATGCCTTTTGGAAGTCCTCCTGCAGGTACCCTTCAGATGACCTTTCACCCCGCAGCATTTGTGGCAATAGCAGGGTTTTTTTGTTGCTGAGGCTGGACGATTAAGGTTTCATATTTTAAAATCGGCAAAAGATGGAAAATGTCTGTTTGTAACCTATATAATTCCATTTGACTGCTTGTTACAAATGGAATTATGAAATATATATTTATACTAAGAGGATTTCATGGAAATACACTTTTCATTGGAGAGGTACTTGTGTTGAACTGTTTAAGACCAGACTCTCTGGTTTTAGGTTACATACTGCTGATTTTGGGCTGAACTGAGATGAGCTTCAGGGGTCGGTCCAAGGGCAGGCATTTGTTCTTTTTTCCCACTTTTAAATTATAAATGAGATTTGCTTGCTGCTTTCTTCACAACCAACATAAAAGAGCAAGCATAGAAGAATGGTTTCACTCATTTACGTTTCCATTCATTTTCTCAGTGTGTGCACGAGTGCTTGTGTATACAATAGTAGAGATGGATCAGTTGTTTAGTATGTATAATGCTTCATTTAGAGCTTGAGGTAGGAGCTGCTCATCATGTTTGTCTATGTGTGATTTTCACTGCACATAACTGCATCGAGTGGGGGCTCACTATATCAACCACTGTTAAGTCAACCTAATTTATCTATTTAGATTTTAAAATGGTTACAATGATTGTAAAAACAAAATAAGCTGCTTTAAAGAAAGGCACCATCAGCAATTTACTAAATCCTTCCATTTTCATGAATAGTTTTGTCTTTGGACAAATAAAACACTTGAAACATTGTACAGCACAAGTCTAAGACCCTTCAGTCGCTTTCCAGAGTACTTGTGTACATTGAAGAATGTCAAGGACAAAGTGATCCTGATATGGATGTAATCAATAATCTTCTCTCCTGTTTATGAAATGTGACCAGTGACAAGATGCTGTAATCCCTATCTTAAATTGTGTCCTTGCAGACATTACACTACAGTGGCTTATTCAGCACTCCAAATCGAGGCGTTGCTGAGGTTGGTCTCGCTTTGCAGAAGATTGTAAACAGCCTACCCATCCTATGTACCTTGGAAAGAAGTATGGAAGAGCAAAGCCTAACTCAGCTGGGACTGAGTCTTTCAACCCCAGTTCCTGTTAACATGGACTCTAAGATTTCTTCTTTGTGTTCCTCTCTGACTTTAGGTCATTTTTTTACATTTAAAAAGAAAATTAATTTGTGCCATTCAACAGTAATGCAGAGTAATCATAAACCATTTCTGTAAGCCTCAGACACATGGCTTCATTATTTGAATGATGCCTCTGTAAAAAAAAAAAACTAAAAAAAAACCTGCCTATAACCTTTTTTAACAGGCTGCTATCCTGGTTGTGTATTTTTCATTTTGCATGTGGTGTATTCATATAGTGCAGTATTTCTATGTAAGATTACTGATCAAAAATGCACAGCACTATTTAAAATAACTACGGATTGCTTGAACACTAATGAAGACATGCTCCTGCAATGTTAAAAATAATCATATTGAGACAGAGTGTGGAGACAGGAGCAGGCTAGCAAGATTTTGTTGATTGGTAGGGATGCCTTCATTTCCCCATTTTGACACTGATATGGATTGCACTTTAATACTAACACTGAAGATAGCTCTTTCAAATTTTTCCCCCCTCGAGCAGCATCTACATCCACAGTGCGGCAAGAAAATCCACCGAGCTTTTTCTTCATAATTTAATTTAAATTTCTTTACTCTCATCTTTTATGAATGCAAATAAGTTGTGAGCCATAAACATAACCTAACGAGTTGATACTATATTGAAAGAAGACTGGAGATTGATTTTATTGCTCGTCAGTCTAGTGCACCATTACTAATTTCAGCTTGTATTCCATGAACCTCAATGTGAGAACAGCACCAGATAGGCCTGCTATAAATGTTTTAATAGCTACGGGACACTTGACAACATCAGACACCACAAAGTGTAACATGGTGGCATCTAAGTTGTATCAGAATAAGAGCACACTTGAAATGCATTCCAACAATTGCTTGCAAACCAGTGCAGTCTGATGGTCGTAGCCTGCCCCAAGTTGGTATGTACATAGTGAGAAGGAAGTTTTAGTACAGTTTGATGTCAACATTGTCTTTAGATGAGAATCCGCTACATCACTCCAACAAGACTGTAATCAAGATCTATTCGATACGGCCGTGTTCTTTTACAGTAACAGACACGCTGCCATCCACTTCACATTTCAGTCCCTGTATTTTCTTCCACTGGGAAGTCTTGAAAGAACATTTAATTTGTGATAACTGTACGGAGCACATGTGACCTGCTTGTCATCTTAGTCCCTGTGATTTTTTTTTTGTTATGGCATTACCCGAAGGAGCATGGGTATACTGATGACCAAAAAATAAGGACTTTATTGTCAATGTGAACATTGATTCTTATGCTATAGACTTGACTAGCAGCTGTTGTTCAACAGTGCAAAAAGTGAATTGAATACATTCTAAATCTTGATTTGTTTCTGTCCAGCCTATCCTCTTGCAGGTGTCTTTCAGCAAAGATTTTTTTAAAAACTTGCATTTATAATAAGACCTTTAAGCTGTTTTGGTGGTGTTAATTGAGGGATAAATATTGGCCAGGGCAGCAGGAGAACTCCTCGCTCTTCAACTCGCATCATAGGATCTTTTATGTCCACCTGACTAAGCAGGGCCTCGGCTTAACTTCTCAATCAAAAGACGGCACCTCTGACAATGCAGCCACTCCCCCAGTTCAGTGTTGGCCTAGATTATGTGCTCAAGTGGAATGGGTTTTGAACCTATAACATTCTGACTCCGAGGCACTGGGCCAAGGTGACATTTGATGAGTTGCTGAGTGCAGTAGTTTAACCCTTGCTAAGTGACAGACAGATGTTTTGTATTTTAAAATGAGAGATGTAAAAGATTACTGAAAATATATGTAGCATTTCTGATACCAGTTTTTCCAGTGCTAAAAACGGAATTATGAAATGCGTTTCAGGTCAAAGAATTTAGTGGAGCAAACCCCTCCAATTCTCCTTTTCCACTAGTAAAATACAATTGTCATCTAATTTTAAAAAAATCATCGACCCTCTAATTTAAAAAAAATCATCGACCCTGTAACTTAACAATTGTTACATCACTATAAACTTTGAAAGCATGGGATGATTTTACATTTTAAAGTAGTTTTCATTTATTCGATGTACCCTAAATATAGTTATTTTATAAATTTGTGATTTATTAAAAGGGATACAATCTCTTTGAACAATTTTACAAAAGCTGAGGTGTTGAGTTATAGAAATAGTACCAGCCAAAGTTAAGGACAAGCATTCAATTTTTTTTGAGAGTTAAGAAGCCAATTCCTACGATCCAAGCAGAATTTAGGGGCTAGTGCTATTTTATAAGGTGCAGGGAAGAGAATACTTTCTGCATTTACTGTGTATCTTATTTTATACAATAGGTCAATCAACTTTTTGTTTCCATGGTAATTAAATAACACGATGATTTGATTACTTGGCATAACAGCAACTTCACGATGCCTGAAACACCACCAACTCTTCAATGTAACTGGCCCTGTTGTAATTGAAATTGAACTTTAATACTTTCTGTTGTAATACGTGACATTTAAACTGAGTATATCAGTAGGATGCTGGGTTTATTACTCATCAGTCATGGACTCTTGACGCCTGCATGTTGCTTCTGCAGGAGAACTGCATATCCCACTTTTTCTCATTGTGTTATCTATATATAGAACATATTTTAGATTGCCTTATCCATGAGGCATGTATATTAACCATATAAAGGTAAAAAATGAGACATAGCTCTAATAAGCTCTGTTCGCTTGTTCAGTATATATATAAAAAATGGCTATTAGTAATTTGCATTGCAACTGTTGCGCTGTCGCAGTTGTATTCAGTTTAGGAATGTGGATTTTTGACAATATATTAATACATTTTTGGTCAATAGAATCACAAGCATTCAATCCAATCTGCCATATTGGTGTGGTAATTCGCATTGTTCTACTGCATAGAATGGAACAGATGATCCCATTATGCAATATACAAATTTTCTTCAAATTTCCAATTGCCATTAAGATTTTTTCAGAAACGTTAGTTTTAATGTGCAATAAATTCTCCTGGAGTATCTGCATTGTAAACTCACACACACACCTCTGTGGCAACTGAGGTATAAAAATATTTCTAAATAAAAACAGCTTCTGGTGAGGGAGAAATGAATAGAAGGATTATGCAGATAGGGTTGGAGGAGGCTCATGTGGAGCATAAACACCGGCATAGACCAGTTGGGCCAAATGGCCTGTTTCTGTGCTGTAAATTCTATGTAACTTGACCGAGCTTGGGGGCTGGCACTAATCGGATAGCTCTTTCAAAGAGCTGGCACATGCACAATGGGCCGAATGGCCTCCTTCTGTGCTGTATAATTCTAACCAAGAGTTGAACATATTTTAAAAATTGGTAGGCACCTTTTCTTGATCAGCTTTAATTTTGAAAGAATGTTTTGGCCTTCTGATGCTCAATATTCCACCTAATTTTGAAGTGTATATACACAACAGTAATATGACTGGGTACCTCAGACTGACGGTGCTAACTGGAGCAATTTGATCTTTGTAAGTACAATAAAAAAAAATTAATTTCCTAGAGATAGAGACATGGTAGTAAGGTGTGGTGTATACTTGCAAACTAAACTTAAAAATTCTACGACATCTTAATGGAACGTAATGTCATTGAAAATTGAGATGAATCTGAAGCACTGTTTTGTTATAACTGGACAAACCCATACTTTAAGTAGGATTTGCAAACCTGATTCTTGTAGTTTAATTCTTCAATTCTAAAAAACTGGATGTTTTACTGGATTGCTCGGACAAAAGGTAAACTGTTAATCAACAGAAACAAACCTATTCAGGATATGATGAACTAATTTATAGAACTGTGGATTAGACAAGAATTCATGAGCAAAATAATTGGGTATGCTTTTCAGTACCTAATAGCATGACATTGGATGAACCTGCTGCTGTCAATGTTGTTTAACATCATATGTTCACTATCCAGTCATTGTTAGCAGAGGTTGGCTGTTAATTTACAATACAGTAATACTGTCTCCGGGTTCAGATGACTAATCACTCTTACTGTTGTTTATGTCATCTGAACCCTCGTATTGTAATTCAAGGACAGGCAACTAGGATCCTGAAAATATGTCAGCAAAATTACATTTCTAGTGGGCACCTTAGAACTTTATGGTGAATGTGCGTTGGTCACAAAGATTACATTTTGTGCCCACTTTTAAAGTGAAGCAATTCGTATAAGATGTTACATTAAACTAGAACAACTGGTAGTATTGATAATTTACAGTGTAAGTGAGCTTTAGAAGTCATCCACGTGTTTCAGAAGACTGATGTAAGAGTCTCTCTTAAATTTTACTTCAGAATTAAAAGAAAAACATTTTTCTGACACCCATGAATTGTAACTTTTTTCACCTTACGTGCTTCAGTGCCAAGGTGTCTGCCCCACCTGAATTCTTGTTTGGATGTGGGCAGAGGGAGAGGAGAATACAGCGTTGCAAGCCACAATACCAAAACAGTGTTGCCACTTGTAATGCATAAATCTCTACTTAATCCATTAGAATTCCCAAGTCAGCGGAATATGGAAGCCCTGAATCTCCTGCAAGTAGAAGCATGGCAGCACCAGTACAATGCAGACTTCACACTACTATTTCAGTTATGTATAATAATGTTTTTAATATGAAATAAATGTATGGATTACTTTTTGCTTATGCTGCCTGACACAAAAGTGTACAGATTTAAACTGTGGCCTTAGCTTAGCATGTTTACAGTCTTTACCAGTAAGTACTTGTTTTATTCTCTGTACTGTACTATATGCAAAGGTGAAGCCAAAATTGTAGAGATTTTTAACAAAGTATTGTAATAACCCAATACTGCAGTGACACACGGCTGTTATTAAACAATGTTGTGAACAAAATTATATATACTTCAAATAAAATCACAACAGTATAGTAATAAAATTGAACTTGTGTGGTTAACATGTCAGTCGCAGGAACAGTGTTAATGTTCTTCGAGCAGGCCAAGGACGGAGTTCAAATCTAGATATTTGAGGAGGTAGCAGCTGAAATGTTATTTTCACAATCCACACCTGATATGTTTTAATAAAATTAATTTAGTGTCTAGCTAATGAAAACAATTAAACATTTGAAAAAACTAATGTACATACAGCTCTTCCAACTGGAATTCCAAATCATAACATTCAACATATTAAAGTGAAAGTGTGGCCCTCGTCAGAGAGAGGGATCTTTCATTGATTAGCAAAAACAATTGTCCATTCCATTGGCCACTGGATGTGGCTAATTAACTACAAATACTGTGAAGTATATACACAACACATGCGACAGTACAGTAGTAGGAAACAGTAATTCCAGTATTCACTTTGAGATGGTGTCAAATTCAGATAAAGGTGCGGATGTCGGGTTTGTACCACACCAGTCATTTAGATTCTGTTGGGACTCTGCTTTGTCTCATCCCAAATTAAATCAATGACATGATTTTAAAAGGTCTCGTGCAGCGTCTTTTCTTACTGACTAGATACCAAGCGGTAAATTTAAAAAATAGAAATTGATTTTTTAAAAATTGTCTGCCGTTAATCTCAATGGGCAGAAGTAAGTGATTTCCAAACGGAGTCTGAATTGCAGCAGCAGCCAGGTTAGCAGTGATCTTCCTGCAGAGGCCCATGAATAGCCATTTATAAAATTGACCTGCCCAGCATAGCTTGAGTCTTACAATACCACCACAAGCAATGTTTGATGCTGAATCGATGTTAATGTGATGTTTAAACTGCAAACACATTCGAATTGAGAGCAGGAAATAGATTCTAGAATTATAGCCTTAACAAACTTGATCTTCAGAATTTAACCTTTTGGTCATAAATGGGCCCCAGTATACTTTTGAAAAGTATAGTTTGTGTGTGAGTGAGTGAATAGCAGCTAATGACCAAGCTCTTTCAATTTGAAGAGTGTTACAAATGAAAGATGGAAGCATGCATCTAATGTAAAGCAGGCTGTAATCAGTTCCATAGTTGTTATTGTTTTACCGCTCTTCATAGATTTATCCAAAACTAAAATATCCAATCGTAACTGTGTCGTATATTAAAAAATATCCCCATCGTTATTGAAATCTCCATTAGTTTCAGATATTAAAAATAAGCTTGGTATCTCAGTCAAGCTGTTCTACTTTTCCCATTAGTATAGATTGTCTTGGAGTTTTTGCTCTTGGCACAATGCACACGTAGTAACACGTTAGACAACACGTCCTGGTAGTAGCTGAGCAAGATCCATCCCGGCAAGTACATTAAGGTGATGAGGCCCATGAAATTAAGAGGGTAATGAGAGTAATCCCAAGAGCAGGCGTCATAGTGCCGGAGCCCCAGGCCCCAGGTGAACTCCCAGGTGTAGATGAAGAGGATGTAAACGGGCAACCTTTGCCAAGTGTTCCAGCCCAGGCGGTAGTGCAGGTAGAAGTAGAGCTTCTCCACCACGAAGCTGCAGCTGCCGTACATGAAGAAGGACCAGAGCGACGTGTGGCCCAGCAGCGTGCGGTCCGACTTCTCCACCAGGTTGAAGATGGAAGTGAAGAAGATCTCGTCCAGGAAGCCGTGCATGCCGTAAAAGACGAAGCGCGCGGAGTCGGGCAGCCCCTGCGGCGAGGGGAAGCGCTCGGCCAGCGGGCTCCGGCCGCCTCTCTCGGTGCGGTGGCACTGCAGCCGCAGGAACCGCTTGAGGAAGAGCTGCGAGTCGTAAAGGGCCAGCAGGTAGTGGAGCAGCACGGTGAGCAGGGAAGAGCCCGAGCCCGGGCCCGGGCCGGCTACCAGCTTGGCCACCAGGGTCTGCAGGCCCACGTAGACCGAGGGGTAGAGCACCAGGTGGAAGACCAAAGGGCGCCCTTGGAAGTTCCTCTTCTGCAGGTAGAGCTTCTCCAGGGCGAAGTGAGCGAGCGAGTGCACGACGCCCAGGTAAGGCGACGAGAAGCCCAGCATCTTCAGGTCGCTGGTGTGGACGAAGCGCTGGACCGAGGACAGCAGGACGTCCAAGGTGATGCCGTGCATGCCGTAGAAATACAAGCGCATCCAAGTGGGCAGCGACGGGCTGGGGCGGCCGGGGGTTTCAGCACCGGACAGATCCTTGAGCCGGGAGGAGGAGGAGGAGGGAGGCAGACGGCTTCGCTTGCTGCTCTGGCCGGGGCGGTCCGATGAGAGAAGCCGCTGAGCGTCGCGTCGTTTGCTGTTCATGATCTTGTAGCTTTGCAAATCCTCTTTCACCGTCCCCCCCGTCCTCCCGCCTCCCCCAAGAGAGATTAAGATTAAAGCCTGCTGTTTGCAAAGAGTTAAACACTTTGAAAATAAACAAATAACCAGTTTAAGGACTAGCTCATCTCGCTCTCTGTCCTCTGCAAAGGTTAGGAGCTTTGATTGTACATCCAGCCCCAGTTACCTGCCAGCAACAGCAGCAGCAACCTCGCCGTATGCACCAGATCCAGCAAATGCAAACGTAACGTCTCCACTCAGCAACCCAACACGTCCCACCTCAGACGCTGCCATTCTTAAAGCTGCATGCGTGCAGTTTCCCCCTCCTTCCCCTAAATAACCCTCGCCCCAGTAAGATCTCCCCCTCCTCAAGTTAAAACCGCTATACTTACCATGTTTCACATTTTAATAGATTGGAAATTATTCTGTGCAACTTGACAATAATAAGCATGAAATGCAATATTCCCCCCAGTTTGCATCATTTGTGTGCGCATTTTTTGTAAAGCCCCCCCCCCTATTTAAAACGTGCAACCGCTTGCACGAACCGAACCTCTTCCCCCCACCTTCATCTTTCGCTCCGAGCAATCCCGTCCCTTCGCTACAGCAGCAGGAGTTTAATTTATATATTTTTTAAACCCAAGAGGGACTATCAAGTGTCAGGGTGCAGATTGTGTGGAGATATCTGACTGGTGGAATAAGTCCCAAGGATTGTGAGGAAATAACCCCCCCCCCCCAGGAAATGTATCTGTTTAATTTCACCTGTCAAACATTCACAGCTTTTTTTATTCTCCCAGGGATTCAGCGGCAATCCTGCTGTAAACAAGAAGATGCGATGTGCTTTACTTTTCCCTCACGCAGATTATCTGATTTTTGAGGAAGAAAGCGATTTAAATCGATGTCTATTTATATTCTAAAGATGAACATATACAGGCGAGAAATTATTGTTGGCGATATCAGCCAATGAATGCTTAATGCTTGTACCTAATGTTCACCTGCTCAACGAACGGGAGGTGTTAACTGTTTATTTCAAAAGGAGTGTCACCTCTGTTAAAACAGCAGAAGAATGTTGCATACACGCGTTAAGCGTTTGCTAGTTATTCCAGCCTTTTAATAATCTGGACACAATTTGTAGAACTGAAAGACACACAAAAACCCCTTTAAAGCCGGATTGGCAACTCTCTGTCACAACACAGAAGTTTTCAGAAAACTTTGTTCTACTTGCCAAAGACTGGACACCGTGCATCAATAAAATTGCTTTATTGAGATCACTTTGCCAATATTCTATACATGCAGACTTGCTCTTTTTAACTATTTACAAAATGCTAAATTTCATGTTGCAAAATGGTTAAAAAAATGGAAATTGTTATTAGGTTACGTAGTTGGCTTTGAGAAGTGCGAGTGTGCAGATGTTGGTTGGTGAAGCCCTCCGTGGTTAACCAGCCTGCTGAAACTCGCTGTCTGGGCTCATTCATGAAGAATGGCCAGTGGGGGATCTCTCTCTCTCTCTCTCTCTCTCTCTAGATCCCATTGTTTGTGGGATAAAACCTGCATTTTGCAAATGAACAGAACAATTGCAAATGAACAGAACAATAAGAGTTCAGTTATTTGGAGTGTGGGGGGGGGGGGGGGGGGGTGTAGCGATCAGACGTTGTCTCACTTGAGTACATGGAAGCCCTGAAATCGTATCTGTCAGTTCTGATGGAAGGTCATCAACCTGAAACGTTAACTCTGTTTCTCTCTCCACAGATGCCACCTGACCTGCTGAGTATTTCCAGCATTTTCTGTTTTTATTTCAGAAGTCTTTCTGGATACATCTAGGAAGAATAGGCAGGTTGTCACTGTGCACTACCCAGGAATGGATGAAAACATTTCCCAAACCCCAAGCATGCCAACATTACTTGGAAGAGCAGATTCGACAGCTGGGCTATTGGGTGCTGACCACCATTCACCACAACATTAGCTGGAAGAATATTCACCAGTAGACTGCTGAAGATTGAGTCCACCCCCCAGTTAGTATAGCAGGATTTCTCCATTGACTCAATTTGTCAGAAACTAGACGTCCCCGCAAGATTACCAGCTAATTTAACCCACAGAATTTCAGCAGTTTCTGGGAATTCCAGGCTCAAAAACGGAGACGTTGAAACAAACAGTAATACTACCATTGATAAAATTACTCCATTTTCAGAAGCAGCTTTCCTACCATAATATTAAATGTATGCAAATAACAGATCTCAATGAAACAGTATTTGAAGAGCAATATCTAAAGGTCCTGACTAGCATTCTTTCCTCAACCAGCACCACCACAAACAGATTAATTAGCCATTCATCTCAGTTATTTATGGGACTTTGCTGTGTGCAAAACTGTTATCACATCCATCTATATAAGTGATTGCACGTCAAAGCAAATCATTCTATGTGAAGGACTTTGGGATGTTTATGACAGTCATAATAATACACTATATGCTTCCTTTAATTTTTAATTTGCTTTTATTTTATTTATAACCAGTATAACTTGTTCTGCCTAGTCTATATCCTTTTTTAGTTAAAACACTTTGTTTAGTGTTTTCCTCTGCCATTCTAGGACTCACTTTGATTGGTTGAAAACTGGCTTCACAGGCGGATTTATTTGTTGATCCAAGGTCCAGAATGGTCAAGATTGACATGGCCAGATCACAGAGCTGGTCAGCCTCTGGCCTGCTTTAAAATGTCAGACCAGGAAGCAGTACTGCTGGAGAAATGATCTCCTCCACGACACTGGCAGCTAAATCACGGCTGGATAACTCATCTGCAGTATTCTTAAAGTGAGCTTATTGCATATCTCTGTTACCATGGCTTCAGCCGTGCATGGCAACTACTTGCCTACCATGTCCCATGAGGACCTAAGAAAAGATGCTAAGGATAGGATGGCAATATTCATGTACACTGGAATGTTTCATCTCTACTTAAAACCTCAAGTGGAAAAAAGATGTCTCCTTCCCAGTGTGAGTTGCATTTGCTGCAGCTCACCACTGCCAAGTCCGCCATTCTAATCATTAGGCAGCATTACAATTAAAATTATGGAGTCAACTGACACCACTGTGCAGCCAATAAGCTGGAGATGGGGCGGGACTTATGGTTTTAATTTACCGAATTCATGACTGAAACCATAGCAGAGTCTCCCGAATACGGCGGGATTATTTCTCCAGCAAAATGCAGTGAGTGGAGGATAGCTACGTAATACAAATTATATGCGTAACATCAATCCCAATTATTTACAGCAGTGGCTGGTGGGGAATTGCCCAATCATCTTCATTCTGGCCAGGAGTTGTGGTGTCACTATATACAGCCATTGTAAGTCAGCCCACACAAGCAGTGAAACCCCGTTAGTGCCATCATTTGCAGTATGCAATTTTTAAGTCTGCAGGTTCAAATTGTTCACTGATAAACCAGCGATAGCATTTCTTGATAAGAAAATAGCAACTGACCAAAAACTGAACAATTGGGCCAAAGGATCAGGGATGTATTTGAATTCTGCATTTTACTATCTCCACTTAAAGATATATGTAAGCAATACTTAAAATTTCTCCCAATCTTTATTACAGTAAAAGACCCAATGGACTTATAATTTTCATCAATATATTCCATGCCACTGATTCTTTATCGTGTTACTTTAGGATATTTCAAGCTGCTCTGATAATCTAGTTGTTTGTCAAGTCCCCCGTGAAGAAATGGCTCTGGAAGATCTGGCATGGCTTCGCATGTCAACATTTATAAAAAGCATAGGTGTCATCTGTGGTTCAGTGGTGGCAATCTTGCCTCTGAGTCAGAACGTTGTGGGTTCAAGTCCCACTCCAGAGACTTGAGCACAAAATCTAGGCTGATACTCCAGTGCTGTACTGAGGGAGTGCTGTACTGTAGGAGGTGTTGTCTTTCGGATGTGATGTTAAATCGAGCCCCTATCTGCCTTCTCCCATGGCACAAGTTCTCCCCGGCACTGGCCAATATTTATCCCTCAACCAACACAGCTAAAACAGATTATCTGGTCATTTTCACATTGCTGTCTGTGGGACCTTGCTGTGCGCAAATTGCCTGCTGCGTTTCCTACATTACAATAGTGACTACACTACAAAAGAGTACTTCAGTGACTGGAAAGCGCTTTGGGACATTCTGTGGTCATGAAAGGCACTATATAAATCCAAGTTTTTTTTATATGCATCAAGCCACGAATAAAAGAAAATTCATTACTAGTAGAAGGATCTCACAGTGAGCAGAATATATCACTTCATAATCGTTTGGGCCCCATTTCACAGTACTGAGATTAAGTCCAAGGACTTAGAAAGTGTCCATTGTAAGGATCACAGAGGAAGCATACTTCCTGTAGACAACTGTCACTTGGAGTACTCAATTGCCAATCAATGGCAGGTGATGCAAGAGTAGGTTCACGTTCCTCAGGCACCAGTACTTGGGAATGAACAATCTGATAAAAAGAAAAAGGCCTTTATGAGCTGTGAGAGTACTTTTTGGCAAACGTGAGAGTTCAGAAACACAAAAGCGAAAACTGAGGCCTGATGCTTATGGGTCAGAGCGATGAGGAATGTTAAGGCCTGCCCACCCTCCAAAGACAAAATCCTGAAAAGCTTTGCCACTGGAATTCTTCCAGCAGCTTAAAATAAATCCTTAGAAAGGCACTCTCTGTGAAACGTTTGTGGAACCAAGATGTATTGGAGTTCTGCTTTTAATGACTGGAAATATTTAAACGCTCAGTGTTATCTGGAATTTCAAATGAAGCAGGCAGAAACCTCTGTTTAAAAGGTTGACATTTTGTAACGTTGACACTAATGTTTAGTGTCTATAGAACACAGACATATCTTAAACCTTTCAAATCACATTCTTGTTCTATAGGCAGTTTTCAAAATTTGATGCTGTACTTTTAAATTGCCCAAGAATTTATTAATTGCAACAATCTCGTTTGCTGCCTTTAACCTTACTTCATGCAACAAGTTCGGTGCTTATGGTCAAGTCCGACTTATTCGTTGCTATGGCAACAGCTTATGTTAGCTAAGCTGTTACCATAATCACACTGACTGCCTTTAACTCTCCCCCTCTCCCCGAGTGGCATTGGATAAAACAAGGCCTTTAATTGATTACAGTAGCTGACTGGAATATTATCATTAGAGACCTTTGGGAGAGGGAAATGAGTACAAAGGGTCCAAGTAGTCAACTAGTATTTGGCTCTCTGGACAGTTTGTTTCAGGCCTTTTATTATCCCCACTGGAAACATAGCTTTCAGCAAAACATAAAGTCCTTGACTTCATTGAGATCCTGTGACTGTGCTTCGTGCTCTGTACTGTCAGAAGGATGGTCACAAATGGCACAAAATTACTGGCTATTCAACATGTCCAGTTATCTGAGTATTATTGAAATAAAGTTTAACTTGTTATGTCATTGTACATATGTTCCAGAGATTGCAGTTTTGAAGAATTAACATTAAGTTATTAATTATCAGATTGATGAGAATGTCTTACATCAATCCAGCATAGTTTGACATTAAATATCTCTTTTAAAGCATGCCTTAAGTAGGATGTCTATATGCTGGAAAACACAACAGACAATTCTAGGTTCATGGAATTTTAATTGTGCTATTAGACCTCTCATGGTTCTGGGACAGTTAGGTCAGAGAATACACTGCTTTGTAAGGACAGGAGCATTGTAAAGTATAAAGCACAGTGTGTTGTACTGCAGCTGAAGTACAGCTGTGCGAAAATTAATGTGTCCCTTTAATACCATAATATCTAATTGATGTGCCTTCCTGGATCAGTTAGAGGCTAATTGTTCCTGACCAGTTCCTCAGGTCAATTAGAGGTGTACTAGCTTACTTTCCTTTACACTTTGTGTGACTTCTGAAGTCAATTAGAACTTCTGTTGGTGGGGAAGTTTCTCTGTGCATTGGAATTGATTTTTAAAAAAGTATAAAAGAGTTAAAGAAAACAAGTGTGCCACAAGTTTGCATATGTGATAGCTCAAGTGCGACGAACGCATCTCTAAACTATTACAGGTACTAGCAAATCTCATGTCTTTGATCCCATTGTGTTAGCGGTTAAGATGTTTTCTGCTGTGTTAAGGTACAGTATGATATAAGGACCTTAATTTATCATGATTGTAATAAAAACACAATTTCACTTATTCAATGTATTATGGACATCTTAACAGTATTATTGGGCTTGAATTAAGTGATTATGTTCATATTTTCATGTAAATTGTAAATTGATGGCATTGACTATTATGTATATTTTTAACCCATGCACTGAATTTTAAAACTTACCTTGATTAAAATACTCAGAAAGATAGCAGGGAAAATGCTCCAGGTTGCAAGTAGGTAGGAGTTGTATTACAGTACTGGCGGGGTAGGGGGTGTAGTCATGTGGTAGTGTTGGGAGGGGTCTAGAATCAGGGGGATAAGGTGGTGGGGTGTGGAAGGAAAAGAGGGGTTTTGGGCTCTGATTTTATTGAGGAGCGTGTTCCTTTGGCCTCAGTAATGGGAGAGGGTTCCAGGGTATGAGAGTGATATGTATGGAGTGTGACAGTGGTAGGAAGGTAGTATTTTGTTGTCGTAGCACTCAGATGGGCTTCCAGTATTTGGGATATCGTGTTGGATGTTTAGGAGCAATGAAAGATGGATGGTAGGGTTTGGGGGCATCAGGCAAAGGCTGGTTCTGGAAGTATTGAGGAAGGGGGTATTTGGGTGTGTGACTACTGGAAGTGGGTGCTAGGGTCTGGGCCTGTTGACAGGGTGTGTGGTATAGAGTTACTGGAGGGAGCAAGGATTTGAAACAGTTGAGGAAGGGGCCTTGGAGTCCTAGAGAATTGAAGGAGGGGTAAGGTATTATTGGGGGGCTGGATGCAGTAGTGTTTGGGGTCTCAAGTCTGGTAGTACTATTGAGTAGTGGGGGCTGAAGGAGAATGAAGGTTGTCAGCCTTCATGAATCCCTCCTATTTGATTTAAACAAAGTTTTCCCAGCCTTGAGATGAGAGGCTTGTTTTTTCAGGGCAGTTGGGGGTCTCATTTCATTGGGCCCCCTTCCCTTCCATCTCATACTGTCAGATACTGGCAACCCCGCCCAATACTTGCAGATCTTTACTCCACCCATGCTCCCAGGCACTACCTCCTTCATCCTCTTCGCACCATCAATGACTCCCCAGAATGTAATTTTCTGCTGTGCCCCAGGACATCTCTTCCAATGATTCCAGATCCCAGAACCTGTCCCATAATCCCATTGCTTCCAGAAACCCTTTCTGTGGTGCTCTTAAACCCCAGGGTTCCATCCCAATGCAGCCAGAACTCAGGACCCTTCCTCACCATACTGCTAGAACCTGAAACCCCAGCCCACTACTGTTCGATCCCAGGCCCCTCTCCCAGATCCCAGAGCTCCCTCTCCCTATGCTGATAAATCAGAGTCCATGATATAACACTCAAACTCACCTAGAGCAATGCCATGGGGCTTCACTTAGTATATAATTACATTAAAAGTCTTGCATATGGCATACATATATCTTACTTCCTATGTCAACATTTGGGATCAAGATTTTGCCATCACAGTTTACTGAATAGCTTAAAGTAAAACTGCAACAAATCAGAAGTTAAGAGGTAGGGAACCTACTCGTATGCATCAAAAATAACGTTAGTGGCTATAAAACGACAACGAAAATCTGCTAAGGACTTATGGAAACAACCAATCTTGAATGACCAATATTAAGTTTATCCGATAAATGTCTTTTGTGTCTTTTCATACCTTAATTAAAACTTTTAATTGAAGGCTTCAGCCTCTCTCAAAAGCCTGGGCTCCGACCTGCTCTTGTTACCTGGACCTGTGACCCTTTCATACACACGCAGAGGGAGACGGAGACATGCAAAAGGAGAGACAGACACTCGCCGACGTAAACTTACAAACAAGTACTGCCAGAGCCAGGACCTTCTGTCCGCCCCCGCCCCAAGCAGTGTTGTCCATTCTGTGCATTGCCCCCTCCCCTCACTCTTGACTGACACGAGGAAAGATGAAAATGAAATCAAAACTAAAGATGACCGACCACAAGGGAGTTCATATTCTGAATGATTACTTCCTCCATGTACTCACAAGGGTAACATGCTCTCCACAAACCGAGCTAACCAAAGTAAAATCAATGACTTTGGTATAAATGATATGGAAGTCCGAAACAGACTGAAAGGATTCAAAACACGTAACTCACTAGGAATATATTTTACATTTACACGATTCAGAAACTCAATGTAAAGTGGTCAAATTTGCTGATACCAAATTGGGAGGGGCAATGGAACTTGTTTAAGCAGCTCATCTATTACAGAATTAATGGGTAAAATATGTAAGGGGACAAAGATGGCAAATTAAATTTAATGCCGACAAATGTGATGTACTGTTATAGGAAGGAAAATTAAGTGGCACGTGCACTCCATGAATGGAGCTGAAATAGCTAAGAATGAAACCAAGAGTCCTTGGAGTCTTCACGCTAAACATGTCCAGAAAGACTTACATTTATATAACGCCTTTCATGACTTTAGGATGTCCCAAATTGCGTTACAGCCAATGAAGTGTGGTCATTGTTGTAATGTAGGAAACTCCCTCAGCACTTAAATTATTTACATTTGAGATGATATAAGACTGCAGAATGTTTCCGCTTATTCTGAGAAGGATGGTTAAGCACTACCCTCGTTTTGAGAAGCTAATATGCATTTGAAGTCAGAACGGAAGTCAGAATTTAAGGCATCCCCGCACCTCCTGGTGCCACAGAAATAATTCTAAACGTACCTTTTCGGTCCTTTTTCTGCATGGGGCTGCTACGTACATGGGTAACACGCAGCACTGAGGCTCCTGTCTTGATTCAGGCAGCTGCCCAGTGCAGGGCCCAGCAAACAAGGCCGCAGGCAGATTCCAAGCAGGAACGGGAAGGTAAGTGCAACACCGCTGCTTTCGGGACTCGAGTGCCCTGTATCCACCAGGCAGGTCAAGTTAAAACCGGCCCCAATGTGTTTAACATTAAAGAGTATGTAAATAAATTTGGTTATTTAAATAAAATTTACATATCCCAGGATTTACATACATTAATTCCAGATACACAGATTCTCACGAGCTTTTATGGACAGTATAGGATCTTCTCAATATGCTTAATTTCCATAAAACTTTTCTATATTTGGAGTGTGTTAAATGATGGGACAATGAACTAGCTATCCTTGCACCTTTTAGTTTCATCCTTGCTTTCACACAACAGTGCCTACAACTTTATAAGGTTGTTTTGGGGTTTTGTTAAATTTGAGGGCAAAGCACCTTAATTGCTGTTGCCCAAAGAAAGTGAGTGATTCCATAAACCTGCACAGTTCAGTTCATCAAACCTGAGACACGACGCAAAGGCCTGAATACTTTATTCCGTTATACTGCGAGGAACTGTGATACCTCAGGGTGAAGGGCATTTTCTACACAGAGCTATTATTAGATACTTTTAGTTTGGTGATTATCTTTTAACGTTTTGCAACACTACAGCTGTAGCTGGTGAAACTCGATATATGTTCTAGATTAAATTCTCGTATGGATAAGAATGTGCAGAACAATATCGGATACATGTGTGCTGCCTAAACCACAGCAGTATTGTGGGAAGCAGATCTAATCTCTTAGAAACAAATGAGAGGACAGTATTACAGTTATTTATAATAACTAGTACTCCACCACTACAGAACCACATAAGGAGCCCATTGTTCCCATGTGATAAAAGTGTTGCATACCCCTTGCAAGTGACGTGGTGAGAATGTGAACTTTGCCAATTGTACCAATTAATTGTGATGAAACTATGCTGCTTGTGGAGTTGCAGGTTGTTTTCTCGAGGACAATTAGGGATGGGCAATAAATGCTGGGCTTGCCAACAACGCCCACATCCCATAAACAAATTTAAAAAAAATATGCTCACCTTTGCAGCCTTCTGCACCTGCCCAGTCAGTAGCCTTGTGATTGCAAAATGGCATAAAACATTTCTTGATGGTGTTTTAATACATTTTGAATGCATTTGCTAGCATCCACTGTTCTGTATATCATACAACTGCTTACCCAGAGATGCGAGTGTCCTAGCCCATTGCTGAAGGAGAACTTGCTGCCTCTTTTGAAATAAAGAACGTTAGTTATGTGTCAGCATTAGAGTGATCATTAACACAGACAAATCTCACCATCTTTTTAGCCAGAAAGTATTATGGAATATGCACCTTTTTTCAAAGACTGTTACAAAATATTCAGCTGATTCTCCTAATTTCACATACACACACAAATATAGACACATACAGACAGGTCTGTAGATCAATACTGACAAAATAAAAAGTGACTATGTAAGCAATAACACTATAAACACAGGATTGTGTGTGTCTACATTCCTGATGTCCCCACTGCTTTTAAGTCCCTCTTGTGGTTGTGTTTTTTTTAATTGAATTTGGCAGATATCAGTGAGAGTCTGCATTCAGACATAAACATACTCTGCTGTTGTCTTTACCATGGACTGAGATATTTTCTCATCCACAAGAAATCACCAACAGCCAATTTCACGTTCCATGTGGAGGGTAGATTTTCTGACCCCTCGCACATGGTGGGGCACCTCCCATGGCACAAAGGTGCATCAGAAAATCGCAGGCCCACTGCCTGTGATCTTGGATACAGTGAACATAGGAATGCATCAGCAAATCATTGATCACTGGCAGCCTTGGACACTTGCACCCTGAGGTACAGTAACATAGTGGTTATGTTACTGGACTAGTAATCCAGAGGCCTGGACTAATAATCCAAGTCGTGAATAATGCACATGTGCTGAAGAGTTGTTTGTGATCAGGAGTACCAGTGTGGATGAACTGTTAAAAACACTTGAGCACATAATCTAGGCTGACACTCCCAGTGCAATACTGAGGGACTGCTGGACTGTTGGAGATGCCGTCTTTTGGATGAGATGTTAAACCAAGGCACCATCTGATCTCTCAGGTGGACGTAAAAGATCCCATCGCGCTATTTTGAAGAAGAGCAGGGGAGTTCTGCCCGATGTCCTGGCCAATATTTATCCCTCAACCAACATCACTAAAGCAGATTATTTGGTCAGTATCACATTGCTGTTTGTGGGACCTTGCTGTGCGCAAATTGGCTGCCACGTTTCCTACATTACAACAGTGACTCCACTTCAAAATTACTTCATTGGCTGTAAAGCGCTTTGGTACGTCATGAGGTCGTGAAAGGCGCTATATAAATGCAAGTTTGTTCTTTAGGATACATTCTCACATGAGCACCCATTGGAAGTGTTACTGTGGGCGGTGGCTTCCTTTTAAATATCATCTATGGACACTTTATCTAGAGCCATCTTTTGTTTCTTAACTTGTCCCATTACCATCTCCTTTTGCCTTGCATCATCTCTTAATCTCTCTTAATGTCTCTTAATCTCTCCTGCCTTCCATCCTATTACAGACCTTCCCTTTTGTTCTTTCCTCCCCTCCCCCCTTTCCCTGCCCCTACACTTGCTTAAAAACCTGTTCCATCTCCAGCTTTTTCCAGTTCTGACAAAGGGTCATCGACCTGAAACATTAACTCTGTTTCTCTCTCCACAGATGCTGCCTGACCTGCTGAGTATTTCCAGCATTTTCTGTTTTTATTTCAGATTTCCAGCATCCGCAGTATTTTGCTTTTGTATCTATGGAGGTAACCTGGTTCCATTCCTCATGCATGCAAACATTACAATGAACTATGACCTTTCATATCCTCTTGTGCTGATGCAAATTGATTTGCAGTGTTTGCGACAAGCCTGTTGGGCTGCATTTTCTATGCCGGCAGGTTTGAACTTGTGGTTTTTGTGCTGCTTGCGGATGATCTGCTGAAACTGGGTTAGTTTAACTTCAACGTCAGTGGGGAGCTTGTGTGCAAAGCTAGTGCTGTATAGAATAACCAACTCATGCCCACTTTTTTTCTGCTATAGATACCTTAAGTGATACGTGTCTTCTTCACCAAATATATAACTGTGCACATGGTGCATGTGCTGTTACCCCTCCCTGATCGCAGCCCCTAGCAACCCCACCCTTCCCTCGCACCCTCCCCCTTTGATAAGGCACTCGGGCTGCGCAGGAAAGTGACTGATGCCACTGAACCTCAGAAGGTATATGTGACAGACCCGAATTTGTAACCAAGGCATTCAGGGAGCAGATATCCACATTTCTAGCAGAGCGTCGCTAGACAGACCAGGTAACTTCCCAAAACCAGCCTCAAGGACACTGAGTTTAATTGTATTGCCCCAATGACTATTCCAGTGGTGAATCAACTAACTCAGCATAGATCAGGGATTGAACCTGGGTTCATCGTGATCTGCACGGCTTAGCTGCTCGCTGCTTGACATATTTATTCTTATTCCGAAGTACAAAAACAGTTGTTATTAGCATTGAGATATGCCTCATTCCCAAACAGACCCAGGTGTTCTAATACCCATGAGAAATGTGTAGTTCTCGTTCATCACTATTTCCATCTAACAGGCTCTGAATTTCACCAACTGCTGATATATAGTCATTGATTCAATACAGAGTGTTCCATGAGGATTACTTGGACCAGGTAATTTCAGATGAGATGTTAAACCGAGGCCCAGTCTGCTCACTCAGGTGGATGTAAAAGATCCCACTGCACTATTTTGAAGAAGAGCAGAAGTGTTATTCCTCAGTCAACATAACAAAAACAGATTATCTGATCATTATCACATTGCTGTTTGTGGGAGCTTGCTGAGCACAAATTGGCTGCCCTGTTTCCTACATTGCAACAGTGACTACACTTCAAAAAAAAAGTACTTCATTGGCTGTAAAGCGCTTTGGGACGTCTGGTGGTCGTGAAAGGCGCTATATAAATGCAAGTCTTTCTTCTTTAATTCTGAAATCCAGATTTGTTTTTCATTACCTGAAGATTACCACCAGATGGCGCTGTTGGAAGGCGTACAGTTTGAAGTATTGTACTATTCTATGGGCCGGATATTCCGGTCCCTGCAGGTGTGTACGTGCTGTGTACTCACCCGTAGGGACATCGGAAATGCTGGTTTCAGGCATACACAGCGCATGCCCTGGAAACCGGCATTTCCGATCTGTCAAGAATGGTCTTGACAGATCCTCCGGCCGCCCGGGAGAAGGGCCTCTGCGGGCGGATAGTTTCGCTTTTTGGAGACTCTCCGCCCGCAGAAAACCCTTACAATTCTTGTGCCTGGATAAGAGTTGCAAAAAGTAAAAAAAAAATTTAAAAAAAAAATGTTTTCACTGATTTATCATTTAAAAATGCTTTAAAAAAAAGGTAAGTTTATTTTTAGCCCTGTAAAAAACTTTAATTATTTTTTTCAAAAATGTAAATTTTTGTTTAAAATAGTTAATTTATTGTAGTTTCAAGTCATTTTAAAAATAATTAAAAAAAAAAAATGTTTTACAGTGTTTTTGGGGTGATCGCCATTCATATATTTGACACGTCTTCCTGTCAAGTGTATGAAGGGAGATTCCCTTCTCTGATTGGCTCCCCATGGCCCACGTGATCCCAAGGATGCTGCGAACTACCTGCGCCTCTGGAATACGTGGGCCCTGCGCACCGGCAGTTTGGAGAGGCCCAGGATCGGAAGCGTGCGCGTCCCGGGAGCCCTCAGGTAAGGGCGTAGATTTTTCCAGATCGCAATCCTCCGCCCGCGGGAGGCCGGCGATCGGAATATCTGGGCCAATGTATTTTGGGCGGTTGCAGTCTGGTTGCTGAATATCTAGGGTTAGCTGGATTCTTTTGTTGAAGAACTGTCACACGCTTTTTTTTTCATGCTTTTCAGTATTTTACTCTGCGTCAAGTGAGATCTATTAAACTCCTTACCTCCTACATTACAACAATGACTTCACTTCAATAAAAGTACTTCCTTGGCTGTAAAGCGCATTGGGGACGTCCTGAGGTTGTGAAAGGCCTTATATAAATGCAGGTTTGATGTTCCTCTCAGTCTTTTCTCCCTCCCACAGGCTTCAGGCTTTTAAAACCCAAGCTTGACGCCACCAGGCGTTTATCTTGTCTTTTACCCTTTTCACACGTGTGGGGCTCTGCACTGTGGGCCTCAGCTCTTCATCCAGATTCCTCAGTAACAATTTATTTTGTGTCACCGTGCCTTCGGCCTGCATTACTACAACAACACCGTGCATTTATATAGCACCGTTAATGTAGTCAAACGTCCCAAGGCGCTTCACAGGTGCGTAATTAGACACAATGTTACACCAAGCCAGCGAAAGAGATATTAGGACAGGTGACCAAAAGCTTGGTCACAGAGGTAGCATTACCATAATAGAGGCAACATCATTCTAAAGGAGCGCTCCTAACATGGAGCAGTGCTTGCTGCGAGCACTGGATCGCTGAAACACCCATTAAGAGTAAAGTGATAGCTCACAGTTGAAGATTGTTAAACCCCTGGCAACCAACTAATGAATATTTTATAGGGTGGCATCATCAGATTACCTGTGAAATTGTAAAAGTTGCTCCCGAGAGACATCAACGATTGTAATAGAAAGCTTTTGCATTGTTTGAAGTGTTTCTTGAAACTGTTGTGAATAAAATTAGAGTCACTTTAATTAAAATCCTTTATGTGTCCTTCAGTAGCCGACAATACATCACACCCTGATATGAAAAGATGAAACAAAGTTTTACGATTGGGACCCATCTGACTGGTCTGGCCTACTGCTTTCAGTGGGTGTGTGAGCTTGAGTGAGAGAGAAACAGAGCGGAAGAGGAAGAAGGCAAACAACCTGAATGTCCTGGTATGTCCAGGAGACTCCTGGTTTTTAAGTTGCAAATTGCTATGACTCCTGTTCAGAAGTGTGTCCCGAATTCCTGGTTCTCAGGTGCTTACTTTGAGGAATATCTCGTTATTGCAGGTCTTTAGGATTTTTCAGGACTCTGGTACTTTTCTTCTGTCTTTTCTCCACCCACCCACTTCCATTCTCCAGGGCCCACCCACTCTATGGCCGTGATTTTGCTGGCGCTCAGAGGGCGGGTTTGGAGCCGGGTCAGGAGTGAAAATCTAAATGATTGACAGCGGGCTGCGAACCCGCCGCCATCCCGCCTCCACGCAACTTTGCAAAGTGTCGGGTCTGCGAGTCCTGATCAGACCCAACACCGAATGGTGGAAGAGGCACTTAAAGCAGTTAACAGCTTGCCTACATAATCCCATTTTACAAGGTTCTTCCCATTTTAGGACATTTTCAGCGTGTTCCATGTCGTGCGCCAAACACGCCAGCTGATTGTGCCGGGTTCGGAATGTAGCTGAATACCTGACAGCTGCTCCTGCAGCATAAAAGCGGACCTGTAACATGGCTGACTTTCAGATGCCAGAACTTTGTGCTCTGAGGTTTTTGAACACATTTTGCAGGTCTATTGAGCTTGTGAGTGTTTAAGCTGAGATCCATAAGCCGTGCAACCTCCTTGGAAAGCCCTCTCCCCACATTGACTGAGCACTTATAAAATCTATTCCTCAACTGAGATATATACCAGCGGAATGGGAACCATTTATACTCTCTCATCCTGGTCCTCAGATTCAGAGGAAGAGCAGCCATGGCTGCAGCAGAACCAGGGACAACAGCAGCAGCAACAACAGGAGCGCCAACCTCCTCCTCACCCACCTGATGCTGCACAGGGCAGAGGGCGTCAGCGCAGGGCTGCACCTCACCACAGGAGATACCCCCAACACAGGGTTTACAGGCCGAGGATGAGCTTCATCAACATGAGTGAGAAGCAGTGCCAAAGGGGCTGAGACTTTCACGAGAGGTAGTCGCTGACATCTGCGCAATGCTGCACCAACACCTGGAGCCCAAAGGAGCGGGTGGACACTCCTTACCAGTGGCTGTCGAAGTCACCACTGCACTCAACTTCTTTGCTTCAGGCTCCTTCCAGGGATCATCAGCAGACATCAGCGGCATCTCTCAGTCGGCCGCGCACACTTGCATCATGCAGGTTACCGATGCCCTCTTTGCAAAGGCGCACAATTACATTCACTTCTCCACGGATGAAGCAAGTGTAACCGTGCGTGCGGATGGCTTTGTAAATATGGCAGGCTTCCCAAGGGTGCAGGGCATTGTAGACAGCACACATGTGGCCATTAGGGCACCCCATCACAATCCAGCTCTATTTGTCAATCGCAAGGGCCTCCTCTCCCTTAATGTCCAGCTGGTGTGTAACCACAGGAAGAACATTATGCATGTTTGCGCCAAGTTCCCTGGCAGTTGCCATAACTCGTTCATCCTGTGGCAGTCTACTGTGCCTCAGCTGTTTAATTCGCCAACCCAACTTTCCGGATGGCTATTTGGAGACAAGGGCTATCCCCTGAAGACGTGACTAATGATGCCATTGAGGAGGCCATCAAATGAAGTTGAGGAGTGGTATAATGTGAGCCACTTTTCCACCAGAAGTATCATAGAGCAAACCATCGGCTTGCTCAAAATGCGATTCAGATGCCTCGACAGATCTGGTGGAGCTGTACAGTACACACCAACCAGAATCATCGTGGTCTACTGTGCCCTGCACAACATCGCGCTGCAACATGGCTTAGCGCTGCCTGAGGAACAAGTGGCACAGTGCACAGTCTCCTCGGAAGAGGAAGAGGAGGCGGAGGATGCAGACGAGGAAGACCTTGCGGAGGCGCATGTGCCAGTTCCACCAGCACGCAAACACATTGCTGGCCGTGAGGCAAGGGATGCACTCATCCATGCCAGATTCACGTAAGTTTATGCAGCAAACACATCTGGCTGGCACATGGAAATTAGGGTCTAGCCAACCTTCTTAATACACCATACAGCATCTGTACAATAAACTGTGGGTTCCTATCACTCTCAGCACCATCATTACAGATGAAAGGCAACCTGACCCCTCACTGTGACACTTCCATTTCTGAGCACACATAGGTCAACTCTTTGAATCTTTGCCATTGCATCTCTTTGTTACAATTGAAATAACGATGAAAATCTTCACTTTAGTATTATATCAAAACACCCAAGCGACTACCCTTGTGACTATTTGTGTGTTAACTTTCTCTTACACGTGCTTCTACATGGTGTTTCCCTGTGGCTTCAGCAGATGTAGAGGCATCTTGCTCACTTCCATGCTATGCCTGCTTCGATGCCTTTGGCGGGCGTCCTCTGGGTTTGGGAGCCTGCGGGGGGGGGGGGGGGGGGCTCAGCAACAGTCTGCTCCTCCTGCGGCTGTGCAGGGGCAGGGACGGCCATCTCAGTTGGGTGAGGAATCAGGGGCTCTGACCGTGGGCTCCACAGTGGTATGGAGTGTGAACGTTTGGAGAGGAGCCTTGCTGCACATCAGTGGGGCCATGAGGACCCGTCTCTGTACTGATAGTCCTCATAACGGGGACGTCCATGTACATCTGGTTCCTCTCCTCAATAGATGCCCATCTATCCTCCATAGCAGGCCATCTATTTAGAAGAGTCAGCATGTTCATTTGCATCTGCCGATTTATGTCCTTCATGGAGGTTGCCATCCTTTCCATGGCGGCACCTACATTCGCCATTGAGTACACCACGGCATTGCTCATGTTTGAGATGGACTCCTCCATTCTCTGCACACTCGCAGTTACCGCGGATGCAAACCCAGTCAGAGCCTCCTGCACTTGTTCCTGAAGCTCCAGCACCGCTCTCTTTCTGGATGGCCCCAGAGGCACAGAGTCCACATGCAGCTGAGCCGAGCTGGGAGCGCCCTGCGACCTCTGATGAGGACTCTCCACTGCTGTCCCCGTCTCCATCATCTGCTGATGCTCACTTGTGAGCTGTGATACACCAGGTGACAACACTAATCTATCTCGCGAATGACCCACCTGTGGTGTATGTAACCTGTTCCACCTTAAGAGAACTACTTTAAGAGATGTACTACTTTCTCTTGGCTGCTGTATACTGTAATACCGGTGGTGACCACACCGGTATATAAGTGTTGTGTAAGGATTTGCTGGGCAGTTCAGCCCTGACCTCCGAATAGTAAAGACCTGTTAAAACTTGTTGTCTGTGTCCAGTGATTGATCCTAACATTAACTGGGACATGCAGACTCAACAGTGGCGACGAGTCCGATCTTACCCTGCGGCAAATTTACATCCAAGGCAGCTTCGTCCTCAAAACGGGCGTCGAGAAGAGGCATCCGCCCTCATCATCCTGCTGAGCACCATCGCACGGGAGGCATCGAGAACCCGGGTTAAAAAGAAAAAGAATTCTGACAACGAAGCCCTCCATCAGCGACAGGCAGTGATCATCCCTTCTACCACGGTGGTGGGTAAGCCGATCAGCGACACGAGCAGAAAGTCGGCCGCGTTGACTGTGGAGTAGGGGAGGGAAAACGGAGGAATAAGGGCGGAGAGCTCGACCACGGCCGGTAGAAAGGGCCGGGCTGCAATCGAGGCCGAGAGGCGCAGCGACTGGGGCAGCTTAAGGCTCGAGAGCCGCGGAGAACTCAAACGCAGCCGGTATACAGGACCGGGCTGCGAGCGGGGCTGCAAGGGAAAGCAGCGTCGGGGAGTTGAAAAGCTTAAGGCACGAGAGCCGCGGAGAATTCAAACGCAGCCGGTGTAAAGGACCGGGCTGCAAGCGGGGCTGCAAGGCAAAGCAGCGTCGGGGAGTGAGAACCGCTGGGGAGGCGAGAACGGCAGCAGCAAGGCAATCGCCATTGCAGCCAGCGGGGGAAGAAGGCAAATGTGGGAATCCGCCATTGTAGTCGGCGGGGGAAGAAGACGAGCGCGGGAAAGACCGCCAAGCGTGGGAAGCCGCCATTTTAGTAGGCGGGGGAAGAAGACAAGCGCGGGAAGCCGCCATTTTGAGAAAAAGAAAAATTTAAAAACTTGCAAGGATGCCTAAACATGGGAGCATTAATACCTTTGATAGTGATATCGAAGATTGGACCACGTATGTAGAACGCATGGAAGTTTATTGTAAAGCAAATAAGGTACCAGATGATGAGAAAGCATTAACCTTATTAAGCTCAATGGGGGCGAAGACATACGGGCTATTGAAGCACCTTCTATCACCAAATAAACCGGCGGATCAGACCTTCGCGAATATTGTTACTGTCCTGAAAGATCATTTAAACCCCACGCCGCTGATGATAGCAGAACGATTTAAATTTTACAGAAGAACGCAGTTGAAAGACGAAAGCAACGCTGAATTTTTAATTGAACTACGTAAGCTATCGAAGTACTGTCAGTTTGGAACAGGGCTAGCAGATGCGCTGAGAGATAAATTTGTGTGTGGATTGTTAAAAGAAGGAACACAAAAGCGACTGCTTGAAGAGAATGATCTTACGCTTGATAAAGCTGTCACTATTGCAGCATCGCAAGAAGCCGCAGCGAGAGGCACTGCAGAAATGCAGCTACGGTCACCGGAACTCTGCACCAATCAAATGGTCTTGAGTACAGTAAAATGTTATCGTTGTGGAAAGACAACGCACGATCAAAACCAGTGCTGGTTCAAAAATCAGGAATGCAGAAAATGTGGCAGGCTTGGTCACATAGCTAAAGTATGCCGGTCAGGAAAGAAGACCAGCAACAAAAAGTCACCGCAGGAAAAGTACAAAAAGGTACACAAGGTGACAGAGAACAGTTCGAATGAACAGAAGTCAGATTCAGACTCCAGCAGTAATGAACTGGGTAGTCTAAGAGTACACAATGTTGGTAAGGAAGCAGACCTCCAAACAATTTGGGTCACACTTCAGATAGCAGGAGTCCAAGTGCAGATGGAATTGGACACTGGATCGGCATTGACGGTCATGAATAAGAAAGATTACAAAAGGTTATTCCCACATATTCCCCTACGGGATACGGAGATTGTATTGAAAACATACACGGGGCAAAGAGTATACCCCATCGGGAAGATAGAGGTAAAGGTGGCCCACAAGGGCAAAGAATGCCGAGGAATGGACTTATATGTGCTGCCTGAGGGAGGTCCACCACTACTGGGACGGGAGTGGATTAGGAAAATAAATATGGACTGGCATTCCTTAAAAGCACTAACGGTAGATTCCGGTACAAAAGATGTCAAACCTAAACGATTGTCCAGAATATTGGACGATGCTAAAGAGGTGTTCCAACAGGGACTGGGAACACTGAGAGGAATTACGGCAAACATCAAGGTTGAAGAACATGCAAACCCGAAATTTTTCAAAGCCAGACCGGTACCTTATGCAATACGACCTGCTGTGGAAGCTGAGCTGGAAGGGCTAGAACGTTCAGGAGTACTGTCTAAGGTGGACTGGAGTGAGTGGGCCACGCCCATTGTCCCAGTCATGAAGCGTTCATCGAGCAACAAGCCGGGGGAACCGGGGAAGGTTCGCATCTGTGGAGATTTCAAGATCACTGTTAATCCGGTGCTTCACACGGTGCAGTATCCGCTTCCACGGATTGAGGATATCTTCGCTTCGTTGTCTGGCGGGAAACACTTCACCAAGACAGACCTGGCGCAGGCGTACTTACAGATGGAAGTTGAGGAAGAGTCACGCCAGTATCTCACGATCAACACGCATAGAGGCTTGTACCGGTATAATAGACTGGTTTTTGGAGTGGCATCGGCTCCAGCAATTTGGCAGAGGGCCATGGAGCAGGTATTACAGGGAATTCCAGGTACACAATGTTACCTGGACGATATTCTGATTACAGGAGATGATGACGAGGAACACCTTGCAAACTTGGAACTGGTGCTCACCAGATTGAAAGAATATGGTCTTCGAGTTAATCGCCAGAAATGTGAATTCTTTCAGAAGCGGATCTCGTACTGTGGTCATGTCATTGACCAGGAGGGGCTTCATAAGTCTCCTGACAAGATCGAAGCTGTTGTGAAGGCTCCCGCTCCGGATAATGTATCCCAATTGAGGTCGTTTCTAGGGTTGATTAACTATTACCATAAGTTTCTGCCAAATTTATCCACGGTGCTGCACCCGTTGAATGCTCTTTTGCAGAAGGGAGTACCATGGAAGTGGAGCGAGGACTGTAAGAGGGCCTTTCGCGAAAGCAAGGCATTGATCACCTCAGAGGAAGTGTTGGCTCACTTCAACCCAACGCTGCCTATTCGTTTGGCTTGTGATGCTTCTCCATATGGTATTGGGGCAGTACTCTCACACAAGTTGCCAAATGGCCAGGAGAGGCCAGTTGCGTTCGCATCCAGATCATTGACCTCCGCTGAGCGCAACTATGCTCAGATAGATAGGGAGGCTCTCAGCCTTGTGTGGGGAGTAAAGAAGTTTAATCATTACCTGCAGGGCCAAAAGTTTACGCTTCTGACAGACCACCAGCCGTTGGTATCCATTTTTAACCCTAAGAAGGGTGTTTTGGTGATGACAGCACAGAGACTCCAGAGATGGTCCCTTTTCCTAGGGGCACATCAATATCAGATAGAATTCAAAGGTACAAAGCAGCATGGTAATGCTGATGGGCTGTCGCGCCTGCCACTACCTACAGAGGAGGAGGCACCGACAGTTGACTCTGTTGAGTTATTTCACTCGACCATCATCGAATGTTTACCAGTCACCAATGCAAGTATTGAAAGAGAAACCAGGAACGACCCGACACTGTCCAGGGTCTACGAAGTGACAGTGAAGGGATGGCCAGCACATGGTGATCCACTGTTACCGGCATTCTCAGCAAGACGAGAACAGCTGTCCGTCTGTCAAGGAACATTGATGTATGGAACAAGGGTGATTATTCCTCCTAAGTTAAGAGAGAGAGTTCTAAAGGAACTGCATGAAGGTCATCTGGGGGGAGTCAAGATGAAAAGCCTTGCTAGGGCTTATGTGTGGTGGCCGGGTATCGACCAACAGATAGAGGAGCTGACGAAAAGCTGCTCAGGGTGCCAAAAAGTGCAAAATGCACCTCCGATTGCACCGCTACATCCATGGGAATGGCCTTCAACCCCATGGCAACGTGTACATATTGACTTTGCTGGTCCTTTCATGGACTCCATGTTTTTAATTGCGGTGGACGCACATTCTAAATGGCCAGAAGTGATTAAGATGACTACCACTACCTCGGAAAAGACGATCGCGGTGTTAAGAACGATATTTGCGAGAAATGGATTGCCAGAACAAATATGTTCAGACAACGGACCGCAGATCGTGTCAGAAGAATTCCAGAGATTCATGAAGAAGAATGGGGTGAAACATTATACCTCTGCCCCATATCATCCGGCTGCAAACGGGTTGGCCGAGAGATTTGTACAAACGTTTAAAAAAGCAATAAAGGCCATGAGCAAAGATCAGATTCCACTACAACACAAGGTGGACAAATTCCTACTGGTATATCGAAACGCCACTCATGCAGTGACAAACCAAAGTCCTGCCATGATGTTCTGTAACAGGAGGTTGCGGTCCAGGTTGGACTTGTTAAAACCAAATGTGCGGAGGGAAGTTGAAAACAAACAGTTCCAGCATATAAATAACAAGACCACTCGGAGTTTCGAAATAGGACAACCAGTGTTAGCCCGGGACTATAAAAACGAGAAATGGCAATCTGGAACAATTCGGGCCAGACAAGGACCCCTGATGTACACGGTAGATATTGGTGAAAATGTAATACGGCGTCATGCTGACCAACTGGTAGAATCGAGAACAAGGGTCGAACCCATGGTTACGGCAGAGACAACCGTGGAAGAAGTTAGTGAACCTGAAGCATCTACCTCAGAAGTGAATGTACCTGATGATGATGTCCAATCCATAAGAGACCAACTAGATGAGTCACCCCAACAACGAGAATCAGAGACCCCTGAAAGGCGTTATCCAACTTGAATCAGGAGGCCTCCTCAGAGACTGAATCTTTGAACTGTTTTGCATGAAGTTGTATATATGTTATTATGTTATGTTAAATGGGGATATAACTGTTAAGCTAAAAAGGGAGGATTGTGGTGTATGTAACCTGTTCCACCTTAAGAGAACTACTTTAAGAGATGTACTACTTTCTCTTGGCTGCTGTATACTGTAATACCGGTGGTGACCACACCGGTATATAAGTGTTGTGTAAGGAATTGCTGGGCAGTTCAGCCCTGACCTCCGAATAGTAAAGACCTATTAAAAGTTATTCTTGTTGTCTGTGTCCAGTGATTGATCCTAACATTAACTGGGACATACAGACTCAACACCACCGAGGTGTGAGTGTCTGCGCTGGTGCTGGGTGCGCTCAATTCTGCTGATGCTGCACCCTCAGAGGTTGCAGCTTCCTCTGAAGAGTCTTCCGGCTCTTCCACCTAGACAGTGGGGAGGGAGGCCCTCGATGATCCGGTGGTGGAGTAAAGGCAGAGTTAGACATGTGATATTAACGTAGCATGCACATCCCATTGTGCAGATGATCATAATTCAATCTGTATGAACATCAGATGCCGTATCAGTCACTCATGCAATCTAAATGAGAGGGTTGCAAATCTATTGTCACCAGCTTGCTCTGCTGCGCCTGTCTCTCCATCCCCCACTTCCATCTCCTCAGCACCTCCAACAATGTCGATTGCAGCCTCCTCAGCGGTGGCCAAGTGCGCCATGGAAGGTGGCCCTCCTCCTGTCCTGCCCCTCTCCCTCTTATTGTGGGCTCTCTTTTCCTGCAATGAGGGACACAAGTGGAGTTTGAGTGAGAATGTTGGAGTGAGTGTAGAGAATCCATAGCATAGATGCTTAGAGGGAGACCAAGATGGAGTGAGATGCCAATACCTCACGTTGTTAGTTGTTGTCATTGCATAACAGTGAGAGCGAGTGTGAGGGGGGCATAGTAGAATGGTGGAGTGATTCTGTACATAGAGAGAGAGGGATGGTTAAGGGTGCACGGGATGTAAGGGTAAGTTGGAATGTGCAGGAGTAGGTTGACAATGCAGAGTGCTGGTGATGAGAGGAGATGGGCAGCAGATTGAAGGTAAGTGTGATGTTATACTCACTTTTGCTGAGCGTGGAAGATCATTGAACTGTTAAATCTGGATATCTTTAGGTAGTGTGTCCTTCAAATAATCGACACAGGCTGCAGATAACAAACAACAGGTGTTTACTGGATGAGGGTTGCTCTAAAACTAAACAGTACAGATCCCTACTCAGGGTTATATACAGGTGTGGTCACTGCCGGTACTACAGTATACAGGAGCTGTAAAAAGTAGTTCTCCCCTTAAAGGTACATACACTACATGAACCTTTTCCAGCACTGAACCCAGGTGCGTGAGCATAAAGACCTGGCGCTGACCTCTTCAGCAATTTGCAGCCAGGCTGCCTTGGTTTGCTGAGGAAGCTTCCTCCGTCTATTTGAGGGGAGCAGAACTTTTTTGCGCCCTCTCACTCCCTCCATAAGAGCATGGAGGGAGTCATCATCAAATCTTGGAGAGTCCTTTGATCTTCAACCAGTCATCTCTCTATCTGCCACATTGAAAAGCATCAGAAAATGAATGAAAAACCCAAAGGCTGCATGGGCCCCTTAAATGCAGATGAATGGAAGACGTCAGCAGAGGCGAGCAGCAGACCCGAACCCACTGATTGAGCTGGGCAATGCACACGACGGGCCCAGTTAAGGGAAAATAGTTAATGCAGAGCGGATGAAACTGGCAGCGGGACCGGAACCCGTCGATCAGCCAACTCGACTTCACTCGGAAAATCGCCGCCTATGTATCTCAGTGTCTCCGTTCCACAGTCGGCATGACTGCCTCTCCCTCTTGCAGAAGTAAAAAGCAAAGGAATATTATTGTGAGGCAGAGATGTAGAGGTAGCACGGTGGAGACTTTCATAATCCAACCCTCTCGTAGTGGTTCTTTGCTTTCACTGAATGAGGGTGAGGAAGTAGCACAGATTCCCGGAAACTATCAGACAGGTGGACAATTCATTAACCATAGCCCCACAGAACAGCACCAGTTGGGCGAGACTCCAATATTTGCAAGTACAAGGAAATGAAAAGTTGTGAACTGCGATGCATCTGTAATAGATGGTGCTGTAAGAAGAAGCTGCATTTCAACCAGCAATTTAATTCTTTTGTGATAAATGAAAAATCGGGCAATCCTACTAACTGTCACCCAGTGGGTGCGGGTGTGGTGCAATGGTATCACACTGCTACAACTCTTCTTCTTCTTAGGCAGTTCCTCGAAACCAAGGATGACTTGCTTCCACATTAAAAATGAGTTCTCAGGTGACTGATTAGTCCAATGCGGGACCTACAGTCTCTGTCACAGGTGGGGCAGATGGTTAAAGGGGCGGGTGGGTGGAATGCTTGGGTTGAGGTGCGCTCCTTGCGCTGCCTGCGCTTGGCTTCCGCTTGCTCCCGGTGAAGAGATGGCAGCATGGCAGCACAGCACATGACAGCACAGACTGCTACACCTATGTTCTGATATATGAATAAGGTAGTCCAGTGGATAGGGTGGAGAGTCGTTTCCCCTCCTCTCCCTTTGTCAGGGTATGTGCAAACATGCAATTACAGCGCAGCAGAGGAAGACTGCCTGAGAGGCTGTGTGGAGCAAGAGGCTCTTCAGTCTGGTTGAAACTGAACTCCAGAGATCCAGAGGCATTAATGAAGGTCACCACCATGATTGAAATGCCTCCACTTTGACATGAGAGCATGAGGCTCCCATAATGTTTGTCTTGGGTGAAGCCCCTGCTGTGTGATGGAATGAGGCGACACCTGGACACGGCGGTGGCAGGAGGGAAACGTTTCACACAGTGGCATGAAATGCTTGAAATGTGTATGACAACCTCCCTTTGTTTACGAATTAACATTCCAAATCATTATGATAACCAACCTGGATACAACCTGCTGGTATATTGTGGAGACAAAATGCTCATTTTAACATTACAGAAATATTTTAAGTTAAAAATCCTGTTTGAGCAATTCTGGTTAAAATCTAAAATGTTACGGTCTATTGATATTGCAAATAGTAATTTCTAAGTTAACATTTTTTGACTTTACATTATGCAAATCCATGCATTGGTAGATGAAAAGCCATTAATTACATAACAATAGCACATATAAATATTCAATACAAATTTCAAATCTTATTTATATCTCCTTGGAAATAAAAATGAATCCTAAACATATTTCTGGGCACAATAAGTATAAATATGATAAAACCACACTCTGTTGTGATGTACTTGCGCATCATCAGTATGTATGGCCATATTGATGCAAAATATCATGCAAATTGTAGAAGATATGATTAATATGAATACTAATAATTCTGTGCATCCCTCCCTCTCCATGGTCCCAATGCTTCCCAGATGCTGCTTTCCAAAAACTGGAACTGTGCGCTTCCAGCACCTGTTGCATACTCTTTCCTCCTGTTATGCTCCAGGTTTTACTTTAAACGTAACCGCAGTGGGAGTAGAAAACGTAACACTAAGCCCACAACTGTTGGACGCTGTGATGGGAGAACTGTAGGGAACGTCCAGAACACAATTTTACCTGCTGCTCATTTGTTGACAAGATGGAACCAATCTGCTCTTTTATGCATCTGCTCCCCTTGCTGTCTCTGCAATCAGAGCCTTTCCACCTGAGAACGAGAACTGATCATCTTCTGTCAGAAAGCCCTCACAGATTTGACTTGCAAAAGCCATCACCATTTGGCGAGGGCAGCGGAATACTCACCGGCCTTCAGAAACAAAATTAAAAACAGATTTGGGTTTGCTTCACAGAGTAAATTAAATGCTTGGTGAAAAGTCTGACAGATTTTTGAAGGGAATTGAATGCATTACAATAAGAGGCCTCCTTCGCATTATTCAGTTAATGTTAATAAGTATACCTACAAAATAATTAAAATTCAAATATTGTTTCATATACAAACCTTTCCTGTTATCAGGCAAATGTTATGGCTAAAGTTGAACATACTTAAGTTGATTTAGAAGTGAATGGTAATGAATTACAGAAGGAAATTGGATTGATACTGCTGTGTCCTTTTACTACCTGTATGTCTTATATCTTTCCTTCTCACTTCTTTCCCCCTCAAACCCATGTTTCATGCTGGTGTGTGGGCAAATGGGCAACAACAGCCCTCCAGTATCATACCCGTGTGTCAGAGGGCTATTTGGTTATATACGTCAACACATCCTGTCCCCGCCCAGCGGCCATACACACACAATTCCAACAGGATTCCCTGGATAACGATCAGGGGTGGGACTCTGACCGATTCTGTTGTTGTAAATGTTACTGCTGCACCACCACCTCCGCTGAATCAGCACGAGCAAGGGATCAACCCTTCCTGCTCTGTATGGCTCCAACCTGTACCACATTGTGCATTTAACCAAAAACCTACCAAGGGGGAGGCATTCCCCCTTCCATCTTCCTGGTTAAAAGTAGGTGAATTAATCATTATTAAAATGATCCAATGTGATGTCATTGTTAAAGATCAACACCATCAGTGCCTATATGTGGGCAATAGTTAGCTTGTGATATGGGCAACATCATTGGCTCAGTGGTAGCTCTCTTCCCTCTGAGTCAGCAGGGTCTGGGTTCATAGTCCCACTCCAGAAACCTGAGCACAAAATCCAGGCTGACACTCCAGTGCAGTGCTGAGGGAGTGCTGCATTATTGGAGATGCCGTCTTTGGGATGAGACGTTAAACCGAGGCTCCAGCTGCCCTCTCAGATGGATGTAAAAGATCCCATGGCACTATTTGATGAAGAGCAGGGACGTTCTCCCCAATGTCCTGGCCAATAATTATCCCTCCACCGACATCACTAAAACAGGTTATCTGGTTATTATCATATTGTTGTTTGTGGGAGCTTGCTGTGTGCAATTTGGCTGCTGTGTTTCCTACATTACAACAGTGACTACACTTTAAAAGTATTTAATTGGCTGTAAAGAGCTTTGGGACACCCTGAGGTTGTGAAAGGCACTACAGAAATGCATGTTCTTTCTTTATCATTGGATATAGTTTCTTTTTCCAAATTCAGGCTTTTTCAAACTATCGCAGCTATTACTCACTGGCATTATAACACAGTACCCAGGAGCTGCCACCTTTTACAAACATAAAACATAGAAACATAGAAACATAGAAGATAGGAGCAGGAGTAGGCCATTCGGCCCCTCGAGCCTGCTCCGCCATTCAATGTGATCATGGCTGATCATTCAAACTCAGTACCCCGTATCTGCCTTCTCCCCATATCCCTTGATACCTTTAGCTCTAAGAAATATATCTAACTCCTTCTTGAATATGTTTAAAGACTTGGCTTCAACCGCCTTCTGTGGTAGAGAATTCCACAGGTTCACCACTCTCTGGGTGAAGAAATTCTTCCTCATCTCTGTCCTAAATGGCTTACCCCTTATCCTTAGACTATGACCCCTGGTTCTGGACTCTCCGACCATCGGGAACATTCTACCTGCATCTAGTTTGTCCAGACCTGTCAGAATTTTATAAGTTTCGATGAGGTCCCCTCTCATTCTTCTAAACTCCAGCGAGTATAAGCCCAATCGACCCAATCTCTCCTCATACGTCATTCCTGCCATCCCAGGGATCAGCCTTGTGAATCTTCGCTGAACTCCTTCCATGGCAAGAACATCCTTCCTCAGATAAGGCGACCAAAACTGCACACAGTACTCAAGGTGTGATCTCACCAAGGCCCTGTACAACTGCAGCAGGACATCCTTGCTCCTGTACTCAAACCCTTTCGCTATGAAGGCCAACATACCATTTGCCTTCTTCACCGCCTGCTGCACCTGCATGCTTACCTTCAGCGACTGGTGCACAAGGACACCCAGGTCTCGTTGCACTTCCCCTTCTCCCAATCTATTGCCATTCAGATAATAGTCTGCCTTTCTGTTTTTGACACCAAAGTGGATAACCTCGCATTTATCCACGTTATATTGCATCTGCCACACTTCTGCCCAATCACCCAACCTGTCCAAATCATCCTGGAGTTTCTCGGTATCCTCCTCACAGCACACACGCCCACCCAGCTTTGTGTCATCTGCACACTTGGAGATATTACATCTAGTTCCCTTATCTAGATCATTAATGTATATTGTGAATAGCTGGGGTCCAAGGACCGATCCCTGCGGTACCCCACTAGTCACTGCCTGCCACTCGGAAAAAGACCCGTTAATTCCTACTCTCTGCTTTCTGTCCGCCAACCAGTTCTCTATCCAAGTCAATACCTTGCCCCCAATCCCATGTGCCTTAACTTTACATGCTAATCTCTTATGCGGGGCCTTATCGAAAGCCTTTTGAAAGTCCAAATACACCACATCTACTGGTTCTCCCTTATCTATTTTCCCAGTTACATCCTCAAAAAATTCCAGTAGATTAGTCAAGCACGATTTACCTTTTGTAAATCCATGTTGACTTTGTCCGATCCTGTCACTGTTTTCCAAGTGCTCTGCTATTACATCCTTTATAATGGACTCCAGCATTTTCCCCACTGCCGATGTCAGGCTTACCGGTCTGTAATTCCCCGCTTTCTCTCTACCACCCTTTTTGAATAGTGGGGTAACATTAGCTACCCTCCAATCCATGGGTACAGTTCCAGATTCCAGTGAATTTTGGAAGATGATCAGCAATGCATCTACTATTTCTAGGGCCACCTCCTTAAGTACCCTAGGATGTAGATTATCAGGCCCTGGGGATTTATCGGCCTTCAATCCCGTCAATTTCCCTAACACCATTTCCCTACAAATACTGATTTCTTTCAGTTCCTCCCTCTCATCAGACCCTATGTTCTCCAACATCTCTGGGAGGTTATTTGTGTCCTCCTTTGTGAAGACAGAACCAAAATATGCATTTAATTGGTCTGCCATTTCTTTGTTCCCCATTATAACTTCCCCTGCTTCTGACTGCAAGGGACCTACACTTGATTTCACTAATCTTTTTCTCTTCACATATCTATAAAAGCTCTTACAGTCAGTTTTTCTGTTCCCTGCAAACTTACTTTCATATTCTATTTCCCCCTTCTTAATTAATCCCTTTGTCCTCCTTTGTTGAATCCTAAACTGCTCCCAATCCTCAGGGTTACTGCTTTTTCTGGCCAATTTATATGCCCTCTCCTTGGATCTTATGCTATCCCTAATTTCCCTTGTTAGCCATGGTTGAGTCACCCTTTTTGTTTTATTCTTATCCCAAACTGGGATGAACAACTTCTGTAGTTCATCCATGCGGTCTTTGAATGTTTGCCATTGCCTATCCACCGTCAACCCTTTGAGTGACATTCCCCAATCAATCCTACCCAATTCGCGCCTCATACCATCGTAGTTTCCTTTATTTAATTTCAGGACCCTAGTCTCCGAGTCAACTACTTCACTCTCCATCCTAATGAAGAATTCTATCATATTATGATTGCTCTGACCCAAGGGGCCTCGTACAACAAGATTGCTAATTAATCCTCTCTCATTACATAATACCCAGTCTAAGATGGCCTGATCTCTGGTTGGTTCCTCGACATATTGTTCCAGAAAACCATTCCATAAACATTCTAGGAATTCCTCCTCCACAGTATTTTTACTAATTTGGTTAGCCCAATCTATATGTAAATTAAAGTCACCCATGATGACTGCTGTGCCCTTACTGCATGCTTCTCTAATTTCCCTTTTAATGCCATCCCCAACCTCCGTATTACTGTTTGGAGGTCTCTATACCACTCCCACTAACGTTTTCTGCCCCTTGATATTTCTCAGTTCTACCCATACAGATTCCGCATCATCAGAGTTAATATCCTTCCTTTCAATTGTGTTAATCCCCTCTTTAACCAGCAATGTTACCCCACCTCCCTTTCTTTTTTGCCTATCCTTCCTAAATATTGAAAACCCCTGGATGTTGAGTTCCCAGCCTTGGCCACCCTGGAGCCATGTTTCTGTAATCCCAATCAAATCATATTCATTTACCTCTATTTGCGCAGCTAATTCATCCACCTTGTTCCGAATGCTCCTTGCATTAAGACACAAAGCCTTCAGGCTTGTTTTTTTAATGCTGTCAGACCTATATGAATTATTATTTACTGTGACCATGTTTGATTTAAACCGTTGAGTTCTTTGCCTTCTAATTTTGTTTTTCTCCTTCCTGTCTTTTGCTTTTTTCCTTGTTTCCCTTTCCCCTGTCTCCCTGCTCAGGTTCCCAACCCCCTGCCACTTTAGTTTAAACCCTCCCCAACAGCACTAGCAAACACTCCCCCTAGGACATCGGTCCCGGCCCTGCCCAGGTGCAAACCGTCCCGTTTGTACTGGTCCCACCTCTCCTAGAACCGGTTCCAATGTCCAAGGAATTTGAATCCCTCCCCCTTGCACCATTCCTCTAGCCACGTATTCATTTGAAATATCCTCCTATTTCTACTCTGACTAGCACGTGGCACTGGTAGCAATCCTGAGATTACTACCTTTGAGGTCCTATTTTTTAATTTACCTCCTAACTCCCTATATTCTGCTTTTAGGACCTCATCCCATTTTTTTACCTATATCGTTGGTGCCTATGTGCACCACGACAACTGGCTGTTCGCCCTCCCCCTCCAAAATGTTCTGCAGCCGCTCTGAGATGTCCTTGACCCTTGCACCAGGGAGGCAACACACCATCCTGGAGTCTCGATTGCGGCCGCAAAAACGCCTATCTATTCCCCTTACAATTGAGTCCCCTATCACTATAGCTCTTCCACTCTTTTTCCTCCCAGCCTGTGCAGCAGAGCCACCCATGGTGCCAGGAAGTTGGCTGCTGCTGCCTTCCCCTGATGAGTCATCCCCCCAACAGTATTCATAGTGGTATATCTGTTTGAGAGGGGGATGGCCACAGGGGATTCCTGCACTACCTGCCTGTGCCTCTTACTCTGCCTGCTGGTCACCCATTCCCTTCCTGCCTGTACACCCTTTACCTGCGGTGTGACCAACTCGCTAAATGTGATATTCACGACGTCCTCAGCATTGCGAATGCTCCAAAATGAATCCATCCGCAGCTCCAGTGCTGCAATGTGGTCTGTCAGTAGCTGCAGCTGGACACACTTCCCGCACACATAGTCATCAGGGACACAGGAAGCATCCCTGATTTCCCACATAGAGCAGGAGGAGCACACTACGGGGCTGGGCTGTCCTGCCATGACTTACCCTTTAATTAATTAATTAAGATTAAATGAATCCCACCAATTTCACTTCAATTAAATGATATACTCAAAGGCTCTTGCCTAATAGTAGTCCTCGCTACACAACAGAGATCTTAGAAACCACAAAATTTAAGTTTAGAAAAATTTAGAAAGAAAATACTCACCAACCAATCACTTACCTGCTTCTTGGTGACGTCACACTTCGATTACTTTTTGCTTCCCTCTCCCGGAACCTGGATTGGTAAGCTGCCTCTGGTGCTCCCTCGCAGGTCCGCCGCCTCTCCGCTCTCGGGGCTCTGGGCCTCGCTGCCTCGGGACTGCTCTTTATGTACCGCCGCCTCTGGTGCTCCCTCGCAGGTCCGCCGCCTCTCCGCTCTTGGGGCTCTGGGCCTTGCTGCCTCGGGACTGCTCTTTATGTACCATCGCCTCTGGTGCTCCCTTGCAGGTCCGCCGCCTCTCTGCTCTCGGGGCTCTGGACAGAGGAAGGGCATATTGAAGGTTGGGTGTACGTGCAAAATGGTTGCACCGGCACACCTGAATGTGAGCCAGGTTTGGTCAACATACACAAACACAGCAGAGTCACTCTTGCATGTGCACAAGGCCTTTATTAAAAATGCAGGGGTTGAAAACCAAGCCATCTTTATCTGAAATATCTGTTCCCTGAGTTCTAGCTTCAGACCTGAGTTCATGGTGGTGGCGAATCTGTTTGGGGGGTCATTGTGTTTTACTTGGGACCGAATTCCGATCCACCTCTATTAGGCTCACAGTTGTCTTCTAGAGTTCTCGGGGAAAGTCCTTGCTGGTAACTGATGTCCACAATGTTGGAGGATGATTACGTTTGTTGGTTTAGAATTGGATGTTCAAGTCTTTATGGAGCCTTAGAGCCATGTGTGAAATTTAAATCCACACCTCCATTAATTTGCATATATCTCACATTGCTGATACAAACAGATTTTGTTTCCTGAGTTAGGATTTATCCACCAATGAATTAACAGTGCTACAAATAGCCCTCTCCAAACCTCCAGACCCACATACTTCAAACAGGACAAGCTAAAGAGTAAGAATCAGAAACACAATTGGGATTAATTACCTGGACCTGCTGCCAAATTGCCATGTCTCAGGGGCTAATGGCTGGATTTTGCCAGCGCTCAGAGGGAGGGTTTGGAGGCGGGTCCACTGTCAAAATAGCAAAGATTGACAGCGGGTAGGAAACCTGCTGTCAACCTGCCTCCACGCGAGTCTCCCTGCGTGCTGTGACTCCCTCCATAGGCATATAGAGGGAGTGATGGGAGAGCCTGGGTGCAACCGTCCACCTCTACGCAGTGCTTGTCAGTGTTTGCAGCACCTCAATGCTGTCAAACACTGACAGAACAACTGTCAAACTCAGTGTGGCCATGGTCCCTTTAAGGAAACCGGCTGATGACGCATCATCAAATTACATCATCAGACCCACTTCGTGTTAATTGGCTGGGAAGCCCGCAGGGTAGGCTTAACAAGGCCAATCAAGGGAAAATCCCATTGACAGAGCAGCTGTAGCCAGGAGCGGGACCGGAACCCAGCAACTAGCTATCCCGCCGCCCTCCCGCCTCCGCAGAGAAAATCCAGCCCTACATATGGCATACAGGCCACAGTTTGGACACCTCTAGTTTAAATCATATATCAAATCACTTTTCTCTCTGCATTAGAATAAAATATCAGCATTTGTACGATGTACAATATGGTTCAATTCTCAATGGCTCGGGTTTTGCCCAGAGCAGCAAAGGCTCGGCTTTCACCGTTCACCTCGTGTAGAGATGCCCAGAGCCTTTTTGTGGGCTTGTCAGTGAAGATTTCTGCTAATCCCATATCTGATCCAGTGTGGCACCCTCTACAGGGGATCTGTGGCATCTGTGAGCAGGTAAAGTAGCAGGGAGGCTCTCCAACCAATCAGATTGAAGAATCCTCACTGAGACACGCAGACTGAAAAGCAGAAAGTAAAAAACGGGAAATATAAATTACATGTAAATCATTGTACAGGAAGTGAAATAAAGATTGGGACATACACATGGAATTAAGGGAGAGACATAAAAGAGACAAATAGAAAAGCTAACAAAAATTATTTTAATTGTAATTATTTTAAAAATGTGCAACATTAATTATATTCACAGGGAATGAGACTCTACATTTGTAAAATTAATTTTCAGGGCCAGTGAGGTTGTTTAGCAGTAATAATCACTTATCACACCATTAAAAACTCACTTACTCCTAAATGTACCAGCCCAAACTTTTTCATCTGTCTTTAGTGCAAGACTAGTGGGTAATTACCCTAAGTTCACACCATTACAGTGATTTCTGTGCAGATTCCATTGCTGAAGACTGCAACAGCGCACCCTGTGGAGGAGCAGGGTATCACTGACAGCAACCTCTGGATTTCCACGTGTAACTGCGTATGTGCGGATGCCAGAAGTTGCTGTCAGATTAGCAAGATTCTGAAGGTGATTGACAGGGTAGATGCTGAGAGGTTGTTTCCCCTGGCTGGAGTGTCTAGAACTAGGGGGCATAGTCTCAGGATAAGGGGTCGGCCATTTAAGACCGAGATGAGGAGGAATTTCTTCACTCAGAGGGTTGTGAATCTTTGGAATTCTCTGCCCCAGAGGGAGGTGAATGCTGAGTCTTTAATATATTCAAGGCTGAGATAGATAGATTTTTGGACTCTAGGGGAATCAAGGGATATGGAAATCGGGCTGGAAAGTGGAGTTGAGGTCGATGATCAGCCATGATCTTATTGAATGGCTGATCATCGACCTCAACTCCACTTTCCCGCAGGCTCGAGGGGCCGTATGGCTTACTCCTGCTCTTACTTCTTATGTTCTTATAACAATGAGTGTTGACAGCCTCGCCAGCAAAATCTGGGCCATTATATATAGATGCTGATTTTATAGGAGCACTATTTGTTTCTTGTGTGTTTCAGCCTTATTTGCAGCCTTAATTAAATTAATTGTTTTCCTTCTATGCTTTACTAATTGCATTAGAACAATCCATCATTGATTATCTATTTGATCCATGGAACAGGTTCTTGCTTGTCAGTCATAGTCATAGAGTTTTACAGCACAGAAAGAGGCCCTTCGGCCCATCGTGTCTGCGCCGCCCATCCATCCCTGTCCAGTCTAATCCCATTTTCCAGCATTTGGTCCATAGCCTTGTATGCAATGGCATTTCAAGTGCTCATCCAAATGCTTCTTGAATGTTGTGAGGGTCCCTGCCTCCACCACCCTTTCAGGCATTGAGTTCCACATTCCAACCACCCTCTGGGTGAAAAAGTTCCTCCTCAAATCCCCTCTAAATCTCCTGCCCCTTACCCTGAATCTATGCCCCCTTGTTATTGACCCCCCCACTAAGGGGAAAAGTTCCTCTTTATCTACCCTATCTATGCCCCTCATTATTTTGTACACCTCAATCAGGTCCCCCCTCAGCCTTCTCTGCTCCAAGGAAAACAACTCCAGCCTGTCCAGCCTCTCTTCATAGCTGAGGCGCTCCATCCCAGGTAACATCCTGGTGAATCTTCTCTGCACCCTCTCCAAAGCAATCACATCCTTCCTATAGTGAGGCGACCAGAACTGCACACAGTACTCCAGCTGTGGCCTCACCAGCGTTTTGTACAGCTCCATCATAACCTCCCTGCTCTTATATTCTATGCCTCGGCTAATGAAGGCAAGTATCCCATATGCCTTTTTAACCACCTTATCTACCTGCTCCGCTGCCTTCAGGGATCTATGTACATGTACACCAAGGTCCCTCTGACCCTCTGTACTTCCTAGGGTCCTACCACTCATTGTGTATTCCCTTGCCTTATTTGTCCGTCCAAAATGCATCACCTCGCACTTTTCAGGGTTAAATTCCATTTGCCACTTTTCCGCCCATCTGACCAACCCGTTTATATCGTCCTGTAGCCGGAGGCTTTCCTCCTCGCAATTTACCACCCCACCAATTTTCGTGTCATCTGCGAACTTACTGATCATACCTTTTACATTTTCATCCAAATCATTTATGTAGATCACAAACAATAAGGGACCCAGCACCGATCCCTGAGGTACCCCACTGGACACAGGCTTCCAGTCACAAAAGCAACCTTCGACCATCACCCTCTGCCTCCTGCCACTCAGCCAGTTTAGGATCCAACGCGCCAAGGCACCCTGGATCCCATGGGCTCTTACCTTCTTGACCAGTCTCCTATGCGGGACTTTGTCAAAAGCTTTACTGAAGTCCATGTACACCACATCCACAGCATTTCCCTCATCCACCCCACTAGTCACCCCCTCGAAAAATTCGATCAGATTTGTTAGACATGATTTACCCTTGACAAAGCCATGCTGACTATCCCCGATTAATCCTTGCCTCTCCAAGTGGAGATTAATTTTGTCCCTCAGAATTTTTTCCAATAATTTCCCCACCACAGATGTTAGACTCACTGGCCTGTAATTCCCTGGTTTATCCCTGCTACCCTTCTTGAATAATGGTACTACGTTAGCTGTTCTCCAGTCCTCTGGTACATCCCCTGTGGCCAGAGAGGTTCTGAAAATTAGTGTCAGAGCCCCTGCAATCTCCTCCCTTGCCACCCACAGCAGCCTGGGATACATCTCGTCCGGGCCTGGGGATTTATCCACTTTTTGGCCCGCTAAAACCGCTAGCACCTCCTCCCTCTCGATGCTAATATGTTCAAGTATGTCACAGTCCCCTTGCCCGATTTCTATGTCTGCATCGTCTTTCTCCATAGTGAACACAGATGCAAAAAATTCATTTAAAACCCCGCCTACATCCTCTGGCTCTACACACAGATTGCCACTTTGGTCCCTAATGGGCCCTACCCTTTCCCTGGTTATCCTCTTGCCCTTAATATACTTATAAAACATCTTAGGATTTTCCTTTATTTTGCTCGCCAGTGTTATTTCATGGCCCCTCCTCGCCCTCCTAATTTCTTTTTTAAGTATGCCCCTGCACTTTTTATACTCCTCTAGGGCTTCTTCTGTCTTTAGTCTTTTGTAACTGCCAAAAGCCCCCCTCTTATTTCTAATGCATTTCTGTATATCCCTTGTCATCCAAGGTTCCCTTTGCTTGTTGGTCCCACCCTTGACCTTTACAGGAACATGTTGGCGTTGTACTCTCTCTATTTCCCTTCTGAAAGTCTCCCACTTGTGTTTGTATATTCCCTGATTAGATTACATCTGTTTTGTCAGCAATTGACTGTACTCATATTACAGTACGGGATGGCTATTGTGATTGATGACTGACCTCCTGAGGAACTCGGCTACACAAGCCTTTCTTCATCATTGTTCTAGATACAATTGCATCAGTGGAACTGAGATGGTCCTGACCTCATAAGTAGTGAGATTAGGTTGTTAGACGGGGTGGAAGTTCAAATCAAATCAAATCAACTTTTTATTGTCATTGTTAGTGCACAATTGCAGTACAACGAAATGTAGGCTTGCGGCTCCCGAGAGTGTACATTTAGATTAAGACATTTAAACATTCAACATACATTTGGATTGTAATACATTAACATAAACATAACCATAATAAAGTGCATTGGCAGATGTGCAGGCTTTAGAGTTTATTTGTGGAGTTCAGTAGGATGACAGCCCTGGGAAAGAAGCTGTTCCTAAATCTGGTCGTACGGGTGCGAATGCATCTGTAGCGTCTCCCAGATGGCAGGAGGGCGAACAGACTGTGGCTGGGGTGGGTAGGGTCTTTGATGATGGACCGTGACCTCCGTAAACAGCGTTTCTGGTGATCCCCAGTTTTAAATCTTTCCTTTCGGCATTCACATGTATCATAGAATCATTGAATCATACAGCACAGAAGGCTATTACGCCTATCATGCCTGTGTCGGCACTTTGAAAGAGCTATCCAGTTAGTCCTACTCCCCCTGCTCTTTTCCCATAGCCCTCAAATTTTTCCTTTTCAAGTGTATATCCAATTCCCTTTTGAATTTAACAGCTACCGACCATAGAGCACATATACCAGAAACGCTGTTTATGGAGGTCACGGACCATCATCAAAGATCCTACCCACCCCAGCCACAGTCTGTTCGCCCTCCTGCCATCTGGGAGACACTACAGATGCATTCGCACCCGAACGACCAGATTTAGGAACAGCTTCTTTCCCAGTGCTGTCATCCTACTGAACTCCACAAATAAATTCTAAAGCCTGCACATCTGCCAATGCACTTTATTATGTTTATGTTTATGTATTACAAGCCAAATGTATGTTGAATCTTTAAATGTCTTAATCTAAATGTACACTCTCGGGAGCCGCAAGCCTACATTTCGTTGTACTGCACTTGTGCACTAACAGTGACAATAAAGTTGATTATGATTATGAGTTAACTCCAAGAAAGTGGCCAAGGACCCAGCATTGCATTTAAAGTCTTTCTATATGTTGAGTAGAGGCTCTTGGGAAAGTGGACAGAGGTCCAAAGGTTTCAGTCTATTATGTAAATCTACATCTATCTCGAGGTCAACCTTCAGTTGCCTCAAGCCAAGATTGTGTGCTGTTCACTACCACTTTCTGCTTAAATACAATTTGATGAACATGAATGATGACAATTTCATTTCTTCAGCACCTTGGTTAAGCTTTCATCTCCTGGAGCTCCAGATTTTGGATAACCACCAACATTGAGAAGCTGAATCCAAACTCTCTGACAAAAAACCAGGAGAGTTATGTCTCTGTGGGGATTCAATCTCAACTCTCAGAAACAGTTCTGCAGCAAGCAGCATTAAATGCCTGTCACTGAGACGGACATACTGTATGTATACTGTCACAGCAAATGAAGGTCCCAGATCAGTGCCAAAGACATTTAGAAGTACCATAAAAAGTGGTGTGCAAGTCATGGCAGGATAATAGACGTGCACAGGTGAATCCATACTCCTACCTGATATATGGATGTTGAAACTGCAAAATGGAGGTCGATGGGCCCTGCAGGACTTTTCATCCATTCATTTTAATATACAGAAAATACTGCATCTGAATTTCATTCTGGAGATTTGGGCGTCGCTGGCAAGGCCAGCATTTATTGCCCATCCCTAGTTGCCCTTGAGAAGGTGGTGGTGAGCCACCTTTTGAACTGCTGCAGTCTGTGTGGTGAAGCTAGAGTATTGTGTCAAAATCTGCACACCACATTTTAGAAAGGACTTCAAGGCCTTGGAGAAGGTGCAGCGGAGATTTACTAGAATGCTACCAGGGATGAGGGGTTTTAGTTGTCTGGAGAGACCGAGAGTAGCTCTCCTTAGACCAGAGAAGGTTAAGGGGAGATTTAATAGAGGCGTTCAAAATCATGAGAGGTTTTGATAGAGTAGCTAGGGAGAAGCTGTTTCCACTGACAGGAGGGTCAGTAACCAGAGGACACAGATTTAAAATAATTGGCAAAAAAGCCAGGGGGGAGAGGAGGAGAATTTTTTTACTGAGCAAGCTTTATGACCTGGAATGCACTCTCTGAAAGGGTGTTGGAAGCAGATTTAATAGTAACTTTCAAAAGGAAATTGGATTTATATATTTTTTTTAAATTGCAGGGCTATGGGGAAAGAGCATGAGAGTGGGACTAATTGGTAGTTCTTTCAGAGAGATGGCACAGGCATGATAGGCTGAATGGCCTCCTTCTGTGCTGTATGATTCCATAAGGTGCTGTTAGGTAGGGAGTACCAGGATTCTGACCCAGTGATGATAAAGGACTGACAATACATGTCCAAATCAGGATGGTGTGTGACTTGGAGGGGAACTTGGAGGTGGTGGTGTTCCCAGGTGCCTGCCGCCATTGTCCTTCTAGGTGGTAGAGGTCGTGGGTTTGGAAGGTACTGCCAAAGAAGCATTGGCGAGCTGCTTCCCAATATGTGCTCTCAGTGCTCGAAACTGTGCATGGAAATTGCAAATTTGTAACACTTATCCTCTTAGACAGTGGGAGTTGATAGAATTCAGAGCACACGGAATTAAGTCACATCAGCAAAAGCAGTTAAAGGCATGGTAATTCCCTCAAACAACAGCCGGACATACCTGGTTAGGAATGGGGCTGAAGATTATTGGGATAAAGAGACATGGCAAAGCGCTCCATGGAAGGTGTGGTTCCTGATCAGCTAGGGCCATGTAGGAGTCGCTGGAAATCAACAGACTGCGAGACTTTCGTAGCAGCAAAGAAAAACGTGTGTTAGCTTTCTCAAATCTCTGCATGGACTGAGGGACTCGGCCTCGTCGCAGGGCTATGACGTCATCACACAATCGACGACTCTTAAAGGAACCCTGCCCGATAACCCAACCAAGTTCCGTACATAACGTGGAGCGATAACAACATTGGCTAAACATAGTGAATTGTGTTAATGTCCCTATGTGGTTTCCGCCACATACGTCCCCCCAGAATTCACTAGAACTGGCAATGTCAGTCATTGAGGGGCCCGGATCACACGGCTGAAACGGCTCCTTAAGTACGGGGCGGGGACCGGGGGGGGTCGCAGGAGGGTCCCCGGGCGCTCAGTGGTGGACTGAGGGTGCAGAAGCCAGAGGTCGGCCCCACCGCGGGGGCTGAGCCAACCCAACGGGTCGGTCCAGATCCAGGTGGGCTGGCTTAAGACGGTCCACAGAAATGTAGTCCAGCTTACCGCCGACATCCACCACGAAGGCCTTGTCCCCGGCTTCCAGGACGCGGAATGGTCCGTCGTAGGGTGGCTGAAGAGGTCCCCGGTGGGCGTCGTGGCGGACGAAAACGTATTCTGCCGCATGGAGGTCGGGCGGAACGTGGGACTGAGGGAGACCGTGCTGCGACATGGGCACTGGCGCGAAAACCTTGGCGTTGTCCAGGAGGGCGGACCGCTGACGGACTGCGGGCCAAGGGTCCGTGGCGTTGGGGACGAACTCCCCGGGAACCCGCAGCGGCTGCCCGTAGACGAGCTCGGCGCACAAGGAGTGGAGGTCCTCCTTGGGGACGGTCCTGAGTCCCAGCATGACCCACGGGAGTCTGTCGATCCAACTGTCGTCCCGGAGGCTGGCCCGGAGCGCGGCCTTCATGCAGCGATGAAACCGTTCGCACAGCCCGTTAGCCTGAGGGTGATATGCGGTGGTGCGGTGGAGTCTCAACCAGAGGCCTTAGGCGACAGCACTCCAGAGCTCCGACGTGAACTGGGGCCCCCGGTCGGAGGAGACGTCAGATGGGGCGCCGAACTGGCCGACCCAAGTGTTGATGAACACCCGAGCCACATCAGCGGACGTTGTTGACGACAGCAGGATGGCTTCCGGCCATTGGGTGGTTCTGCCGACCATCGTGAGGAGGTGGGTGAACCCATGGGAGGGTGGAAGGGGCCCCAGCAGGTCCACGTTAACATGGTCTGATACCTGGGATGGCAGGAATGACGTATGAGGAGAGATTGTGTCGATTGGGCTTATACTCACTGGAGTTTAGAAGATTAAAAGGGGATCTCATCGAAACCTATAAAATTCTGTCAGGCCTGGACAGACTAGATGCAGGAAGGATGTTTCTGATGGCCGGGGAGTCCAGAACCAGGGGTCATAGTCTAAGGATAAGGGGTAAGCCATTTAGGACTGAAATGAGGAGGAATTTCTTCACCCAGAGAGTGGTGAACCTGTGGAATTCTCTGCCACCGAGGGCAGTGGAGGCCAGTTCATTAAATATATTCAAGAAAGAGTTGGATATATTTCTTAAGGCTAAAGGGATCAAGGGATATGGGGAGAAGGCAGGGACAGGGTATTGAATTTGGATGATCAGCCATGATCTCATTGAATGGCGGAGCAGGCTCGAAGGGCCGAATGGCCTACTCCTGCTCCTATCTTCTATGTTTTTATTTTTCTATGGTCGAACCGCCTCTCGGGCACCGCGAAAGGCGCCAACGGGGCCTTAGTATGGCAATGCACTTTCGAGCACTGGCATACCACGCAGGTATTGGCCCAGTCGCGAACGTCCTTCTTGAGCCCGTGCCAGATGAACTTAGCCGCCACCAGCTTCTGTGATGGCTTCCTGCCCGGGTGGGAAAGGCTATGGACGGCGTCGAAAACCTGCCATCTCCACCCGTCAGGCACGACGGGGGCGTGGCTGCCCAGCGGAGACGTCACACAGGAGCGTGGTGCCGGCATCGTCAAACGCAACGTCCGCTAACTGAAGGCCCGTGACAGCCGTCCTGTAGGCCTGGACGTCCGGGTCGGAGGCCTGGTCGGCTGCCATGTGGGTGTAGTCGATGCCGAGGTGTACGGCACTGGCAACGGCCCGGGAGAGACAGTCGGCGACGGGGTTGTCTTTCCCAGCCACATGCTGGATGTCCGTCGTGAACTCGGAGACAAAGGAAAGCTGGCGCTGCTGACGGGCCGACCACGGCTCGGAAACTTTGGCCATGGCGAAGGTCAACGGCTTGTGGTCCACGAACGCCGTGAACGGGCGGGCCTCCAGCAGGAAACGGAAGTGTCGGACGGCGAGGTAGAGGCCGAGAAGCTTGCGATCAAAGGTGCTGTACTTCCGCTCGTTGGGGCGGAGCTGCCGGCTGAAGAAGGCGAGCGGCTGCCAGGCGCCGTTGACCCACTGTTCGTGGACGGCGCCGACAGCATAGTTCGAAGCGTCAGTGGTGAGAGTGATCGGCGCATCGGGCAACGGATGCGCCAGCATGGTCGTGTTAGCCAGGGCCCTTTTCGTGTCCGTGACAGAATTGGCCATCTCCTTGGACCAGTCGATGGCGAGCTTGGCGGGCTTGCCTTTGAGGGCCTCGTAAAGGGGCCGCATAAGCTGGGCTGCCCGGGGAACGAAGCGATGATAAAAGTTCACCATGCCCAAACACTCCTGCAGGGCCTTCACGGTGAGGGGTCGCGGAAAATCCTTCACGGCCTCCACTTTCGACGGCAGTGGCACCACCCCGTCCTTCATGACGCGGTGCCCGAGAAAGTCGATCGAGGACAGCCCGAACTGGCACTTGGCCGGATTGACGATTAGGCCGTGCTGGCTGAGGCGTTCGAGGAGTGTCCGGAGGTGGGACACATGCTCTGTCCTGGAGGCGCTGGCGATGAGAATGTCATCCAGGTAGATGAACAGGAATGGCAGGTCCCGTAACACGGTGTCCATTAGGCATTGAAAAGCCTGAGCGGCGTTTTTGAGACCGAATGGCATGCGGAGGAATTCGAACAGCCCGAATGGGGTGATCACTGCGGTTTTCGGGACGTCCTACGGCCGAAAGGGGACCTGGTGGTAACCCCGAACAAGGTCCACTTTAGAGAAAACAACTTTCCCAGCCAGGCGGGCGGAAAAGTCCTGGATGTGTGGAATCGGGTAGCGGTCGGGGGTCGTAGCATCGTTGAGGCGCCAGTAATCGCCGTACGGGCGCCAACCGCCGTCTCGTTTCGGTGCGATGCGGAGGGGCGAGGCCCACGGACTGTTCAACCGGCGAATGATGCCGAGGTGCTCCATTGTGTCGAACTCGCCTTTAGCGATGGCGAGTTTCCCCAGGTCGAGGCGCCGAGCACGGGCGTAGACAGGCGGACCGGTGGTCGGGATGTGGTGTTCTACCCCGTGCTTGGTGGTGGCGGACGAGAAAGTGGGCTTCGTGAGGTCCGGGAACCCGGCGAGGAGGCGGGAAAACTCATCGGAGGCCAAGAGTGCGCTGGACAACTCCGTCGTGCCGGAACCACTGAGCGAACACGGGAGCAAACTGAAAGTCTCTGCGCGGACGAGACGTTGGTTCTTGACGTCCACCAGAAGGCCATTGGCGCAGAGGAAGTCAGCGCCGAGAAGTGGGGTGGACACTTTAGCTGTAACAAAATCCCAAGCGAAACGCTGCCCGCCAAAACACAGCGCCACGCTCCGTTTCCTGAAAGTATGGATGGAACTGCCGTTGGCGGCTTCGAGGGCGGGGCCGTGGTTCCCCCCCTGTATGTCTACAGTTGACGCGGGCAGGATGCTCACCTGGGCACCCATGTCGCAGAGGAAACGACGTCCAGAGTCAGTGTCTGTAATGAATAACAGACTACCTGAACGGCCGACAGGGGCAGGGCCCCGCATGGCCGCGCAGTACTGTTGCCCAGCGGAGAAAAATTTGTCGGCCTCCTTGGCCAGGCCGCGGAAGTCACTAATATGAGAGTTGGCTAAAGCCGACCGTACCTGCCCTGGCAGCTGTTGTAGGAACAGTTCTCTGAAGAGGAAGCACGGCTTGTGCTTGCCCAGGAGGGTTAACATGTGGTCCATCAGTTCGAAGGGCTTGGAGTCGCCAAGCCCGGGTAGAGAGAGAAGCTGGCGTACGTGCTCGGGTTCAGTTAGTCCAAAAGTCTCTAGGAGGTGCGTTCTCAACGTCGCAAATTTGTGGTGCTCCGGGGGTTCCTCGAGCAGGCTCACAACTCTGGCAGCGGTGGAGTTGCCGAGAGCAGAGACGACGTAATAATACTTTGTGTCGCCCGCGGTGATGTCCCGGAGAGCAAACTGAGCCTTGGCCTGGGCGAACCAAGCGGCAGCCTGCCGTTCCCCAAACTCCGGTAATTTGAGAGAAATGGCATTCATCGCCATCTCGGATAAAGTCTTTGGAAACGTCCAAAAGAGAAACTGGAAATAAACAGACTGCGAGACTTTCATAACAGCAAAGAAAAACGCGTGTTAGTTTTATTAACTCTCCACAAGGACTGAGGGACTCGGCCTCGTCGCAGGGCTATGACGTCATCACACAATCGACGACTCTTAAATGGACCCTGCCCCGATAACCCAACCAAGTTCCGTACATAACGTGGAGCGATAACAACATTGGCTATACATCGTGAATTGTATTACTGTCCCTATGTGGTCTCCGCCACAATGTTCTATTTTAAACACAAAATCAGGTGGTGGGAAGAGATGACTGGTTCTTTAGAAATAATTGCCTCCGGCCATTTTCCTTTGCACGGAGAAATATTTTGCTGAAGTTTAATGGTTTCCATAAAAAAAATGGTATTGGGTAAAAATATTGTGCTGCTAGTTTAGTGTACTTGAGTGACACTTAGTTGTTTGTGAGTACTACAGTGTAGTGCCAGAGAGAACAGCATGGTGTAGCTTCATCTCATTCTCATTCCCAGGAAGCTGTGAGAGCTATTAGAAGATAAAACAAGAGCAGAACAGAGAGATATGAATAACAGTTTGACACTGAGCAATATAACGCTGAGCAAACTGAACTAAAATAGAGGTGTAATACTGGCCTCCCTGCACTGTACTAGTGCACAGTTGAATGGGTTCATTGTAGGGTAGAAATTTTTTAATTTAAATTCTGCCCTGCAACTGCTGTAAACTTTGAGCATGAATATTTAAACAGTATTCCAGAGTATGCAGCATCATGGGGGTTGTAGAAGTATGATAGCTATAAAATTTTATTCACATGAAATAAAAAGGATCTTGACAGGCTTACAGCTGTGTGCTGTTTTAACTCAGCACTTGCACAGTGAATAAATGAAGCAAAGGATTAATTAGTGGTTAGACGTGGAACTCGCTACCACAAGGAGTAGTTGAGACAAATAACATAGATGCATTTAAGGGGAAGCTAGATAAGTACATGAGGGAGAAAGGAATAGAAGGATATACAGATAGAGTTAGATGACGAGGGGTGGGAGGAGGCTCGTGTGGAGCTTAACCACCAGCATAGCACTTCTTTTGAAGAAGTTACAAAGTTGGTGGATGCGGGAAGTCCAGTAGACATTGTTTACTTAGACCTCCGAAAAGCTTTTGATAAGGTGCCGCATAAGAGGCTTCTCTATAAGATCGAAGCCTCTGGTATTAGTGGTAATATATTGAGCTGGATTCAGAACTGGCTGGCAGGACGTCGGCAAAAAGTAGTTATAGATGGATTTGTCCTTGTACAAGACCTTAGTCAGGCTGCACTTGGAATCCTGTGCCCAGTTTCAGTCTCATTACATGGTGGGTGATATTGAGGCTTTGGAAAGGGTGCAGCGGAGGAGTCACTCGACTAATTCCCAGTCTAAAGCATCTTAGTTATCAAGATAGGCTAAAAGAGTTGGGACTCTATACCTTAGAGAAGCGTAGACTTAGGGGGGATCTGATTGGGGTTTATAAGATAATGAAAGGAATTGATTGTGTTCCAGCTGAGTTTATTTCAATTAAACAGGTTAGGCAGGACCAGAGGTCACAAATTTAAGTTGTATAAGGCTAGATCTAGGCTAGACATCAGGTGGTGATTCTTTCCCCAGATAATAGTGGACCTCTGGAACCGGCTGCCGTCCCACGTGGTGGACGTGGACTTGTTGAATTCCTTCAAGTGAGAGCTGGATTTGTTTCTGGCTGGGGCGGAGATCACCTCTTACAGAAGGTAGGTACTGCAGGGAATTCAGGGCCAGTGTGATCTCCTGGACTTGTTTCGACTGCCTAGATGGGTCGGAGAGGAATTTCCCATATTTATTTTTTCCCAAACTGGGTTTTTTGCCTCTCCCAGGAGATCACATGGTTTCGGGTGGGGTGAAGTGTATATGCTGTTTTACACAAGATACTGCAATTGTGTGGAGGCTGGATGGACCTTTACTTGTCCGTCATTGTTTGTATGTTCATAGAACAGTTAGGCCGAATGGCCTGTTTCTGTGCTGTAAGTTCTATGTAATTAAAGAAAAATAATAATGTCGGACAACATTTCATGAAATGCAAGCTCTCCATTCGGCCACACTCAACTAATCAGCCTCTCACACCATTCAATTACTTTACCTCGACAATCAAGATTGCCTCTCTTACCAACCACGCAGGACTTGACCCATTCACATACCTACAATCGTTTAGTCATAAACCTACAGTACTTGCTTATTAGTATTAAAATGGGCATTGGTTTCATCTTTGAATCTGATGCATTTGCATCTGCCAGTTATGAAAATGGCCTGCTTATACTTTGGGCAGGTTTTGGAGCTTAAAAGGGAGAAGAAAACATTAATGCAGCCTTCAGCTCCCCATTGCTGTTTGTGCTCCTGCCCAAAGACTGCTGACTTGTAAAGTGACGTTAACACATAAAAAGAGGAAAGTTACGTATTTCTATTATTTTGATGGTACATGGAGTGATAGGAAAGAGACTGCCTTCTATTCATGCACATGTAAAAATAAACCAGTTTGCTGGTTTACGATTGGCTTTGTCTGACTAGAATGCTTTTCAATCCGTCATCTGTGTCAGCCTTGACTCAGTGATAGCCCTCTTGCCTCTGAGTCAGCAGGTTGTGGGTTCAAGTTTCACTCCAGAGACTGGAGCACAAAGTAAAGGCTGGCACTCCCAGTGCAGTACTGAGGGAGTGCTGCACTGTCAGAGGCACCGTCTTTCGGATGAGACGTTAAACCCAGGACCTGTCTGCCCTCTCGGGTGGATGTAAAACATCCATGGCACTATTCGAAGAAAAGCAGGGGAGTTCTCCCCCATTCCAAGTTTGCGGACGACATGAAGCTAGCTGGGATTGTGAGTTGTGAGGAGGTTCCAAAGAGGCTTCAAGGTGATTTAGACCAGTTTTGTGAGTGGGCAAATACATGGCAGATGCAGTATAACGTGGATAAGCTATCCACTTTGGTAGGAAAAACAGAAATGCAGAGTATTATTTAAATGGTGATAGATTGGGAAATGTTGATGTACAAAGGGTGTCCTTGTACACCAATCACTGAAAGCAAACAGTGTATGTAACCTGTACCACCTTAAGAGGATACCTTAAGGTGATGGACTACTTTTTGATGGCTCCTGTACATTGTAGTACCGGTGGTGACCACACCGGTATATAAACCCTGCGGAGCAAAGTGTATCCCAGTTCAGCCCTGACCCTCAATCACTAAAGACCTGTTTAATTATTTCTGTAGTCTGTGTCCTGTTATTCAGCATAACTACATTTGAAAACACAGACTCAACAGTGGCGACGAGTCTGATCTTACCTAGCGGCAGTTGCATCAAAGGAAGCTTTGTCCTCTGAAACGGGCGTCGAACAAGGACATCCACCCTCAACATCCTGCTGGGCACTGCATCGCACGGGAGGCCATGGGGAACCCGGGTTGGTTTCTGGCCACGAAGTCAAACATCAGTGAACATCCCTTCGACGACAGTGGCGGGTAAGCCCGATCGAGCGGCACGGGGGGGAAGTCGGCCGAGTTGTCAGTAAGAGAAGGGGAGGGAAACGACGAAAAGGGCGGAGAACACGACTGCAGCCGGTGTCAGGGGCCGGACTGCAATCGGGGCAGAGACACGCAGCAGCCAGAAAAGCGTTTATGACCACAAGGACCGCGGGAGCGGCGGGGAACAAGAGCAGCAGCGTAGGGGAAAATAAAGGACCGCTGGGAGGCGTGAACGGCAACAGCGCGGGAATCACCATTTTGAGTCGGCGGGGGAAGAAGACAAGCGCGAGAAAAGCCGCCAAGCGCGGGAAGCCGCCATTTTGAAAAAAATAAAATAAAAAAAATAAAATAAAATAATAATCATGTCCGAAGGAAAGGAAACTCAACAAGGATGCCAAAAATGGGTAACATCACTGCTTTTGATAACGATGTGGAAGATTGGGCCACTTATGTGGAACGCATCGAAGTTTACTGTACAACGAATGAGGTACCGGAGGATAAGAAAGCACTAACCCTATTAAACTCGATGGGTGCGAAGACGTACGGGTTATTAAGGAACCTTGTAACACCAGATAAACCGGTAGGGAAGAGTTTCGCAGATATTGTTACTATCCTGCAAGAGCATTTAAACCCCACGCCACTGCTGATAGCGGAACGATTTAAATTCTACAAAAGAATTCAACTTAAAGAAGAAAGCAACGCTGAATTCCTAACCGAACTGCGCAAGTTATCAAAGTACTGTCAGTTCGGTACAGGACTAGCAGACGCACTGAGAGATAAGTTTGTGTGTGGGCTCCTAAGGGAAGGAACCCAGAAGCGACTGCTAGAGGAAAAGGACCTTACGCTGGACAAAGCTTTCAGCATTGCAGCATCGCACGAGGCAGCAGCACGAGGCACTGCAGAGATACAGCAAAGGCCATTGGAATTCAGCACCAATGAAATGGCATTGGGCGCAGTAAAGTGCTATCGTTGCGGAAGGACAACGCATGACCAGAACCAGTGCTGGTTCAAAGATAAAGAATGCAGGCAATGTGGCAAACTTGGTCACATAGCGAGAGTATGCCGGTCAGGAAAGAAGACCAGCAGCAAAAAGTCGCCGCAGGAGAAGTACAAAAAAGTACACAAGGTGACAGAGAACAGTTCAGATGAACAGAAGATGGATTCAGACTCCAGCAGTAAGGAACTGGGTTGTCTAAAAATACATAATGTGGGTAACACAGCAGACCACCAGACTATCTGGGTTATGCTTCGGATAGCAGGAGTCCAAGTGAAGATGGAATTGGACACTGGATCGGCATTAACGGTCATGAATAAGCAAGATTACAAAAGGTTATTCTCGCACATTCCCCTGAGGGATACGGAGATTGTATTGAAAACATACACGGGACAAATAGTATACCCCAAAGGAAAGATAAAAGTAAATGTGGTCTACAATGGTAAAGAAAGTCAGAAAATGGACTTGTATGTGTTACCTGATGGAGGTCCGCCACTACTGGGGCGGGAATGGATCCGGAGAATAAATGTGGACTGGCATTCCATACAAGCACTGACTGTAGATGCCTGTAAGGAGGACGACGTCAAACCTAAACGACTGTCCAAAATATTAGACGATGCTAAGGAGGTGTTCCAACAGGGACTGGGAACACTGAAAGGAATTACGGCAAACATCAAAGTTGAAGAACATGCAAACCGAAAATTTTTCAAAGCCAGACCTGCTGTGGAAGCAGAGCTGGAAGGGCTAGAACGTTCAGGGGTACTGTCCAAGGTGGACTGGAGCGAGTGGGCCACACCCATTGTTCCTGTCATGAAGCGTTCGTTGAGCAACAAGCTGGGGGAACCTGGGAAGGTTCACATCTGTGGCGATTTCAAGATCACTGTTAATCTGGTTCTTCACACGGTGCAATATCCGCTTCCGCGGATTGAAGATATCTTCGCTTCGCTGTCTGGCGGGAAACACTTCACCAAGATAGACCTGGCGCAGGCGTACCTACAGATGGAAGTTGATGAAGCGTCACGCCAGTATCTCACGATCAACACACATAAGGGCTTATATCGGTATAATAGACTGGTTTTTGGAGTGGCATCGGCTCCAGCGATTTGGCAAAGGGCCATGGAGCAGGTATTGCAGGGAATCCCAGGCACACAATGCTACCTGGACGACATCCTGATTACAGGAGATGACGATAAGGATCACCTCGCGAATTTGGAGCAGGTGCTCATCAGATTGAAAGAATATGGGCTCAGAGTTAATCGCCAGAAATGTGAGTTCTTTCAAAAGCGAATCTCGTACTGCGGCCACGTCATTGACCAGGAGGGGCTCCATAAGTCACCTGACAAGATCGAAGCTGTTGTGAAAGCTCCTGCACCGGAAAATGTATCCCAGTTGAGGTCGTTCCTTGGGTTGGTTAACTATTACCACAAGTTTCTTCCAAATTTATCCACGTGTTACACCCGCTAAACACTCTTTTGCAAATGGGAATACCATGGAAGTGGAGCGATGATTGTAAGCGGGCTTTTCAAAAGAGCAAGGCACTGATCACCTCTAAGGAAGTGTTGGCTCACTTTAACCCAACGCTGCCTATTCGCTTAGCTTGTGATGCTTCTCCATATGGTATCGGGGCAGTGCTCTCACATAAGTTTCCAAATGGCTTGGAAAGGCCAGTCGCGTTCGCATCCAGATCATTGACCTCCGCTGAGCGCAACTATGCTCAGATAGATAGGGAGGCTCTCAGCCTCGTGTGGGGAGTTAAGAAATTTAACCATTACCTGCAAGGCCAAAAGTTTACGCTGCTGACAGATCACCAGCCGTTGGTTTCCATCTTCAACCCTAAGAAGGGTGTTCCGGTAATGATGGCGCAGAGGCTTCAGAGATGGTCCCTTTTCCTAGGGGCACATCAATATGATATTGAATTCAAAGGTAATGCTGATGGGCTGTCGCACCTGCCACTACCTACAGCGGAAGAGGCACCGGCAGTTGACCCTGTCGAGATATTTCACTCGACCATCATCGAATGCTTACCAGTCACCAATGCGGGTATTGAGAGAGAGACCCGAAACGACCCGACACTGTCTCGGGTCTACGACTTGACAGTGAAGGGATGGCCAGCACATGGCGAACCACTGTTACCAGCATTCTCAGCCAGACGAGAACAGCTGTCCGTATGTCAAGGAACATTGATGTATGGAACAAGGGTGATTATTCCTCCTAAATTAAGGGAGAGAGTTCTGACAGAATTGCATGAAGGTCATCTGGGGGGAGTCAAGATGAAAAGCCTTGCTAGGGCTTATGTGTGGTGGCCAGGTATCGACAAACAAATAGAGGATCTGACTAAAAGCTGCTCAGGGTGCCAGAAAGTTCAAAATGCACTTCCAATTGCACCGCTGCATCTGTGGGAATGGCCTTCAACCCCATGGCAACGTGTGCCTATCGACTTTGCAGGTCCATTCATGGATTCCATGTTTTTGATAGCAGTAGACGCACATTCTAAATGGCCAGAAGTGATTAAGATGTCGACCACTACCTCTGAGAAGACGATCGCAGTTCTAAGAACCATATTTGCAAGGAATGGGTTGCCGGAACAAATATGTTCAGACAACGGACCACAGTTCATGTCAGAAGAATTCCAGAAATTCATGAAAAAGAATGGGGTGAAACACTATACATCTGCCCCATATCATCCGGCTACAAATGGGTTGGCCGAGAGATTTGTACAAACGTTCAAAAAGGCGATAAAGGCCATGAGCGAAGACCATATTCCACTACAACACAAGATGGACAATTTCCTGATGGCGTATCGAAACGCCACGCATGCAGTGACAAATCAAAGCCCTGCCATAATGTTCTATAACAGGAGGTTGCGGTCCCGGTTGGATTTGTTAAAACCCAATGTGCGAAGGGAAGTCGAAAACAAGCAATTCCAGCATATAAATAACAAGGCCACTCGTTGTTTCGAAATAGGACAACCAGTGTTGGCCAGGGACTATAGGGATGATAAATGGCAATCCGGAACAATTCGTGCCCGACAAGGACCCTTGATGTACACGGTAGACGTTGGAGAGAACGTAATACGACGTCATGCTGACCAACTTGTGGAATCAAGAACAAGGGTCGACCCCATGTCTACGGCAGAGACACCAGTTGAAGAATTTATTGAGCCTGTAGCATCTACCTCAGACTCGAACGTACATGATGATGTTCAATCCATAGGAGATCAAATGGATGAGTCATCCCAGCAACGAGAACCAGAGACCCCTGAAAGGCGTTATCCGGCCCGGATCAGGAGGCCTCCTCAGAGACTGAATCTTTGAACAGTTTTGTGTGAAAATTGTATATATGTTATCCATGTAATGTTTAATTTGGGGTGTACACTGTTAAGCTAAAAGGGGAGGAATTGTAGTGTATGTAACCTGTACCACCTTAAGAGGATACCTTAAGGTGATGGACTACTTTTTGATGGCTCCTGTACATTGTAGTACCGGTGGTGACCACACCGGTATATAAACCCTGCGGAGCAAAGTGTATCCCAGTTCAGCCCTGACCCTCAATCACTAAAGACCTGTTTAATTATTTCTGTAGTCTGTGTCCTGTTATTCAGCATAACTACATTTGAAAACACAGACTCAACAGGTGCAGCAAGCAGTTAGGAAGGCAAATGGTATGTTGGCCTTCATTGCAAGAGCATTTGAGTACAGGAGCAAGGATGTCTTACTACAGTTATCCAAGGCCTTGGTGAAACCACACCTGGAGTACTGTGTGCACTTTTGGTCTCCTTACCTAAGAAAGGATGTACTTGCCATAGAGGGAGTGCAGCAAAGGTTCACCAGACTGATTCCTGGGATGGCAGGACTGTCGTATAAGGAGAGATTGGGTCGACTAAGCCTGTATTCACTAGAGTTTAGAAGAATGAGAGGGAATCTCATTGAAACATATAAAATTCTGAAAGGGCTAGACAGACTGGATGCAGGGAGGATGTTTCCCCTGGCCGGGGGGTCAAGAATGAGGAGTCACAGTCTCAGGGTGCAGGGTCAAACATTTAGGACTGAGATGAGGAGGAATTTCTTTACTCAGAGGGTGGTGATCCTGTGGAATTCTCTACCTCAGAAAGCTGTGGAGGCCAAGTCACTGAATATATTTAAGAAGGAGATAGATAGATTTCTAGACACAAAAGGCATCAAGGGGTATGGGAAGAGAGCGGGAATTTGGTATTGAGATAGAGGATCAGCCATGATCATAGGGCCGAATGGCGGAGCAGGCTCGAAGGGCCAAATGGCCTACTCCTGCTCCTATTTTTCTATGTTTCTATACTCTGGCCAATATTTATCCCTCAACCAACATCACTAAAACAGATTATTTGGTCATTTATCTCATTGTTGTTTGTGGGAGCTTGCTGTGCACAGATTAGCTGCCGTGCTTCCTATGTTCTAATAGTGTCTACACTTCAAAAGTATTTAATTGGCTGTAAAGTGCTTTAGGACACGCTGAGCTTGTGAAAGGTGCTATATAACAACAACTTTATTTATATAGCACCTTTACATCATAAAACGTCCCAAGGCGCTTCACAGGAGTATTATAAGACAAAAAATTTGACACTGAGCCACATAAGGAGAAATTAGGGCAGGTGACCAAAAGCTTGGTCAAGGAGGTAGCAAAGAGGAGCATCTTAAAGGAGGAAAGAGAGGTAGAGAGGCGGAGAGGTTTAGGCAGGGAATTCCAGAGCTTAGGGCCCAGGCAACTGAAGGTAAGGCCAATGGTTAAGCGATTATAATCAGGGATGCTCAAGAGGCCAGAATTAGAGGAGCGCAGGTATCTCTGGGGGTTGTGGGGCTGGAGAAGATTACAGAGTTAGTGAGGAGCGAGACCATGGAGGGATTTGAAAACAAGGATGAGAATTTTGAGATCAGGGCATTGCTTCACTGGGAGCCAATGTAGATCAGTGAGCACAGGGGAGATGGGCGAACGGGACTTGGTGCGAGTTAGGACACGGGCAGCCGAGTTTTGGATGACCTCCAGTTTATGTAGGGTAGAACATGGGAGGCCAGCCAGGGGTGTGTTGGAATAGTCAAGTCTAGAGGTAACAAAGGTTATTTCTTACTACAAGAAACTTTGTGTTATCCGGAGGCTAAATGTCCGGCAAGCTCGAGCCACCGGCAAAAATCAGGAGCCGTTTCGTAGGTTTTTTTTCTTTTCATTGCTTTTTTCTCAACAGTCAAGCGCTGCAAGGTCTGTAGCTAAGCAACAGCTTCAGCTAGAGACGCTACAGAGACACTTGCCGACTGTTTAGAAGCTGTTGCTAAGCAACAGGGTTTGTTGATTCACACGGAGCTGAAAATCTCCGTATGTTTCAACATCAGCGCTGGTGTGTCCAGCAGTTTTGAGGGAACGGCAACAGCTCGGTCCCGTCGGTGCCGGATAGCACAAAGTTTCCTGTATCTGAAACGATAGGAGAATGCCTGTCGAGATGTGTGTGAGAGATATTATAGTATACAGTACAAACAACAAGGGCTCTAATTGTTATCGTCAGTTCATAGGGGACCCGAGGTCTGCTATTTTGAGTGGCTGGTGATACTGAACCTGAGACAATATCTAGTATGTACCTGACATTTGTAACAACAGTTAGTCTGTTTTTGCTAGTGTTGGTTGAGGGATAAATGTTGCGCAGGAGGCCAAGAGAACACACTGCTCTTCTCTAAATAGCGCAGTAGGATCTTTTATGTCCATCTAAGCAGGCAGATTTTGACATTTCATCTGATAGACAGCAACTCTAACAAGGCAGATTTCCTTCAGCACTGTGCTTTTTTATTATTCATTCTCGGGATGCGGGCGTTGCTGGCAAGGCCGGCATTTATTACACATCCCTAGTCACCCTTGAGAAGATGGTGATGAGCCTTCTTCTCGAACCGTTGCAGTCCGTGTAGTGAAGGTGCTTCCACAGTGCTGTTCACAGAATCACAGAATCACAGAAACCCCACAGTGCAGATAGAGGCCATTTCGGCCCATTGAGCCTGCACCGACACATATCCCACCCGATCCCCATAACCCCTACACCAACACATATCCCACCCTATCCCCGTAACCTCACGTATTTAATCCCCCTAACACTAAGGGTCAATTTATCATAGCCAATCAACCTAACCTGCACATCTTTGGACTGTGGGAGGAAACCGGAGCACCCGGAGTAAACCCACGCAAACACGGGGAGAATGTGCAAACTCCACACAGACAGTCGCCCGAGGCCGGATTCGAACCCGGGTCCCTGGCGCTGTGAGGCAACAGTGCTAACCACTATGCCACCGTGCTTCCAGGATTTTGACCCAGCGACTTTAGTGTCAGCCTAGAGATTCAGTAAAAAGTAACAGTTAGTGGCACAATCCTTTGAATCATATTGAACCTCAAAATGGTTCCAGTTCTGCAATTTTGTATTTCATTATGTGCAATTGAGTTTTTGCCCACTTTTGAGGTTAGGATAACCCTGTCTTTTTAAAGAACAGTGATATATGTTTGATATATGGGACAGCTGGAAATGCAGTAACAATTCCAAGTTTTTTTTAAATATAAAAAGCAATTTTAAAAGTGAAACACAAACCATATTTGATGGCTTTATTCATGTGTGTGGTGGGAGTTTGTGGGCTGGATTTTCCAAGCCCTGAGGAGGCGGGCATGGAGGCAGGACAGCCGGTAAACCCGTCCCCATCCCACCTCTGTGCCCATTTGCCAGGAGGCGGGAAGATGTGCAGCTTCGGGTCCCGTCTCCTGGAGGCGGGAAAGGCACTTAATCCTTTTAACTGCCTGTTAACAGGTAGTTAACAGGCAGAAAAAGGACTAGTGCCATTTTACCTTCACAGGTGAAGGCTTCCCGACCTTGGAGAACCCCGCCGGGTTGGAGGAGATGTGGAGGAGGTCTGCGGCGGTCAGAGGCACCTGGAAGTAAAGTGTAGAGGTGAGTGATGGGTGCAAGTGTGGAGTGGTAAGTATGCAAGGTGAGTGATAAGTTAAAAAAATTGTTCACTTACCTTGTTTTCCTTCCATAGCCTTTAGCCGCGCTGGATGGGGAGAGCGGACATCCTCCTTGTCAATTTCAGGTAATGGCTGATGGACTGGTTCTCCTGTAGCAGGGCTCAGCAAGCTCCTTTGTTTTAGGGCGTATAAAAACAGGCTTTGCAGTGCGATTTTGCACTGAGTGCGGTTTAAACAGAGTGCTGCGAGTTGGGTGAGTCAGGGAGTCTTAACTGTTTGCTAAAATCAAACTTTTGTTTGTTTCACATTTACTGTTACTGTTTAAAATCTAAATTTCCCAGCTTTAAGCAGGGTTACAAAGGGATATACAAGGCCTAAAATTCAGAGCAGCTGAAGGCAGTTAATTAGGGAATCTAGATTAAACTGGTTCTCCTGTAGCAGGGCTCAGCAAGCTCCTTTGTTTCAGGGCCTATAAAAACAGGCTTTGCAGTGCAATTTTCTACTGAGTTCAGTTTAAACAGAGTGCTGCAAGCTGGGTGAGTCAGGGAGTTAGGTGAGGAGTGGAAGGAGGAGCTCCCTTGCTTCGCCTTTGTTTTTCCTAACTTTTCACCCTGTAGGAATTGGTTCTTACTTTACACCAAGGAAAGAGTCTGAGAGCGGGAGCAGTCAAACAACAACAACTGTGAAACCGCTAAAGTGACGTCACAACTAGGGAAGGAGCTGATTGGTAAGTAGGACCTGGTGAGTATTTCTACAGTCCAGTCATTAAAGTAAATGTAAGGTCTCTAGTTTAGAGTAAGTAGTGTTTAAAGGGAAGTAAGGTCCCTAGTGTATTTAATATTCTTTAATTTAAAGGAAGTAAAGGGAGTAAATTAAGTGTAGGACATGGCAGGGCAGCTCTGCAGCATGGAGTGCTCCTCCTGTGCTATGTGGGAAGTCAGGGACACTTTCGGTGTCCAGGGTGAACACGTGCAGGAAGTATCTCCAGCTGCAGCTACTCGAAGTCCGCGTTTCGGAGCTGCAGCTGTGGCTGGAGTCACTGTGGAGCATCCGTGAAGCTGCAGCTGGAGTCACTGTGGAGCATCCGCGAAGCTGAGATCTTCATGGATAGCACGTTTAACGAGGTGGTCACACCACAGGTAAAGAGTGCACAGGCAGACAGGAAATGGGTGACCACCAGACAGAGTAAAAGAACCAGGAAGGTAGTGCAGGAGTCCCCTGGGTCCAATTCCCTCTCCAACAGATTTTCCGTTTTGGATACTGCTGGGGGAGATGGTTTCTCAGGGGAATGCAGCAAGAGCCAAGTCCATGGCACTACAAGTGGCTCAGCTGCACAGGAGGGGAGGAAAAATAGTGGGAGAGCAATAGTGATAGGGGATTCTATCGTAAGGGGAACGGATAGACGTTTCTGTGGCCGCAGACATGACTCCAGGATGGTATGTTGCCTCCCTGGTGCCAGGGTCAAGGATGTCACTGAACGGCTGCAGGGCATTCTGAAGGGGGATGGCGAACAGTCAGAGGTCGTGGTTCACATTGGTACCAACGATATGGGTAGAAAGAGAGATGAGGTCCTGCAACAAGAATTTAGGGAGCTAGGTAGCAGATTAAAAAGCAGGACCTCAAAGGTTGTAATCTCTGGATTACCCCTGGTGCCACGTGCTAGTGAGTATAGGAATAGGAGGGTAGAGCAGATGAATGCGTGGCTAAAGAGTTGGTGCAGGAGGGAGGGCTTTAGTTTCCTGGATCACTGGGTCTGCTTCTGGGGAAGGTGGGACCTGTACAAGTCAGACGGGTTGCACCTGAACCGGAACGGGACCAACATCCTTGCGGGGAGGTTTGCTAGTACTGTTGGGGGGGGGGGGGTTAAACTAACTTGGCAGGGGGATGGGATACAGAGTAGAGCTATAGTAGGGGGTGATGCACAGCCAAATATAGAAGAAAAAACAAGTCAGCCTGGAAGGCAGAGGAAATATGTAACAGCACAAGGGAGTATGACAAGGCTGGATGGCATTTATTTTAATGCAAGGAGTCTTGCGAGTAAGGCAGATGAATTGAAGGTGTTGATGAACTCATGGGAGTATGATATTGTTGCTATAACAGAGACATGGTTGAGGGAGGGGTAGGACTGGCAGCTCAATATTCCGGGGTATAGAATCTTCAGGCGAGACAGAGGGGGGTGTAAAAGAGGAGGGGGTGTTGCAATATTAATCAAGGAATCAATTACTGCTGTAAGGAGGGATGATATCTTAGCAGGTTCCTCTAATGAGGCCATATGGGTAGAACTTAAACAAAAAGGGGCAAGCACTTTGCTGGGAGTGTACTATAGGCCCAAACAGTCAGGGGGAGGTAGAGGAACAGATATGTAGGCAAATCTCAGAAGTGAAGAAATAATAGGGTAATAATAGTAGGGGATTTCAACTTCCCCAATATTAACTAGGATAGTTAGAGTGTGAAAGGCTTAGAGGGTGCGAAATTCTTAAAGTGCATCCAGGAGAGCTTTTTGAGCCAGCATGTAGAAAGTCCTACAAGAGAGGGGGCGGTACTGGACCTAATTCTAGGGAATGTAGCTGGGCAAGTGGTAGAAGTGTCAATAGGAGAGCATTTTGGTGACAGTGACCATAATTCGGTGAGATTTAAGGTAGTCATGGAAAAAGACAAAGATGGACTGGAAGTAAAGATTCTAAATTGGGGGAAGGCCGATTTTTAATATGATGAGGCAGGATCTGGCCAAAGTGGACTGGGATCAGCTACTTGTAGGAAAATCCACATCAGAGCAGTGGGAGTCTTTCAGAAAGGAAATAGAGAGAGTACAACGCCAACATGTTCTTGTAAAGGTTAAGGGTGGGACCAACAAGCCCAGGGAACCCTGGATGTCAAGGGATATACAAGAATGGATTAGGAAAAAAAGGGAGGTTTTTGGCAGATACAAAGGACTAAACAGTGGAAGCCCTAGAGGAGTATAGAAAGTCAGGGGGGGTACTTAAAAAAGAAATTAGGGGAGCGAAGAGGGGCCATGAAAAAACACTGGCGGGCAAAATAAAGGAAAATCCCAAGGTGTTTTATATGTATATTAAGGGCAAGAGGATAACCAGGGAAAGAGTAGGGCCCATTAGGGACCAAAGTGGCAATCTGTGTGTAGAGCCGGAAGATGTAGGTGAGGTTTTAAATGAATATTTTGCATCTGTGTTCACTATGGAGAAGGACGATGTAGGCATATAAATCAGACAGGGGGATTGTGATATACTTGAACAAATTAGTATTGAGAGAGAGGAGGTACTAGCGGTTTTAGCGGGCTTAAAAGTGGATAAATCCCCAGGCCCAGATGAGGTGTATCCCAGGCTGCTGTGTGAGGCAAGGGAGGAGATTGCAGGGGCTCTGACACAAATTTTCAGAACCTCTCTGGCCACAGGGGAGGTGCCAGAGGACTGGAGGACAGCTAACGTAGTACCATTATTCAAGAAGGGTAGTAGGGATAAACCAGGGAATTACAGGCCAGTGAGCCTAACATCAGTGGTAGGGAAATTATTGGAAACAATTCTGAGGGACAGAATTAGTCTACTTGGAGAGGTGAGGATTAATCAACAAGTCAGCATAGCTTTGTCAGGGGGAGATCATGTCTAACCAATTTGATTGACTTTTTTGAGGGGGTGACTAGGTGTGTGGATGAGTGTAGTGCAGTTGATGTAGTCTACATGGACTTCAGTAAGGCTTTTGACAAAGTCCCACATGGGAGACTGGTCAAGAAGGTAAGAGCCCATGGGATCCAGGGCAATTTGGCACATTGGATCCAAAATTGGCTTAGTGGTAGGAGGCAGAGGGTGATGGTCAAAAGTTGTTTTTGTGACTGGAAACCTGTGTCCAGTGGTGTACCGCAGGGATCAGTGCTGGGTCCTTTGCTGTAGGAGGTATGATCAGTAAGTTCGCAGATGACATGAAAATTGGGGGAGTGGTAAATAACGAGGAGGGAAGCCTCAGGCTACAGGACGATATAGACGGGTTGGTTAGATGGGCAGAACATTAGCAAATGGAATTTAACCCTTAAAAGTGTGAGGTGATGCATTTTGGGAGGACTAACAAGGTAAGGGAATACACAATGAATGGTAGGACCCTAGGAAGGACAGAGGATCAGAACTACCTTGGTGTGCATGTACATAGATCCCTGAAGGCAACAGGACAGGTAGATAAGGTGGTTAAAAAGGCATATGGGATACTTTCCTTCATTAGCCAAGGCATAGAATATAAGAGCAGGGAGGTTATGATGGAGCTGTACAAAAAACAGCTGGAATACTGTGTGCAGTTCTGGTCGCCACACTATAGGAAGGATGTGATTGCATTGGAGAGGGTGCAGAGGAGATTCACCAGCATGTTACCTGGGCTGGAGCGCTTCAGCTATGAAGAGAGACTGGACAGGCTGGGGTTGTTTTCCTCTGAGCAGAGAAGGCTGAAGGGGGGCCTGATTGAGGTGTACAAAATTATGAGGGGCATAGATAGGGTAGATAGAAAGGAACTTTTCCCCTTAGTAGAGGGGTCAATAACCAGGGGGCATAGTTTCAAGGTAAGGGGCAAGAGGTTTAGAGGGGATTTGAGGAAAAGCTTTTTCACCCAGAGGGTGGTTGGAATCTGGAACTCACTGCCTGAAAGGGTGGTAGAGGCAGGAACCCTCACAACATTCAAGAAGCATTTAGATGAGCACTTGAAACGCCATAGCATACAAGGCTACGGACCAAGTGCTGGAAAATGGGATTAGAATAGACAGGGCTTGATGGCCGGCACAGACACGATGGGCTGAAGGGCCTCTTTCTGTGCTGTATAACTCTATGACCCTCCGATCCATCAGACATCTGAAATTTACAAATTTGCAATGTTTGATGAGTCCTCACCTCAAAGACTCATCAAACTAAAGAGAATGTCAGCGTTTGACAGCTTCACAGAGCCGTCAAACGCTGTCATTTCTTCTTTCAAGAAGTCTTGACAGATAGCACGTCTGACGTTGACGTGATCTGTCAGTGACTTCTTCCGTAATTGGCTTGCTGAGCCCGCAGGGCAGGCTTAACAAGCTCAATCAGGGGAAAATCCCTCTGAATGGTCAGGCGAGGATGGAGGCGGGACATTGACACGACAAGCAGCAGTCTCGCCTCCAACTCACCTCCATTCACAAAATTCAGCCCTGTGTGTCTGTGAGATGGGAGTACAGGTCCTGGAGAGATACTGGTATAACCTATAACATTTTGGTAGAGAGCTTGCAGCTTTGTTTCAATGCTGCATGAAACAGTCCCTTATTGTCCAATGGAGAGGAGGAATGCTGGCCTTGCAGTGGAGGTATGCTAATCCAGTCTCTCTCAATTTAACTCCTCCATGGATTTCAGCTCAAATGGTATTGGTTCTTCTTCATGCATCTTAGTCGATGTTCATATAGTGGCTTACATGCACAAGAAAAGATGGTAAGACCTGGGCCTAGAAATTCAGTAAGGCGCCGCCAGCTTTGCGGCCAGTTACCGCCCAAAGAGGGCTTCTGCGCCAATATTCAGCGCAGCGGTAATGGCGGCGGTAGCCGTTAGCACTGCGCCGGCACCGATGACGTCATCGGTGTGCGCAGTGCCCCAGTTCCGCTCCGATACCGGCCCGACCCCCATATTTAGTTGCGGCCGCCTCTTCCGCAGCGGCCGCAAACAGCGATCAGAAAACGGGGCCGTACTGTAGCGTTAGTGGGGCGGGTTAAGGCAGATGTGCGGCCGGCCGCTTTTTCGGCTGCCGCCTGCCCGCACCTCCTTCCCCGGCCTCCTCCACCCCCCCCCCCGCGGCATTGCCGGCTGCTTTCCACGAGCCCGGCACTTCTCCGTGGTGCCGGGCTCATTTGCCGGCACTATCAAGCGGCGATCTCCCCGTTGCAGGCACCTCCCCCTTAAGAGAAGGAGGAGGCCTGCAGTACCGCAGCCTGCCGCTCCGCAGCGGGTGGCGCAGCAGCACCTACAGCGCTGAAATTCAGTTTCAGCGCCCCAAGCGGGGGCGGGCACACCCTGTAATAGCGCCCGGTTCCGACTTGGGGCGCAGAAACTGAATTTCTGACGGTCGCAACTGGCTCCGCGCGCAGCGCTAACTTTTGGGCGCAAGCGAGCTGGCGGGGCCTCACTGAATTTCTAGGCCCTGCTGTTTAACTAGTACTATTAGAATTGTGCTTTTCTGTTATTAGTGAGTAAATGGAGTACATTTTCCACTGCATATAAAGGAAAGTGCCTTCCCTAAGGTGTCATTGGTTTGTAATATTCAGTTTCTTTTAACTTAATACAAAGGAAAATAAGGATATATTCTCTGGTCCTTGCACTGAAAGGCTGGTGCACAGCGAACTTAACACTTGCCAAAATTACGCACAGCTGACCTTGAACTGCTTCCTAAGGTCAGTTTATATTGACAGGGAGCTCTTAACCTGGATTAGGCCTGCTGCCAGCGAGGATCAGGATTGTGTGTCACTCCAGCTCTTGGAGATGCTGTGTATTAGTTGTTGATCAGTGAGGAAACCAGTGGCCAGGAAGAATTCTGACCGAGATGTTCGGAGAACATTGCCAAAAACTTCCCTTCCACAGATGTCTTATCGGAGGTGCTCAAAGAACTCTAATAAATTTGTCAAGGGAAATCGTGTTTGACAAATCTATTAGCGTTCTTTGAGGATGTAATGAGCAGGGTTGATAAAGGGGAACCAGTAGATGTAGTGTATTTGGATTTCGAGAAGGCATTCGATAAGGTGCCACATAAAAGATTACTGCACAAGATAAGAGGCCTCGGGGTTGGGGGTAATATATTAGCATGGATAGAGGATTAGCTAACTTACAGAAAACAGAGTCGGGATAAATGGTAATTTTCCGGTTGGCAGACTGTAACTAGTGGGGTGCCACAGGGATCAGTGCTAGGACCTCAGCTATTCACAATCTATATTAATGACTTTGGGGCACTAACTTTGCTGGGGCGCTTCTTTTAGCGCCCAGAAAAGTTAGCCACCCCGCGCCTGAAATTCACTGATAGCGCACCAAGAGGGAGGCGGGGCGATACTGGAAGCGCCCCGCCTCCCTCTTGGGGCGCTGTGAGTGAATATCGTGGCACTATGTGCAGCAGCAACACACGCTGTGGCACGTTGCGCCGTGGTACTGCAGGCCTTCCTCCCCTTATTAAAGGGGAGGGGCCTAGCGCAGCGCGACCCAGGGCCCAGCTGGGCCATCAGGGATCGGAGTGCTGGCAAAAGAGCCCAGCACTCAAGAGAAGTGCCGGGCTCACAGAAGGCAGACAGCACCCCGTGGGGAGGCTGCACAGGAGGCCGGGGACGGCAACGGGGGCAGCTGCTGGCAGGTGGCCAGCAACAAAAATGGCCGCCCGGCATCTCGTCTTTAATTTGCGCTACCCGGCTGCAGGTAGGCCCCCCTTGACCCTGTTGGACATAGCGTCCGGCGGTAAGTCAGGGGGCGCTACCGAAGATTGCGGCCGGGGCATCAGTGGGGCGCTGAGCATGGTGATGACATCATCGCCGGAGGCACGGCGCCACGGGGCGCTGACGGTAACCACCGTCGCTAACCTCCCGCTGAATTTCGCGGGAGGCGTTAGCGGCGCCGCACCCAGGCACTAATTGCTTTGCGCCCCATTAGTGCTTTCTTAGGGCGCTAATGGGGGACGCAAATCAACGGAATTTTTCCCCCTTGAAACCTAATTATACGAACACATGCTACCGATGCAGAATCTCATCCATGGTTAGAAAGTTACAGGGAATGCACCCATGAGCTCCATACCAGGTGAGGCTCCATACCAGGAGTGCACATTTGTAAAATTGGCTGTTTGGTGTCACTGTACGTACTTTTGAAACACAGGTTTTTCAGCAGGGATATTCACCAGCTCATTGTCAGCCCCTTGTCTATGGACCTGCTCCATAGTTAGGCCTCTCTGGATGATAAAGTTGTTCAGCGTGCAGGAAATTATGGTAAACTTGAGGTGAGGCTATTGTAAGACCACCTCACCGCGCACCACCCCCCCCCCCCGCCCCCTCCCCATCGAGCTGCTCGGAATCTGAAGGCTCAAGATGCTTCTACTATGTTTGATAATGATCTTAGTGGCTTCATGGAGCTTGTTGTATCTCCACTGTGCTGTTGGTTGCAGCTGTGAACCAGGACAGAAGAGGGTTAGCGTTCGTCTCTTTTGAGCCGGCTTGCTGTCTCCGTTCTTCTTCAAATGGCCTAGCTGAATGGGGATGTCTTGATATTACTGCTGCTTGGGCAGTCGGCATTAACCTGTTAGATCCTGTTTGGGAGGTGCTACCGAAGGAGCCTTGGCGAGTTGCTGCAGTGCATCTTGTAGGTGGTACACACTGCAGTCACGGTACGCCGGTGGTGGAGAGAGTGAATGTTTAAGGTGGTGGATGGGGTGCCAATCAAATTCTTGAGTGTAGTTGGAGCTGCACTCATCCAGGCAAGTGGAGAGTATTCCATCACACTCCTGACTTGTGTCTTGTAGATGGTAGAAAGGCTTTGAGAAGTCAGGGGGTGAGACACTTGCCACAAAATACTCAGCCTCTGAACTGCTCTTGTAGCCACAGTCAATGGCGACCCCCTGGATGTTGATAGAAACATAGAAACATAGAAGATAGGAGCAGGAGTAGGCCATTCAGCCCCTCGAGCCTGCTCCGCCATTTAATGAGATCATGGCTGATCATCCAAATTCAGTACACTGTCCCTGCTTTCTCCCCATATCCCTTGATCCCTTTAGCCTTAAGAAATATATCTAACTCCTTCTTGAATATATTTAATGAATTGGCCTCTACTGCTTTCTGTGGTAGAGAATTCCACAGGTTCACCACTCTCTGGGTGAAGAAATTCCTCCTCATCTCTGTCCTAAATGGCTTAGCCCTTATCCTTAGACTGTGACCCCTGGTTCTGGACTCATTCTTCTAAACTCCAGTGAATATAAGCCCAATCGACCCAATCTCTCCTCATACGTCATTCCTGCCATCACAGGTATCAGCCTGGTGAATCTTCGCTGCACTCCCTCCATGGCAAGAACATCCTTCCTCAGATAAGGCGACCAAAACCGCACACAATACTCAAGGTGTGGTCTCATCGAGGCCCTGTACAACTGCAGCAAGACATCAATACAATAGCAAAATACTGCGGATGCTGGAAATCTGAAATAACAACAGAAAATGCTGGAAATACTCAGCAGGCCAGGCAGCATCCGTGGAGAGAGAAACAGAGTTAACGTTTCAGGTCTGGGGCCCTTCAAAACTGGAAAAAGCTGGAGATGTAACGGATATTAAGCAGGTGCAGAGACGGGGTGGGGGGGGGGGTGGTGGCAGGGGGCGTTTAGGAGGGGAGGAAGGAATTGAAAGAATATCCTGTACTTTTGTGAGAGGCAGGAAAGATAAAATGTTGCAAATGGGAATGGCAAAATCATACAGCATGAAAAATGGGGGCAGGGATTATTATCTGAAATTGTTGAACTCGATATTGAGTCCGGAAGGCTGTAAAGTGCCTAATCGAAAGATGAGGTGCTGTTCCTCAAGCTTACGTTGAGCTTCATTGGAACAATGTAGTAGGTCGAGGACAGAGAGGTCAGAGTGGGAGCGAAGCGGAGAATTAAAGTGACAGGCGACCGGAAGCTCAGGGTCACCCTTACGGACTGAACGGAGGTGTTCCGCAAAGCGGTCACCCAATGTAGAGGAGACCACATCCTGAGCAGTGAATACAGTATATTAAATTGCAGGAAGTACAAGTAAATTGCTGTTTCACCTGGAAGGGGTGTTTGGGGCCCAGGACAGTGGGAAGGGAGGAGGTAAAAGGGCATGTGTTGTGACATAAGCAAACTACTAGGCACTTGGTCTAAGCATTAACCAAAGCTTTAATCAACTGTTTTACAACATGGAGGTCTAGTTGTGTCCTTTACTAGTTCCTGTTAGAGTCTCCTGCGCAAGCTGGGCCCATGCCCGAGTATTTATACTCTCCCTGGACAGCGCCACCCGTAGGCCGCTCAGTATTATTTCATAAGTCTTTCTTTCATGAATGACTGATTCATGTCATGTTGCATCTCCTGCGCTTGCACGGGAAGGTGCCAGGTGAAGGAGAAGGGCTGTTGGGGGTGATTGAGGAGTGGACCAGGGAGGGAGGGGAAGGGGTGAGAGCAGAAGTGTGGGAAATGGAACGGACACAGTCAAGGGCCGTGCCGACCACAGTAGAGGGGAATCCTCGGTTGAGGAAAAGGAAGACATGTCGGAAGCACTGGCATGGAAGGTGGCATCATCAGAACAGACGCGGCGGAGACGGAGAAACTGGGAGAATGGAATAGAGTCCTTACAGGAAGCGGGGTGGGAGGAAGTGCAGTCCAGGTAGCTGTGGGAGTCGGTGGGCTTGTAGTGGGTGTTTGTCGAAAGCCAATTGCCAGAAATGGAGATGGAGAAGTCAAGGAAGGGGAGGGAAGAGTCGGAGATGGACCATGTGAACGTGAGAGAAGGGTGGAAATTGGAAGTAAAGTGAATGAACTTATCTAGTTCAGGGTGAGAGCAGGAAACGGCACCGATACAGTCATCGATGTACCGGAAAAAGAGGTGAGGGAGGGGACCTGAGTAGGACTGGAACAAAGAGTGTTCCACATATCCCATGAACAGACAGGCATAGCTAGGGCCCATGTGGGTTCCCATAGCAACACTTTTTTAATTTGGAGGAAGTGAGTGGAGTCAGAGGAGAAGTTGTTCAATGTGAGAACAAGTTCAGCCAGGCAGAGGAGGGTGGTGGTGGATGGGGACTGGTTGGGTCTCTGTTCAAGGAACAAACGGAGCACCCTAAGGCCATCCTGGTGGGGGTTGGAGGTGTAGAGGGATTGGACATCCATAGTGAAAAGGAGACGGCTGGGGCCAGGAAACTGGAAACGGTTAAAGTGACAGAGGGCGTCGGACGAGTCGCGAATGTAGATGGGAAGAAACTGGACAAGGGGAGAAAAAATAGAGTCGAGATAGGAAGAGCTAAGTTCCATGGGGCAAGAACAGGCTGAGCCGTGGAGTCGGGCTTGGAGGCGTGCGGGGGGTTAAAATCGCAGAAACTGGTGGGCAGGACCCCCCCCCACCCCGCCTGGTTCCCGACTCTGAGCAATTTTAACTCCGGTGTGTCTGATGGTCCCGACTCTGTTCCGCATCCAACAGGTGGGACTGGTCTTTAAGGCCCTTAATTACCACTAAATGGCCTCTATAATCCTATTTTAACAGGCCCTTGCAACTTTAACCCTTTTCCCACGTACACACGCCTGGTGGGAATTACGAATGTGAAACCTGGCGGGAGCACTATTGGATTGCTGACTATCAACTGCAGGTCAACCATTAAAGAGGAGATTTGATCAGCCATCATTTGCAGGTGGCAGGACTTAGTGGTCTCAGGCCTGGGGCAACTTTTAGAAGGCTTAACCACACCTGTGGAAGGTTGGAGCCCCTCACCCATCTCCAGTGTGGCCTCCTGGGAAACTCCTCTCGCCACCTTCACTCAGCGCTTCCTGAACAGAGGCATATACCAGAAGCATGGGAGCCATTTATTTCCTTCCCATCTGGGCATTAGAAGAGCTCGAGCACCAGCCGCGGCAGCAGCAGAACCAGGAACAACAGCAGCACCAGCAACAGCAGCAGCAGCAGGAGCGCCAGGCTGCTGCTCACCCACCTGAGGCTGCACAGGCCAGAAGGGGCCAGCGCCTGGAAGCCCGTCGGTGCAGGAGATACCCCCCAAACAGGGTCTACAGACACAGGGTCAGCTATCTCAACATGTCTGAGCAGCAGTGCCAAAAGTGGCTCCGACTTTCGCGAGAGGTAGTAACTGACATCTGCGCAATGCTACAGCAAGACCTGCTGCCCAGAGGACCAGGTGGACAAGCATTACCAGTGGCCGTCAAAGTTACCACCGCACTCAACTTTTTTGCCTCAGGCTTATTCCAGGGATCAGCAGCAGACATCAGCGGCATCTCCCAGGCGGCCGCACACACTTGCATCACGCAGGTAACCATTGCCCTCTTTGCCATTGCGCACAATCACATCCATTTCTCCAAGGATCAAGCTAGTGTCACGGCGCGAGCATTTGGATTAGCTCATCTGGCAGGCTTTCCAAGGGCGCAGGGCGTCGTTGACTGCACACATGTGGCCCTTAGGGCACCCCATTGCAATCCAGGTATTTTTGTCAACCGCAAGGGCTTCCACTCCCTCAATGTTCAGCTGGTGTGTGACTACAAGAAGGAGATTTTGCATGTTTGTGCCATGTACCCTGGCAGTTGCCATGACTCCATACTGCGCCAGTCTAGTGTGCCTCCGCTATTCAGTCCGCAAGATCAACTTAACAGATGGCTACTTGGAGACAAGGGCTATCCCCTGAGGACGTGACTGATGACGCCGTTGAGGAGGCCAGCCAATGAAGCTGAGGAGCACTACAACTCCAGCCACATTTCCACCAGATCCATTATCGAACAAACCATCGGTTTGCTGAAGATGCGCTTCAGATGCCTGGATAGATCAAGTGGAGCCCTGCAGTATTCAGCAGCCAGGGTCTCCAGAATCGTCGTGGTTTGCTGTGCACTTCACAACATGGCACAGTGTCATGGCTTGCAGATTCCTGAGGACCAAGTGGCTCCTCACATATCCTCCTCAGATGAGGAGGAGGAGGGCAAAAATGAACATCCTACAGAGGCCTATCAACCAGCGGCAGCATTACGCGAGAACATTGCTGCCCGGGATGCAAGGAATGCACTCAACCTGGCCAGATTTGCTTAGCCTAGTCAATCAAACACTTTTGCCTTGCAGCTTCTTACGTGAGCATTGACCATGGCCAAGACCCTGCAGATTCCTAGCTATTTGACTAGTATACTGACAATTGCATGTAATCCTAAGTCCTCAATGTGAAAGTACCATTTGCAAAATGACACACGCCACAACTACAGCAGTAGCCATCAGATTTTTATTAACATTATTAATCTGATGGCTTTTTCTAACAATACATCAAATTTCACCCAAGTGACTACTACCCTTGTGACTACTTGTGCTTTATCTTCCTCTTATGCATGCTCCTATGTAGTGGTTCCTCTGTGGCTTCAGCAGATGTGGAGGCCCCTTGCTCACTTTCCTGCTGCTCCTGTCTCGACACCTTTGGCGGGCGTCCTCTGGGGTGGCGAGCCTGTGCGGGCTCGTCAACAGTCTGCTGCTCCTGCAGCTGTGCAGGGGTTGAGACGTCTATCTCACTTAGGTGTGGACTCCGGTGGGGCTCTGACCGAGGGCTCTGCAGTGGCATGGAAATGTGAGTGCTTGGAGAGGAGACCCACTTCCTTGAGGTCTACCACCAACCTCCCTTTCATGGGTCAGGTCCCCCTCAGTGCCTGCAAGTGGCTGGAGAGCACCATGCAGCACATCAGGGGGGCCATGGGGACCCGTATCTACAATAGCAGTCCTACTCAGAAGGACTTCCATGAAGGTCTGGTTTCTCTTCAATAGATGCCCATCGCTCCTCGAGATGTCATTCTATTCTGATCAATGACCATGTTTTCCATACCCTGGCGACTAAGCTCCTCCATGGCTGTAGCCCTACCTCTCCTCGACCATAGCCATCCTCTCCTGTATGGTAGCCAGCCATCCCACGAAGGTAGTAATCGTTTCCATGGAGGTAGCCATCCTTTCCGTGTTGATGCGTTCATGTGCCAATGACTCCAAAAAGGCTCTGCTCATGTTCGCGATGGACTCCTCCATTCGCTCCACACTCGCAGCGACCCTAGAGACAAAACCTGCCAGAGACCATCTGTGCCTGGAGTTCCATCACCTCTGATCTTATGGATGGACCCAGAGGCAGAGGGTCGCCATGCTGCTGAGCCGAGCCGGCAGAGTCCTGCGCCCTCCGACTAGGACTCTCCACTTCTGTCCCTGTCTCCACAATCTGCTGATGCTCACTTGTGAGCTGTGATACACCAGGTGACAACACTACTCTATGTCCCGAAAGTCCCACCGAGGTGAGTGTCTGTGTTGGTGCTGGGTGCGCTGAATTCTGCTGACGCTGCACCCTCCGAGGTTACAGCTACTCAGCCTCTTCTTCCTGGCTAGGGGGGACGGATGCTTGTGATGGTCCTGTGGGGGAGTAAAGGAAAGAGTCAGAGATGTGATGCAAAGGCTACATGCACATTGGTTTTTGCAGATGTTCATAAGTGCATCTCTTACAGCTTCACAATCATTATCAGTGACTCATGCAATGTCAAAGAGAGAGAGGGGAAACATTTCTGTCACCAGCTTGCTGTGTTGCACCCGTCTGTCCATCCCCCATGCATGAATCATCCTCAATGCCGATGATTTCCAGGGCGGCCTCCTCCCAGGGGGTCAGGTGGGCTATTGAGGCTGTCCCTCCTCCTGTCCTGGCTCGCTCTCTCTTGATGTGAGCTCTCTTTTCCTGCAATGAGGGAGACAAGTGGAGGTTGAGTGAGAATGAAGGAGCGAGTGTAGAGATTGCATAGCATAGATACTTAGAAGGAGACAAAGATGGAGTGAGGTTGCAAGACCAAGGGCCCTCCCTGTGTGTTGTCAGTTGTGTTCAAAGCATCAGAGTGATGGGGAGTGTGAGGGCTGCATGGTGGAATAGTTATGTGAATGTGAGCATAGAGAGAGAGGGAATGGGTAAGGGTGCATGGATGTCAGTGTCAAGTGAGATGTGGAGGAAGAGATTGCTAAAGCTGAGTGCTGGTGAGGAAAGGCAATGGGGATCAGATTGAGGGTGATGGGAAATTCATACTCACTTTTCCAGTGCGCTGAAGGTCATGAAATCTTTTCCTGCACTGTATCCAGGTTCTGTGGGTGACTCCCAAGGAGTTGACCTCCTCAGCCACCTGCATCCACACTGCCTTGGTCTGAGTGGGAGGCGTCTTCCTCCCTGAGGAAGGGAACAGGACCACCCTGTGGGCCCTAGCCCCATCGACTAATGCCTGCAGTGCCGCCTCGTCAAATCGAGGAGCTGCTCTTGCCCTCCCGCTTGTCATCTTTCCTGCAGCTCCCTCTGACACCAAATGGAGGATGCTTGGAAGCCTGCAGAAGAAGCAAGGCTTGCTGTGGACCTTAAATGCAGCAGCAATGATGATGTCATCGGAGGGGACTTTCAGTCATGAAAAACCCCTTTGCAACAGCTTCCCATACGCTGGAAATCAATTGGCCAATTGAGTTAAAATTGCATCAATCTCCCACATCCATTTAGATTCGTGTGGGGAACACGAAATTCGGAAAACACAACAACAGCCCGCACCTGAGTTAAAATCGAGCCCGATGGGTCTACCAGGGCAGTCCTGTTTGTGGATCTTGGGAAGGAGGTAGAAGCGGGCTGTGCAGGGTTGGGGGACTATGAGGTTGGCGGCCATGGAGGGAAGATCTCCAGAGGAGATGAGGTCAGTGACAGTCTTGGAAACAATGGCTTGATGTTTGCTAGTGGGATCATGGTCCAGGCGGAGGTAGGAGGAGGTGTTGGAGAGTTGGCATTCCGCTTCCGCACGGTAGAGGTCAGTTCGCCAAACAACAACAGCACCACCCTTACCAGCAGGTTTAATGATAATGTTAGGGTTGGATCGGAGAGAACGGAGTGCTGCCAGTTCAGAGGGAGGTAGGTTGGAGTGAGAAAGGGGAGCAGAGAAATGGAGACGGCCGATGTCACGTCGTCAGTTAGCAATGAAAAGATCTAGAGGGGGTAAGAGGCCAGAGGGAGGGGTCCAAGTAGAACGTGAATTTAGAAAGCGGGAGAAAGGGTCAGCCGTGTGGCGGGGGGGGGGGGGCGGGGAAGACTCCTGGCCAAGGAAGTGGGCATGGAGACGAAGGCGACGGAAGAAGAGCTCAGCATCGTGCCGAGCTCGAAATTCATTCAGATGGGGGCGTAAGGGGATGAAGCTCAGGCCTTTGCTGAGGACTGATCATTCGGGGTCAGAGAGGGGAAGGTCAGAGGGGATAGTGAAAACATGGCAGGGGGTGAGATTGGAAGAAGGGATGGGATCAGAGGAAAGTAACGGGGAAGAATGTTCTGGAGGGGCGTTAGTGTCCAAGAGTTGATGAAGCTTGCGATCCTTGACATCAGAAAGGAAGAAAAAAAGTTTTTTGTTGAAGCGTCAGATGAGGCGAAGGATGAAATGGAACTGTGGACCTGGACAGCTTTGAAATAGTGTGTCGGTGCTGCTGAAAAGAGAGGTCGAGGTTGTTCATGTGGCGGCGCATGGCGTTGAGCGTGGATCTCAAGATGCGGCGAGAGCAGTAGTTCGAGGAATGATTAATATCGAGGAGATATTTGTAATCCTGGTTGGATCCGAAACGTGAAGGGTGGACGTTCAGTTGGAATCCACGTGGAATAACTCTGAACCAGAGACAGTTACTGAGGAAAGAGATGTGGCTGTGAAACCGAGTCTTGGGCAGATACCTGATCAAACATGAGAAGGGAAACTGAAAGCAATGAAGATGAACAAGGTTGAAGAGACAAACGGAACTCCTGTCGGAGAGAAGAGCAGAACTTCTTCAAGGTGGGCATTCCTAGGAGAGAGGTGGCAGTGAACCAAACACTAATACAATAGCAAAATACTGCGGATGCTGGAAATCTGAAATAACAACAGAAAACGCTGGAATACTCAGCAGGTCAGGCAGCATCTTTGGAGAGAGAAACAGAATTAACGTTTCAGGTCTGGGACCCTTCATCAGAACTGGAAAAAGCTGGAAATGTAACAGATCCCCTTGGCACTTCCGGCTGAAGATGGATTGCAGTAATGCCAACCCCACCGTCTCAAATCATGAGACAAAATCTTAAAAATCATGAGATTTGCTATAGAAATCATGAGTTGCTATTTTTTTCCCACCCCGACCCCTCGCTGACCTTTGCTCCTGGACAGGAAGTGCATTCGACCATCACTAACCGATTACTGGCATAAGAACATTTGTCAGTACTTCTGATCATAAAAAAAATCAGGATTTGTGCACGTGTGCGGTGCGGCTCTAATTTCCCCAAAATAGTTACTCAGCCCTCTAGTTATAAATGATCAAGAATCATTTCCAGGCAATTTTTTTTTTTGCTTGTTAGCTTTGGTTCTAGCCTCTTTTTGTTGCAGTGACTGTCCTCAGGCCATGATGGTGATGATGGTAATATAAATGCAATTGTGCTGATATATGTTAAAAGCGGCTCAAGAGGAAACATACATTGATCTGATGCACATTTAAATCTCTCTCCCTCTTCCCCCCCCAACTCTAAAAAAAAAACAAAAAAACAATGAAGTTACAATGCTGAGATGGCTGCCACTGAAATGCAACGGGCTCTCTCCCTCTCTCACACACACACACACACACACACTTTGTAGCTCCTTTCCTCTCTCTCTCTCTGTCTCTCTCTCTCATTCCCACCTTCCAGATCACTTTAATGCAGTCCTGTTGCGTATTGTTTCCTTTCGCCCCGATCTTTTTTGACAAAATGCATCTTGTGTTTCTTTTTTATTAAAACACAAGATGCATTTTGTCAAAAAAGATCGGGGCGAAAGGTCGGATCACAGGAGGGAGACTCACTTTGGGAAATTTACCTCCAGAAAGCGTCGCAACCATCCAATACTCCACTCTACAGTTGGCGGATTTTTTTCTGCCGTATGAGCGAATCGTGTGGCTTTTTTGCCCTAAGAAAATCTGAGATTTTGGCGTTCCATCGCGAGATCGCGATTGATGCTTTCTTTCACTCTGAAATCGCGTCTCGTGAGAGTTGCCGATACTGGGATTGTGTGAAGGGGCCTGAATGGCCATGTAGGTGTCATTGTAAATGCCCTGGACTTTGAGGAATCCTCTGAGAATTACAGGGGTCCCTCATTCAGCTGCCAAGTTTCCAGGGAGGAAGTGATGAAGGCACCAGTCACCTGCTTGATACATCTGTGCTCTGTAGATTGATATTACTGATGCGCCCTGTGGTCATTTGGAATGAGTCCGAGGCAGCGGTGATCTTGCCAGCCACTGGCAGTGCTGTTGCTGTGTTGGACGTCAGCAGGTCAGATTCTAGCAGACCGCGTGACTCCATCGTTGCCTGTGAAGCCAGCTTTCCTCGGGTGTGCCAGGTATGTGTGGCATGGCTTGTAGTCACGGCTGCATTGGGTAAAGGCAGTTGAACCTCTTTTGTATCCATCCTTTCACCCTCTTCCAAATAACTCAGAGGAATCTGTAGTGATCAATAACATGTCATTCTGTGGTGGACACTAGGTGGAGCAGTAGAGCTGTATATAGCTGTATGTATAAGACTACACTACCCAGCTGTATATATATATTAAGACTACATTACCCATGAGGCTAGGCTACCCACAAGGCAACAGTCAAGATGGCAGCCTGCACACAGGAGCACACATGCAGCATCTCTACAGATACTGTACCTAGAGAACGTGTACTGAATAAATGACTAGCTAGAAGCTAGCTGTGTTCATAATAAGAATGTCTATTTATTAATGAACATAACAGAATCCTCAAAGGGATTCTCCTCATTCCAATTCTTAATTGGGCAACGAATAATGTTGTAACCAGAATCTGGGCAAAAATGCAAACAAACTGTCCAATGAAAACAAACTTTAAAATGTATCTCTCAGAAATCAACTGTTACAATACACATTTGCAATTGATCATGGGACAAATATACAGCTTTTTTACCTTTAAGGATACACTTGCTATCTGTCTGACACTCATTGTGCATTTCATACGGCTAAACTGATCACACACCACATTCCTCATGAGAATTGAGGAATTTCACTTGTGCATTTGCACTATTTAAATAAAGCTCCCGCACAATTTGTCTGAGAGCACTTTAAGATGTAGTGCTGTGCAAAATGGGTGGAGGTATGGTGATGTCGATCTCTGCCTGACTGACTGACTGCATCAGTACCACAGGCCACATGGAACAGAAAGTACATCTGAGATACCCCAATACTTTATTAAGCACACACTTTGATTTAGTAATCCAATGAGACCACCAGGTGGCAGCACCACATAGGGCTGCCACTCATACGCAGCCAGATTTGCTGTTAGTGCAAAGCATGATTACTTGCTGGAAAAATATAGATTTTGAAGGAGTTCCGCACTTTCAGAAAGAAAAACAGAGGAAACCCATGTCTGAGCTGCCAGTGTAAGGTGAAAATCTTTGGCTGGCACATACTAAATTCCTCTATCCTCACTGATGCTGCTGTCACGCCCATCTTTGCCAAGCTCCACCGTGCCCTAATGAATTAACCTCAAGATCCTTAACCTTGTTTTCAAATCCCTTCACAACCTTGTCTCACCCTACCTCAGTGATCTCCGTCAGCTTGATATCCTTTGCATTGGGGTACTGCTTGCTCACCACTCCACCAGCAATGCCCACTCTTCCAAGCACCAAACCTCTGCCCTCTGGACCTCTCTTCCTAACCATCTCCACCCGGCCACTCCCAGCTTTCAAAGGCCGTCTCTTTGACCTTGCCTTGGTACCTCCAACCTTTTCACTATTCCTTCGCTCCTCCCCGCCCAGCGTCCAGTGTTATTTTTATCTTGCCCTGTCTAGCACTCTGAGCCGTTGCTTTCTGTGTGAGGAGCCCTATAGAAATATAAGTAGTCTACTATTCTTACCTGCACTCTACCTGCAGTGGATGAGGACATTATCCCCAGTTCGTATACAATGCATTACTCGGACAAAATGTTCTCAAACACCAGGGCAGCAGTTCTCAAGTCATTCAGGATTAGGGCTTGCTGCTGAGCAAAATTAATTGTGATTTCCATTACAGCTTTTGTACAATCCTGGCAGTAAGGCACAAATTAATCTAGAATCTTCTGTCAGTGGTAAGGCAGACTACTGCTGGCAAAGATGGAGAGCCAGCGCAGCACTGAAGTGCGAGCTAGATACATTTATCTTTTAAAAGCCAAAAGCAGCTGCTCCTTGCTGTGATTTAACATGGCCGCAGTGAACTGAGAGCATTAGTGCAGCCATTTGTGTTGGAATTATTTCATAACAATTTAATATACAATTCGCATGCTGGCTGTCGTGGTGCTAATGCCAAGTTCAAGTTATCCTCATCGCTAATGTAACTCTAATTTTGCAAACCTGGGCCAAGCCTGGGCAGACGTGTCTCAGCGGGGGAGCACTCTGGCCTCTGATTCAGAAGGTTGTTGGTTCAAGTCACAGTACAGAGACATATGCACAAAATCAAGGCTGACACTCCAGTGCTGTACAGATCGCTGCACTGTTGGAGGTGCCGCCTTGCAAATGAGACATTCAATTGAGGCCCTAGCTGCCCTCTCAGGTGGACATAAAAGATCCCCGGGCATTATTTGAAGAAGAAAAGGTGAGTTCTCCCTGTGTCCTAACCACCACGTCCTGTACAATATTTAACCCTCAACCAACTTCATTAAATTATCCAGCCATTATCATATTGCTATCTGTGATTGCTTTGTTTCCTACATTACAACAGTGACTACGCTTCTAACGTACTTCATTGGCTGTAAAGCGCTTTGCGACGTCCTGAGGTTGAGGTTCTTCTTTAAGAGTGGTGATTTGAATGAGCTCAAAAGGACTGCAGGACCCAGACCCCAGCTGGATTCAGAAGTGAAGGGGAGGTGGCAGGAAGGCAAAATAAATCTGGGGGGGGGGGAAGGGAGGGAGGAAGTACCAACTCAAAAAGAAGCTACCTTGGATTACAATTCAGGGACAATACGCACTCACACTTTGGCACCTACACAGTTGGGACAACACGCACAGGCTTTGCAGGAAGAGACTGAGCTCCTGCCCTTTCAAAAAAATGAGGACGTGGTTCCTCCCCACCCCCACCTACCGGGCTCATGGTCAATAGATTGGCATTTTGTGCCGTTGTTGTTTGGGCGAGCACTAACCCCCTCGGTGAGCCAGTTTAGGATCCTGCTTCAGTGCTCCCAGAGCGAGGCTCAGTGCTCTGAACAGTATTAATATTGAGAGCCAGATGCGAATTAGTGATGCAGTGACCTGGGATTGTGATTCTCCCATGCACTGTGTGTGATGAAATAACTCTGTGTTCTGGCATTTGTATTGTCTGTTGTTGTTGTACTTGCTAATGTCTGGAATGTTCTACAGATGTAACCACTAATGCTCCTCCCTAGCCCCGCCCCTCAGGATCCTCCGGATTGGTGTGAGTCTTACTCATAAAGGCTGGGTCAGTGATGAATGATGGCTGCCTTGTGTTAACTCGATGCCATGTTCTTACTTAATAAAAGCCTTTAGTTTTAAGCTTTAACCTCTTGGATTCAGGCAGTTATTTGGCAAATCAATTTTATTAAGTAACAACTTTTGGAAGATGGATCGATTTTTGAAACCAGAGCGTCTGGATATCGATCCCCATTCGGCAGATGTGTCGAAGAAATTTACGCATTGGCTTTGATGTTTTGAACACTTCATCGCATCGATCGATCCGACGGTTAACAAGTTGGGTCTTCCAACCAACTTGGTAAGTCATCAAAATTATTCTATAATTGAAGATATTACTACATATGAAGAGGCCCTCGCAGCTCTTAAGGCCCAGTACCTTAAGTCGGTTAATGAAGTATACGCCAGGTATCTTTTGTCTACTCGCAGGCAATTACCCGAGGAATCCCTGGACGATTTCCTGCAGGACCTTAAGGCTTTGGCTAAGGATTGCAACTACAAGGCTGTCTCTGCCATAGTGTATCAGGAAGAAGCCATCCGCGATTCTTTCATATCTGGCCTCCGATCTAGTTATATTAGACAGAGACTCCTCGAGAACGACTCGTTAGTTTTAAAAACGGTTGTCGCTACTGCTCGATCGTTAGATGTAGCCCAGAAGAATTTAGAAGTGTATGCATCAGCCCATGCATCTCTCTCAGCCTCGTGTGTTCCGAGTATGGAGGCATCCATAACACCAATGGAGCCTCCACTCAATCCTATTGTTGCGGCTGTACCCATGGGTCTAAGTGTTATTTTTGTGGCCAATCTAAACACCCCAGGCAAAGATGCCCAGCCAGAGAGGCTACCTGTTTTAAATGTAAGAAAAGGGGACATTTTAGTAAAGTGTGTAAGGGAAATCCTGTACCCGATGTCTTCTCTGCTGCCGCCTATCGTTTTACTCTAGCCTCGGCTACGGTTGACCAGACCATACCGTGTTCCTTGTCGAAATCTATGATGGACATCAAGATTAATGGTCGTCCTACTGGATGTTTGATAGGCTGTGGCAGTACTGAAAGTTTTATACACCCCAACCTTGTTAACTCCTGTTCATTGAAGGTGTATCCTACTCGAAGTGAAATTGTGATGGCGTCCAAGTCCCTTACTTCAGAGGTAACTGGATATTGTAAAGTCACATTGACCATTAAGGATACGGAGTATAAGGACTTTAAACTCCTCATATTACCTCAGTTGTGTGTGAACTTAATTTTAGGCTTGGACTTCCAGTGTCAGCATGAGAGCGTTACCCTTAAGTATGGTGGATCTCGGCCTCCACTCACAGTCTGCGGCCTTTCTACTTTAAAAGTAAGTCCGCCTTCTTTGTTCGTGAACCTTGCTCCTAATTGTAGACCTATAGCGACTAAGAGTCGACGGTATAGTTCAGAAGATAAAACATTTATAAAAGAGGAAGTGGAAAGGCTTCAACGGGAGGGAATCATCGAACACAGTAATAGCCCGTGGCGTGCCCAGGTGGTGGTGGTTAAAACTAATGAAAAGATAAGACTTGTGGTCGATTATAGCCAGACTATAAACTTGTATACCCAATTAGACGCCTATCCTTTGCCTCGTATTTCTGAGATGGTGAACCAGATAGCTCAGTACCGCGTGTTCTCCACCATTGATTTAAAGTCTGCCTACCATCAACTCCCCATCAAAATAGAAGACTGACCTTATACGGCCTTCGAAGCTAATGGGCACCTGTACCAATTCCTTAGGGTGCCCTTTGGAGTGACGAATGGGGTATCCGTCTTCCAACGGGAGATGGATTGTATGGTGGATGAATACGCATTGGAAGCAACATTCCCGTACCTGGACAATGTTACTATCTGTGGGCGCGACCAACGGGAGCATGATCAAAATCTCGCGAAGTTCCTAGAGACTGCAAAGAGGTTAAACCTGACCTACAACGAAAAGAAGTGTACCTTCAATACTACACGTTTGTGTATTCTTGGTTGCATTGTGGAGAATGGGGTAATCGGGCCAGATCCTGAAAGATTACGCCCACTTAAGGAATTACCTTTACCTCACACTGTAAAAGCTTTAAGAAGGTGTCTGGGATTCTTCTCGTACTATGCCCAGTGGGTGGCTAGCTACTCAGATAAAGTCCGACCTCTTATTAAGTCGACATCTTTTCCGCTATCGGCGGAAGCTCAGGAGGCTTTCTTTAATATCAAACGGGACATTGAGAAGGCAGTGGTATGTGCCGTGGATGAGAAGATCCCTTTTCAAGTGGAAAGTGATGCATCTGATTTTGCGTTGGCAGCAACTCTTAACCAAGCTGGTAGACCAGTAGCTTTCTTCTCTCGTACATTGCAAGGACCAGAAGTTCGACATTCTTCAGTGGAAAAGGAGGCACAGGCGATTATCGAAGCAGTCAGGTATTGGAGACATTATCTCGCTGGCCAACATTTTACGCTTATTACGGACCAGCGATCTGTGGCCTCTATGTTCAATACTAAGCAGAGAGGCAAGATCAAAAATGATAAGATTTTAAGATGGCGAATAGAACTGTCAACATATGACTATGATATTCAGTACAGGCCTGGAGTATTCAATGAGCCATCGGATGCTTTGTCATGAGGAGTATGTGCTAGTCTAGGTATAGATAAGCTTCAAAATCTCCACGACGCACTCTGCCATCCTGGGGTTACCAGAATGAACCACTTCATTAAGTCCCACAATCTACCCTACTCTATTCAGGAGGTCCGGACAATGACCAGAACCTGTTGCGTTTGTGCTGAATGCAAACCCCGCTTCTATAAGCCGTCCGAGCCAGCTCATCTTATTAAAGCAACTCGACCATTTGAGCGTTTGAGTCTCGATTTTAAAGGTCCCCTTCCATCGAGCGACCGTAATGTCTATTTTCTTAATATTATAGACGAGTACTCTCGGTTCCCTTTTGTTATCCCCTGTCCGGATGTGACCAGTGCTGTTGTAATTAAATGCCTCTGCCAACTGTTTTCCTTGTTTGGCATGCCTAACTATATACATAGTGATAGGGGTTCTTCCTTTATGAGCGAAAAATTGCAACAGTTTTTGCCATCGAAAGGCATTGCAACAAGTAGAACTACCAGCTATAACCCTCGTGGTAATGGGCAGGCCGAGAAATAAAATGCGACAGTGTGGAAGGCTATCGTACTGTCTCTGAAGTCGCGAGGCCTGCCGACCTCTCGCTGGCAGGATGTCCTGCCAGACGTGCTGCATTCCATAAGGTCTCTTTTTTGTGTACAGCGACGAATGCCACCCCTCATGAAAGGATGTTTAGCTTTCCAAGAAAAGCTACTAATGGAGCATCTTTACCCACATGGTTGACGACCACGGGCCCTGTGCTGTTGCGCAGACATGTGAGAGGCCACAAGACTGATCCACTGGTGGAGGAAGTACAACTCCTCCATGCTAATCCCCAGTATGCGTACATTCAATATCCGGATGGGCGAGAGGATACGGTCTCTATTAAAGATCTTGCACTTGCTGGAGCTCGAAAAGAGTTCGACTCTGAGAGTAGAGTTTTCAATCGTGGTATTGGACCTTCAGAGACACAAATCCTCAGTGTGGAAAACACTGATGATTCTGGGAATTCGAATGAACCGGAGTTAGTACTCCAGGAGGAGCCTCAGCAAGAGTTACGTCATTCCCAGAGGACTATCAGACCTCCTGACAGACTGAATCTATAGCAGGGGGTGAATGTGATGAAATAACTCCGTGTTCTGGCATTTGGATTGTCTGTTGTTGTTGTACTTGCTAATATCTGGGATGTTCTACAGATGTAACCACTAATGCTCCTCCCTAGCCCCGCCCCTCTGGATCCTCCGGATTGGTGAGTGTCTTACTCATAAGGGCTGGGTCGGTGATGAATGATGGCTGCCTTGTGTTAACTCGATGCCATGTTCTTACTTAATAAAAGCCTTTAGTTTTAAGCTTTAACCTCTTGGATTCAGGCAGTTATTTGGCACATCACTGTGCTGTGGAGTTAATAAAACCATTTCCTTACACAGCACGAACGCCATCAGCTGGAGGCATTTAGCAGAGGCTGCATATTTTTGCACAGAGAGGAATGTTAGTGAGAATATCACACTGCGTGCTCCTGCAGAACTCCTAGAGGTTGGTTGAACAGTGACACAGGCGAGGGCCTTGTTACAGGTCATGCGACTACCTTTATCTCATGGAATGGTGAGTGGCACACAGAGCCCGACAATCATAGAGAGAGAGAGATAGTCGAAAAATTCCAATCATTACAGCATAACTGTAAAGTTCAGTGTGAAGACAAATGCTGCCGATGAAACTTTGCAGAACCTCACAGAGGGTCTGTGACACCCACTGAACAATAAGTTTAAATTAACCAACATGTAGATCAGAAGAGAGCGTACATGGCTTTCGATACAGGAAATTTCCAATTCCTAACACTAGCCCTGGACCCGCTATGTACCCTGTGCTCTTTGCTGATGCTGCTTGTTCTGGAGCCAAGTCCCTGGGGCTGTTTTATGCCATTTGCCATTTTGTTTTTGCTGATGCAACATTAAAAAAAAAGCAATTGATTCTTTTGAATATCAGTAGATTTATTCCCTCTTTTAATAGATAATAAACATTATCCAGTGAAGCTGTGGCAATGGTAGAACATATCTGAGGGTTGTGTCTGGTGATGCAGTTATGTAGTAACCTCTGTGTTGCTGTAAAGCACTTTCCATTTCACAACAACACAAAAGTTACAGTACGGCCGCAAATTTAATAGCGCTGAGGGGGCGGGTTTGGAGACGGGTCCACTGTCAAAATAGCAAAGATTGACAGCGGGCAGGAAACCCATTGTCAACCCGCCTCCATGCGAGTCTCCCAGGTGTAGCGGAGAACTGCAATGCCATTTGGTACATGAATTGGAGGTGAAGTCACAAATGGAGCCATTACTTTCAATGCTGAACCTGTGTAACTGGATGTGGTGTCCATTACATGGTGTCAATAGATGCCAGAAAACAATTGGCATCATCAATCAACCTGAGTGTAACCTGAGGCAATCGATCCAGGACCTTGTTCTCTGGTAACCACTCAATGTAAGAAAGAGGCAGTTCTTGGCCAATTTTCCATCAATAATGGTACAAGTCTGTAGTCTGGATTACAGCAAAGGCTGCACGCTAATTAAACACACAGAGTGGCACACTGTGAAAAGCACTAGGAACTGAAGTCAATGCAGGTTAGTGCTGAGTACTGGCTCGGCCTCCATTTTGGAATGGATTCCTACTGTTCCCTTCAACGTGCTTCACAAATAACTGAATTATGCCCATTTTTTTCCCATTTGTGCAGCAAGTTAAACATAATCACTTCTAAATGGGAGGAATATGCAAAAAATAAATGAGGAGCCACAGGGATGTACAACAGGATTGCCACACACACCAGTGTACTTCACAGGTTGCTACCCAGAACTGAGTAAAGATAGCACCTGAGAGAGTCCATGACAACCTGCTCAGGCTGATTATCGACACACCGAAGTCAAGGGTCAAGTTCCTGGAACAAAATGCCAACAAAATTGAAAGAAATGAACAGAAAGTTAGCGTATCAGTAAGGAGTGATTAAATGATGCCGAATTTGAGTTTTGAAAGCCCAAGGAAAGGAAAGACTGAGGGAAGTAAAGTCTTTTAAGTTATGAAGTAAAAAGAGGTAGGCCAGGAGGTGATGCAATGAGTCTTGATTTCACCATAGTAAGGTTCATGGAGGAGAGAGTGTAAGTGATGTAACTGTGTTAGGGGGTTGATGTCACGTCCATCTTGTGCTTTACGCTCTCATCTAATGCAGGAGCGTCAAAACGTTTTGTCTTTGGGTCATTTAGTGCATACCATGGAGCTCTATGGGTCTACAGATCAAGTTTAAATGATCGTTCCCATTAACAGATTTGGGATTCATCCATTAAATAAGAATACTCCTTTCCCGATCAACATAATTCAACCAGAAGAAAAAATGGAGTAAGAAACATCAATGTAAATAGAAATTGAGTTGACAAGTCTTTGCCCACTGGGGTACTATAGCTTGCGAACCACATATAATATGAGGATATAGTTTGGGAAGCTCAGACCTAAAGAAAAAGTATAGACGTCCTGCCTGTTGCTGGGAAGTGAGGGGCAATACATATATCGAATCGATACAATAAAACTTAAGTTTACTCCTTAAAACTTGAGGTACGAATATGACTTATGTAATATACTTGGGTAGAACAAATGAAGGATAGAGACACAATGGGCTGGATTTTGTGAATGGAGGCAAGTTGGAGGCGGGACTCCTGCTTGTCGTGTCAATGTCCCGCCTCCATCCTCGCCTGACCAACCAGAGGGATTTTCCCCTGATAGAGCTTGTTAAGCCCACCCTGCAGGCTCAGCAGGCCAATTAGGGAGGAAGTCACTGACAGATCACGTCAATGTCAGACGTGCTATCTGTCAAGGCTTCTAGAAAGAAGAAATGTCAGCTTTTGACAGCTCGATGAAATACAAATTATTTGGCCATTTTTTAATGCAAAAAGAAGCTTTGATTTATCAGAGTAAACTGTGGTTAATGTAATGTTGCTGTGATCTTCTCCTACTCCTGCTCCTATCTTCTATGTTTCTATTGGGGAGAAGGCAGGGACAGGGTACTGAATTTGGATGATCAGCCATGATCTCATTGAATGGTGGAGCAGGCTCGAGGGGCCGAATGGCCTATTCCTGCTCCTATCTTCTATGTTTCTATGTGATATATTAAACTGTGAGTTCAGTTTACAGTTAAACAATGCAGTTTAGAGTGAGTACTTTGTTACTATTTAGTCCACACCCAGTACAATGGAACTCTGTCTCTTGTCATTCTAAATGTTCAGATTAAAGTTATGAAGTTAGTGCTTTGCTTTGATTGGATGAGAACCAGGCTGAACTGCAAACTGCAAGTCACGTCACCCACATATTGACTATTTTCTGGGTGGTCGGCAGTAGTCTCATTCTCAATATTGATTTACTGGCACTTAAATCATGTTCCAATGTAGTCCAGTGATGGGGATCTGTCTGTGTCCCTCATTGGTCCAGTGATGGGGATCAGTCTGTGTTTCTGATTGGTCCAGTGATGGGGATCTGTCTGTGTTCCTGATTAGTCCAGTGATGGGGATCTGTCTGTGTTTCTGATTGGTCCAGTGATGGGGATCTGTCTGTGTTTCTGATTGGTCCAGTGATGGGGATCTGTCTGTGTTTCTGATTGGTCCAGTGATGGGGATCTGTCTTTGTTCCTGATTGGTCCAGTGATTGGGATCTGTCTGTGTTTCTGATTGGTCCAATGATGGGGATCTGTCTGTGTTCCTGATTGGTCCAATGATGGGGATCAGTCTGTGTTCCTGATTGGTCCAGTGATGGGGATCAGTCTGTGTTCCTGATTGGCCCAGTGATGGGGATCAGTCTGTGTTCCTGATTGGCCCAGTGATGGGGATCTGTCTGTGTTCCTGATTGGTCCAGTGATGGGGATCAGTCTGTGTTTCTGATTGGTCCAGTGATGGGGATCAGTCTGTGTTCCTGATTGGTCCAGTGATGGGGATCAGTCTGTGTTTCTGATTGGTCCAATGATGGGGATCAGTCTGTGTTCCTGAGTGGTCCAATGATGGGGATCAGTCTGTGTTCCTGAGTGGTCCAGTGATGGGGATCAGTCTGTGTTCCTGATTGGTCCAGTGATGGGGATCAGTCTGTGTTTCTGATTGGCCCAGTGATGGGGATCAGTCTGTGTTCCTGATTGGCCCAGTGATGGGGATCAGTCTGTGTTCCTGATTGGTCCAGTGATGGGGATCTGGCTTTGATCCTGATTGGTCCAGTGATTGGGATCTGTCTGTGTTTCTGATTGGTCCAATGATGGGGATCTGTCTGTGTTCCTGATTGGTCCAATGATGGGGATCTGTCTGTGTTTCTGATTGGTCCAGTGATGGGGATCAGTCTGTGTTCCTGATTGGTCCAATGATGGGGATCTGTCTGTGTTCCTGATTGGTCCAGTGATGGGGATCAGTCTGTGTCTCTGATTGGTCCAATGATGGGGATCAGTCTGTGTTCCTGAGTGGTCCAATGATGGGGATCTGCCTGTGTTCCTGATTGGTCCAATGATGGGGATCAGTCTGTGTTCCTGATTGGTCCAGTGATGGGGATCTGGCTTTGATCCTGATTGGTCCAGTGATTGGGATCTGTCTGTGTTTCTGATTGGTCCAATGATGGGGATCTGTCTGTGTTCCTGATTGGTCCAATGATGGGGATCTGTCTGTGTTCCTGATTGGTCCAGCGATGGGGATCAGTCTGTGTTCCTGATTGGTCCAGTGATGGGGATCAGTCTGTGTTCCTGATTGGCCCAGTGATGGGGATCAGTCTGTGTTCCTGATTGGTTTAGTGATGGGGATCTGTCTGTGTTCCTGATTAGTCCAGTGATGGGGATCTGTCTGTGTTCCTGATTGGTCCAGTGATGGGGATCAGTCTGTGTTCCTGATTAGTCCAGTGATGGGGATCTGTCTGTGTTCCTGATTAGTCCAGTGATGGGGATCTGTCTGTGTTCCTGATTGGTCCAGTGATGGGGATCAGTCTGCGTTCCTGATTGGTTTAGTGATGGGGATCTGTCTGTGTTCCTGATTAGTCCAGTGATGGGGATCTGTCTGTGTTCCTGATTAGTCCAGTGATGGGGATCTGTCTGTGTTCCTAATTGGCCCAGTGATGGGGATCAGTCTGCGTTCCTGATTGGTTTAGTGATGGGGATCTGTCTGTGTTCCTGAGTGGTCCAGTGATGGGGATCTGTCTGTGTTCCTGAGTGGTCTTGTGTTGAAATATATCTATATTGCTTGGTGGGCAGGTGATGGAAATGTGTCTGTGCTTCTGAGTCTTCAAGTAATGGGGATGTATATGTGTTCCTAGGGTTAATTCTTACTCTTCCAGCATCTATCGCAGATGCCCCATCACCTGTTTGCCTCAGCATGGGTTGTGTATGATCATTAAGAGGGTGAGCACCCATAATTGAAGAGAGTTTGCTCTGCTTTTTGAGGGAAAATTAAGCTCACAAACTCTAGAGCTTGTTTCCACCTATCAAAATGCAGTGTGCAGAATGCTTATGAAACAATCTGAAAACATGATTTTGAAAAATTGAACCTAGTTAGTTCTTTTATATCAATTCTAGGCCGAAGAATAACAAGTAAAATCTCAGAAAAAAACAAGCCCTCAGATAGCTAGCGAAATAAAACATTGAACAGAACCAGTTTGTAGTAATTAATAGTAGGCTGTCTTGAAGATGCAAAGAGTAGATTTTAATGATACCAGAATGCTTTATGGCATTAGCTAGACTAGACAATTTCTTATTGATGGTGTCCAATCTCCCTTTCAATATGCTCATTATTTTTGATAATTATAGTCTTAGATGGAGCACAAATAATCAGTTATTGTGAGGAAATGGATGATAAAGTTGGCCAAGGAGCACAGCCGAATCCCACACTCATTGCAGTTAAACTATTCCAGAGTTCTCACCCACAAACCTTAGTGATCAATCGCTTTCTGGTTTTTGGATATTTGAACATTCTGTATTGGGATCACTGGCCTCAGATAGACAACTGAAGTTAACAGGAAAATTCATCGGGTTGGCAATTGAATCCCGACTCGCACACTGCAATGTTTTTCTGAGAGGTCGCCTCCTTTTTGAATCCTTTTCTCTCCCTCTTCTTGGGCAGCACTCAGTCTCCTGGGCACGTGTATTATTTGATTTATAACATTTAAAATGTAGAATAGAAGGGACCACTATGTTTAACGGGGCTCATTCAGGGCTACTAACAGGTTAATGGCTGAAATTTATCTTGTTAGACTGCACTGGCATGGGTGCCAATGCACCGTGCCTCGGGGTACTGTTTGAGATATTCTATTTGACAGCACAAAGTACTTCATTGCTACAGATAAATATTTAACATCAAATTTAAATGGAGCTCTGGTATAGTGAAATACCAAGCAGGCGTCAGGGATGTAAATTCCACATACAATGCAACACAAATACTGTGGCCTCACTCCAGGAGTAATATGGGTAGACTTAAAAATTTTTTAATGAATTAAATTGAAGCATGCTTGACCTGATGGGTCAGATAGACATCATTTTGAAGACTTTTAGAGGTTTTTTTTCACAAACATGGATAAAATGAATGGAGAATTAGGGTAAATTGAGTAATCTTAGACTACTGGGGCATGGGAAGGCGTGGGGCAGTTGGGGAGAAGAAAGAGAGAAAGAAAGAGAGAAAGAAAGAGAGAAAGAAAGAGAGAAAAAGAGAGAAAGTAAGTAAGTAAGTATTCACATCCAATGGAGTAGTCACTTTTGCAATGTAGGATGTGTAACAGCCAACTTGAGCACAGTAAGGAAACAGGAATGATATAAATCATGAGATAGTCTGTTTTATTAATGTTGTTTGAGGGATAAATGTTTGCCATGGTTTTTGGGTGGAGAGAGTATATATCACAAGGTGAAACAGGCTAGATGGATCAGAGGGTCTTTTCATGCCTGTCATTATTCGTATGTTTGTATGACACCTGGGAGAAGTGCCATGGGAACTTTTACACCCACCTGAGAGGGCAGACAGGACCTCAGTTTGACATCTCACCCGAAAGGGAGCACAGATTGGAAATAGGGCTACATGACTTTTAGCAGTGATTCCTTGACTTGCAGCTGCTTCCACTGTGTCTCCCCCACTGAGAGCGTGGGATCACTGCATTTACCCTGCTGCAGTTTGTGGTGATCATTGCAGCCATTCTGATATTTAATTGACCATTTATACTGCACACCTTCCCCTGTTACAAAGTAGGTTTGGCTTTATATCAATATAAAATGTATGGTATCATTTGCAGTGAAGATACAAGTGGTCTCAGATTATTTCAGTGTTTCACCGGCCATAGTTGAACTGCAACAGTTGAGCAGCAAATTTATAAAGATGCCACATAGCCCAACAGGCTGCCTGGGAACACTTCAAACTTAAGTTTTTGCTTTCTAATGTTAGCAATGAGCCCATTCTTCTCTCAGCTGTTCATAAACATTAACCCGTCAATGAGTGAAAGTACCCATGTGGAGCACTCATCTTTTCCTGGTCAGAGAGCCATTTGGAGCCAGCAGTATAACTCAGGTCTAAGCCAGTACAAGTCTCAATGCAGCTTACTACAGTGCACCTGTGTAAACGGCATCAGAAGAAAGTGAAATGAGCATTAAGATGGTCTTTGCCTCCTCCTCTTTCACAAAAGAAATGTGCTGTGCTAAATAGAGCAGAATAACAAAATGCATTTATGCTGTGGCATTGTAAGTATTCTCTTACTGTGCTGCACATGAAACAACATGCAGCCCTAACTCTGGTTTGTTAGTGAAACACAAACAACCCAACATTATTGTAGAATTTAAGGAAAATGTTAGGAGAATTCATACTGACTAGGAATGGAATTAGCAAAACAAATTGAACTGGCCTGTGCAGCTGACACACATTCAGTGAATGTTTGACGTGTAAAGTGAAATAAAAAACAAAACAGGCAACCAACGTATTCCCTGACAGGGGAATAACTACTCATAAATTAATAAGCTCCCTAACACCAATTAAGTAATAGCAGAACATCTTTTCAGTTGCAGACATTGCGGCACTGTAATTAATTAGACATTTAAAACGTGGCTCTAGGTAGCTTGTAAGAATATCGGTGTAATTTTTTTTGAATGGATATTTCTATCTCCACATAAGGGGGTAGAGCTTCCGTTAGGTTGCGCTGTTTCTTTACAGTGCAATTCACCTGAAATTGGCCAAACAAACGCAAAAGATGGCTGAATTTCAAGTGCGCTACATCCAGCGCAAATCGAGTTTCCGCGAACTTTTGCGCTGGTTTAAAAAACATCCACTAGAAGCAGGCCCCGCCCAGAAAACTGGCCACGCCCCCAGATTGAATTAATCACCATGGCGAGTTTCCGCTAATTACACCGGTTTGTGGCTGTGGTGAAATAAGTCATAAGTATATACCTTATTCTACCTGTGTATAGTTTCCTATTGTAATCCTGCGGCTTTCTTGGTTGGCCAGGAATGCTGATGTACTGTATACCACTCTGCTGTGCCATTGATTGTCCTGATACTGTTACTTCGCCCCTGGCTCCGCCTCCTGGCAGTTCTGAGAAGCTGGTCTGTGAGCTAACATGTGTGTTCTGTTCTGTCCAGTTCTAAGCTAATAAAAGCCAACTGTTTGAGTTATAACTACCAGTCTCTGTAGTTATTTAAGGTATATCAGTGGCCCTTTGCGTGGGCTCTTCAAATTAAACGTAGGCGCAAAAACATTAATAGGCATCTTTTAGTAGCTTTTAAGTATTAAAGAATATTTATTGGTAAACTGACGACTGTACACCAATGAAACTAGTAAATGGTTCTGTATAGTTTTCTTTAATGTCATTTTCAGTTATTTAAAATCAAGTTACTCACAGGTGGTCGACTAGACACTGATTAAAAGGCTTATTTTTTTGTGATAAACCCATTTTCAGCTGCATTATTAAAATTGCACCAGGTTACCACTCTTAAATATCATAGAATCATTGAATCTTACAGCACAGAAGGAGGCCATTTGGCCCATCGTGCATGTGTCAGCTCTTTGAAAGGGCTATCCAATTAGTCCCACACCCCAGCTTTTTCCCCATATCCCTGCAAATGATTCCCCTTCAAGTACATGTCCAATTGCCTTTTGAACGTTACTAAGGAATCTGATTCTACCACACTTTCAGGTAGTGTGTTCCAGATTTTAACAACCCTCTGTGTGAAGAAATGTCTCCACATTTCCCCTCTAGTTCTTTTGCAACCTTTGGTTACCGACTCACTTGCCAGAGTGAGTCGGTGGGTCCTAACAAAACTCCTCATAATTTTGAATACCTCTATTAGGTCTTCCCTTATTCTTCTCTGCTCTAAGGAAAACAATCCCAGCTTCTCCAATCTCTCCACATAACTGAACTCCCTCATCCCTGGTATCACCCTGGTAAACCTCTTCTGTACCCTCTCCAGGGCCTTGACATCCTTCCTAAACTGTGGTACCCAGAATTGTAAACATTACTCTAGTTGAGGCCTAACCAGAGATTTGTAAAGGTTTAGGATGACCTCCATGTTTTTGTATTCAATGCCCCTATTTACAAAGCCAATTATCCCATACACTTTCTTAACTGCTTTATCAACTTGCTCAGCCACCTTCAAGGATTTGTGAATATGCGCCCCCAGGTCCCTCTGCTCTTGCACTCCCCTCAAAATAGTACCATTCAGATTATACTGCCTCTCCATGTTGTTCCTCCCAAAGTGCATCACTTCACACTTATCCGCATTAAATTTATCTGCCATGTGTCGGCCCATTTAACCAGTCTGTCCATGTCCTCTTAAAGTCTTTTACTATCCTATTTATTATTTGCTATGTTGCCAAGTTCTGTATCATCTGCAAACTTCAAAATTGTACTCCTTATACCCAAGTCCAGGTCATTTATATATAACAAGAAAAGCAATAGTCCTAATACAGACCCCTGGGGGATCCCACCGCATACTTCCCCCCCATCAGAAAAACATCCGTTCACCACTACTCTCTGCTTCCTATCCCTTAGCCAGTTTTGTACCCAAGTTACCAATGTCCCTTTAATACCATGTGCTTCTATTTTCCGAAACAGTCTGTTATGTGGTACTTTATCAAATGTCTTCTGAAAGTCCATACTACAACATCAATGATTAAGGAATAACTTTTAATGCAAGAAAAAATTGACATTCTATAACGCTGCCCGATTGTGCTGGTTCATGGGAGATTTTACGTTTGTGATTATGCAAATAAGTTTGAGAGGAAACTTGAGCCATAAAATCAATTTGCAAAATGAGTGCAATTTTGAGTGCAATGACAGTATTGGTAGCAGTGATGAAGTCCCGTCTTCACACTGAGGACACACTCCATCGTGTTGTGTGGCTCTACCACCGTGCTAAATGGGATAGATTCAGAACAGATCTAGCAGCTCAAAACTGGGCATCCATGAGGCGCTGTGAGCCATCAGCAGCTGCAGAATTGTATTCCACCACAATCTGTAACCTCATGGCCTGGCATATCCCTCACTCTATCATTACCATTAAGCCAGGGGACCAACCCTGGTTCAATAAGGAACATAGAAGAGCATGCCAGGAGCAGCACCAGGCGTACCTAAAAATGAGGTGCCAATCTGGGGAAGCTGCAACATATGCTAAAAAGCGGAAGCAGCATGCTATAGACAGGGCTAAGCAATCCCACAATCAACGGATCAGATCAAAGCTCTGCAGTCCTGCCACATCCAGTCGTGAAACAACTAACGGGAGGAGGAGGCTCCATGAATATCACCATCTTCAATGATGGTGGCGCCCAGCACATGAGTGCAAAGGACAAGGCTGAAGTGTTTGCAACCATCTTCAGCCAGAAGGGCCGAGTGGATGCTTCATATCGGCCTACTCCTGAGGTCCCCACCATCACAAAAGCCAATCTTCAGCCAATTCGATTCACTGCACGTGATATTAAGAAACGGCTGAGTGCACTGGATACAGCAAAGGCTATGGGCCCCGACCACATCCAGGCTATTGTGCTGAAGACTTGCACTCCAGAACTAGCTGCGCCTTTAGCCAAGCTGTCACAGTACAGCTACAACACTGGCATCTGTCCGATAATGTGGAAAACTGCCCAGGTATGTCCTGTCCACAAAAAGCAGGACAAATCCAATCCGGCCAATTACCACTCAATCATCAACAAAGTGATGGAAGGTGTCATCGACAGTGCTATCAAGCGGCACTTACTCATCAATAACCTGCTCACTGATGCCCAGTTTGGGTTCCGCCAAGACCACTTGTTTCCCGACCTCATTACAGCCTTGGTCCAAGCATAGACAAAAGAGCTGAATTCCAGAGGTGAGGTGAGAGTGACTGCCCTAGACATCAAGGCAGCATTTGACCGAGTGTGGCATAAATTAGCCCTAGTAAAACTGAAGTCAATGGGAATTGGGGGCAATATGCTCCACTGGCTGGAGCCATACCTAGCACAAAGGAAGATGGTTGTGGTGATTGAAGGTCAATCATCACAGCCCCAGGACATCGCTACTGGTGTTCCTCAGGGCAGTGTCCTAGGCCCAACCATCTTCAGCTGCTTCATCAATGACCTTCCCTCCAACATAAGGTCAGAAATGGGGATGTTTGCTGATGACTGCACAGTGTTCAGTGCCATTCACAACTCCTCAGATAATGAAGCAGTCCATGCCCGCATGCAACAAGACCTGGACGACGTTCGGGCTTGGGTTGATAAGTGGCAGGTAACATTTGCACCACAGAAGTGCCAGGCAATGACTATATCCAACAAGCGAGAGTCTAACCACCGCCCCTTGACATTCAATGACATTACCATCGCCGAGTCCCCCACCATCAACATCCTGGGGGTCACCATTGACCAGAAACTTAACTGGACCAGCCGCATAAATACTGTGGCAACAAGAGCAGGTCAGAGGCTAGGTATTCTGCAGTGTGATGCAATACTCTCCACTTGCCTGGATGAGTGCAGCTCCAACAACACTCAAGAAGCTCGACACCATCCAGGACAAAGCAGCCCGCTTGATTGGCACCCCGATCCACCACCTCAAACATGCACTCCCTCCACCGTGGCTGCAGTGTGTACCATCTACAAGATGCACTGTAGCAACTCACCAAGGCTTCTTCGGCAGCACCTCCCAAACCCGCGACCTCTTCCACCTGGAAGGACAAGGGCAGCAGGCGCATGGGAACACCACCACCTCCAAGTTCCCCTCCAAGTCACACACCATCCTGACTTAAAAGTATATCGCTGTTCCTTCATTGTCGCTGGATCAAATTCCTGGAACTCCCTACCTAGCAGCACTGTGGGAGTACCTTCAACACTCGGACTGCAGTGGTTCAAGAAAGCGGCTCACCACCACCTTCTCAAGGGCAATTAGGGATGGGCAATAAATGCTGGCCTTGCCAACAAATAAAAAAAAAGGATTTTGTGCGATAGGGCTGTCTGGGATAGATTTAAAGTAACGGGTGTTGTAATCCCATTCACACATGAGCACATAAAGCTAGGCTGACACTGCCAGTGCAGTGCTGAGGGAGTGCTGCACTGTTGGTGTTAAGTCTGTGTGTTCTAGTTGTATTTAAGATTAATTACTGACACAGACTACAAGAATAACATTTCAACAGATCTTTACAAGTTGGAGGTCAGGGCTATACTAACAGCAATATCACTACACAGTACTTATATACCGGTGGTCACCACCGGTATTACGTATACAGCAGCCAGAGAAAGTAGTACATCTCTTAAGGTGGAACAGGCTTAAGTTCTCTTAAGGTGGAACAGGTTACATACACCACAATCCTCCCTTTTTAGCTTAACAGTCATATCCCCATTTAACATAACATAATAACATATATACATATATAACTTCAGGTATAAACAGTTCAAAGGTTCAGTCTCTCAGGAGGCCTTCTGATTCGGGTTGGATAATGCCTTTCAGTGGTCTCTGATTCTTGTTGCTGAGGTGACTCCTCTAGTTGGTTTCCTATGTATTGGACGTCATCATCAGGTACATTCCCTGCCGAGGTAGATGCTTCAGGTTCATTAATGTCTTCCACAGTTGTCTCTGTCGCAACCATGGGTTCGACCCTTGCTCTCGATTCTACCAGTTGATCCGCATGACGCCTTATCACATTGTTACCAATATCTACTGTGTACATCAGAGGTCCTTGTCTGGCCCGAATTGTTCCGGACTGCCATTTTTCGTTTCCATAGTCCCTTGCCAACACTGGTTGTCCTACGTCGAAACTTCGAGTGGTCTTGTTATTAATATGCCGGAACTGTTTGTTTTCCACTTCCCTCCGCACATTTGGTTTTAACAAGTCCAACCTGGACCGCAACCTCCTGTTATAAAACATCATGGCAGGACTTTGGTTAGTCACTGCATGAGCGGCGTTTCGATATGCCATTAGGAAATTGTCCACCTTGTGTTGTAGCGGAATCTGATCATCGTTCATGGCCTTTATTGCCTTTTTGAATGTTTGGACAAATCTCTTGGCCAACCCGTTTGTCGCCGGATGATATGGGGCAGAGGTATAATGTTTCACCCCATTCTTCTTTAAGAATTTTTGGAATTCTTCCAACACGAACTGTGGTCCGTTGTCCGAACATATCTGTTCTGGCAATCCGTTCCTTGCGAATATTGTTCTTAACACCGCAATTGTCTTTTCAGAAGTAGTGGTATTCATCTTGATCACTTCTGGCCATTTGGAATGTGCGTCCACCGCAATTAGGAACATGGAGTCCATGAATGGACCAGCAAAGTCAATATGTACGTGTTGCCATGGGGCTGAAGGCCATTCCCATGGGTGTAGTGGTGCGATCGGAGGTGCATTTTGCACTTTTTGGCACCCAGCGCAGCTTTTCGTCAACTCCTCTATCTGTTGGTCAATACCCGGCCACCATACATAAGCCCTAGCAAGACTTTTCATCTTAACTCCCCCCAGATGACCTTCATGCAGTTCCTTTAGAACTCTTTCCCTTAACTTGGGAGGAATAATCACTCTTGTCCCGTACATCAAAGTACCATGGCAGACGGACAGCTGGTCTCGCCTTGCCAAGAATGCCGGTAACAGAGGATCACCATGTGTTGGCCATCCCTTCACTGTCACCTCGTAGACTCGGGACAGTGTCGGGTCGTTCCTGGTTTCTCTTTCAATACTTGCATTGGTGACTGATAAACACTCGATGATGGTCGAATGAAATAACTCAACAGGGTCAACTTTCGTCGTCTCTTCTTCTTCAGGTAGTGGCAGGCGCGACAGCCCATCAGCATTGCCATGCTGCTTTGTACCTTTGAATTCTATTTGATATTGATGTGCCCCTAGGAAAAGTGACCATCTCTGGAGTCTCTGTGCTGTCATCACTGAAACACCCTTCTTAGGGTTAAAAATGGATATCAACAGCTGATGGTCTGTCAGAAGTGTGAATTTTTGGCCCTGCAGGTAATGATTAAACTTCTTCACTCCCCATACAAGGCTGAGAGCCTCCCTATCGATCTGCGCATAGTTGCGCTCAGCGGAGGTCAATGATCTGGATGCAAACGCGACTGGCCTTTCCGTGCCATTTGGCAACTTGTGTGAAAGTACTGCCCCAATACCATATGGAGAAGCATCACAAGCCAACCGAATAGGCAGTGTCGGGTTGAAGTGAGCCAACACTTCCTCTGAGGTGATCAATTCTTTGCTTTTGCGAAATGCCTTCTTACAGTTTTCGCTCCATTCCCATGGTACCCCCTTCTGTAAAAGAGCGTTCAGCGGGTGCAGTACCGTGGATAGATTCGGTAGAAACTTATGGTAATAGTTAATCAATCCTAGAAACGACCTCAACTGAGAGACATTATCCGGAGTGGGCACCTTTACAACTGCCTCTATCTTGTCAGGAGACTTATGAAGCCCCTCCCGGTCAATGACATGACCACAGTACGAGATCCGCTTCTGAAAGAACTCACATTTCTGCCGATTAACTCGAAGTCCATACTCTTTCAGTCTGTTGAGCACCAGTTCCAAGTTTGCGAGGTGTTCTTCATCACCATCTCCTGTAATCAGAATATCGTCCTGGTAACATTGTGTGCCTGGAATTCCCTGTAATACCTGCTCCATGGCCCTCTGCCAAATTGCTGGAGCCAATGCCACTCCAAAAACCAGCCTATTATACCGGTACAAACCTCTATGCGTGTTGATCGTAAGGTACTTGCGTGACTCTTCTTCAACCTCCATCTGCAAGTACGCCTGTGCCAGGTCTATCTTGGTGAAGTATTTCCCGCCAGACAACGAAGCAAAAATATCCTCAATCCGCGGAAGCGGATACTGCACCATGTGAAGCACCGGATTAACGGTGATCTTGAAGTCTCCACAGATGCGAACCTTCCCTGGTTCTCCTGGCTTGTTGCTCGAAGGACGTTTCATAACGGGAACAATGGGCGTAGCCCACTCACTCCAATCTACCTTAGACAGTACACCTGAACGTTCTAGCGCTTCCAGTTCCGCTTCTACAGCAGGTCGTATTGAATAGGGTACCGGTCTGGCTTTGAAAAATTTTGGGTGTGCATGTTCAGCATTGCTTTCATCTTTCAGCTGCTTTCTGCTGTAAAATTTAAATTGTTCCGCTAGCATCAGCGGCGTGGGGTTTAGATGATTTCTCAGGACAGTAACAATCTCCTCGAACGTCTTCTCCACCGGTTCATCTGGTGATAAAAGGTGTTTCAATTGCCCGTATGTCTTCGCACCCATTAAGTTTAATAAAGTTAGTGCTTTCTCATCATCTGGGATTTTATTTGCTTTACAATAATTTTGTATGCGTTCTACATACGTGGCCCAATCTTCGATGTCGCTATCAAAGGTATTAATGTTCCCATGTTTAGGCATCGTTGCAATTTTTTTTTAGTGATTTCCCTTTTTCCAAGATGGTGGCTTCCCGCTCTTGTCTTCGTCCTCCGCCTACAAAATGGCGGTTTCCCGCGCTTGGCGGTCTTTCCCGCGCTCGCCTTCTTCACCCGCTGGCTGCAATGGCGTTTGGCGTGCCGCTGCTGCTCCCCTTTCCCAGCGGTTAGTAACTCCCCCGACGCTGTCTCCGCTTCACCGCGGCTCCCTCGGGCATTCGCGCTTCCCCGATGTCGCGCCACGCAGCCCTTCTTGCAGCCCGGTTATTAGCACCGGCTGCATTCACCTTCACCGCGGCTCTCGCGCCTTCAGTCGCCCCAGACGCTGCGCCTTTATGGCCCGAATGCGGCCCGGCCCTTATCACCAGCCGCGATCGGTGTCCCCGCGCTGCGCCTTTTGGCCCGAATGCGGCCCGGCCCTTATCTCCGGTCGCGATCGATCTCACCGCCCTTATTCCTCCGCCTTCCCTCCGTCTGTACAGCCAACGCGGCCGACTTTCTGCTTGCGTCGCTGACTGGCTTACCCACCACCGAGGTAGAAGGAAGATAGCTGACTGCCGCTGATGGAGGCTTCGAGTTCAGGATATCTTCTGCACTCCGGGTTTTCGATGCCTGCCGCGCGACGTGTCTTCCAGCAGGGTGATGAGGGTGGATGCCTCTCTTCGACGCCCGTTCTGTGGACAAAGCCGCCGTGGATATAAACTGCCGCAGGGTAAGAATCGGACTCGTCGCCACTGTTAAGTCTGTGTGTTCTAGTTGTATTTAAGATTAATTACTGACACAGACTACAAGAATAACGTTTCAACAGGTCTTTACTAGTTGGAGGTCAGGGCTATACTAACAGCAATATCACTACACAGTACTTATATACCGGTGGTCACCACCGGTATTACGTATACAGCAGCCAGAGAAAGTTGTACATCTCTTAAGGTGGAACAGGCTTAAGTTCTCTTAAGGTGGAACAGGTTACATACACCACAGTTGGAGGTGCTGTCTTTCGGATGAGTCGTTAAACCGAGGCCCCGTCTGCTCTCTCAGGTGGATGTAAAAGATCCCATGGCACTATTTCGAAGAAGAGTAGGGGAGTTATCCCCGGTGTCCTGGCCAATATTTATCCCTCAACCAACATAACAAAACCAGATTATCTGGTCATTATCACATTGCTGTTTGTGGGACCTTGCTCTGCGCAAATTGGCTGCTGCGTTTCCCACATTACAACAGTGACTCCACTTCAAAAAGTATTTCATTGACTGTAAAGCGCTTTGAGATGTCCGGTGGTAGTGAAAGGCACTATATAAATGCAAGTCTTTCTTTCTTTGTAAAATACTGATTTTTTTTCAAGGAAATGGAGACAGGAAACTAAGGTTTCTGGATATGCTCCTCGGGTATGTCTTTGCTATTTAAAATGTTAAGCTGGGCATTGTTAATGGTGCCTTCTGGATAAAGATATCTGCAAATAAAATTGCAATATTGATGGTTTTGGGGGTGTGCCTTTCCATGGCACAAGCACATCTGTGCCTGCAACGTGAAGGGGTTGCCTCATAGCAAAAGTTAGCCCCTCACTCTAATTGTGGTAGAGTTCAAGTGCCTAGAAACTGGTTGCTAGGAGCCAGGCCGGATGTGCAAGTAGCTGGGGGGTGGGGGCGGTGGGGTGGAGGGGGAAAGGAGGTGGGATTTGTGGCGATTCAGCAGCTATTTAATTTCCACTATTTGCCCTTAAAGGGGAGTGCTTATTTCTATAAGAAGTTTCTATTGAACCTGCGATGGATTCACGGGCACTGGGGAGAACTGGAAGATGTATTGGAGGCGCAGATGCAAGAGGTGCAGCAAAGGAATGTAGCACTCTTTGGAATGGAAGGCCAACTTCCTGTGAAAGAAAGGTACGCGCTGCCTGGGTGTGGGGTGGTGGAGAGAGAGTCAGTGGAGTCTCTCCCGTCTGTAGGTCCACAATACAAATACAGAAATGCTTTAATGGAATCAAAAGGAGGGCCAAGTAAGCATACAGACAGTTACATATTTTATTAATATTGGGACATAGTACTCACGGTATAAACCAGAATCGCAGGTACCATACAAAATATCCAAGCCAGCTTCCCCCCTTTCCCTACCAATTGCAGAAAAGCTGCAGGATTCAAACTTTGAACAGCAAATAAATAGTTTGCATTGTTATGTTGATAAGTGTGCGCCAAATCTGTACTGCCAACAGAAACTACCTGCATGCTGCATTGGATTGCACACACACACCGAGAGATGTGGACTAGCCACAGGGTTGGCTGGCTGAGAATTACTAAGAAAGAAAGACTTGCATTTATATAGCGCCTTTCATGGCCTCAGGGCGTCCCAAAGTACTTTACAACCAATTAAATACTTTTGAAGTGTAGTCACTGTTGTAATGTAGGAAATGCGACAGCCAATTTATGCACAGCAAGGCCTCACAAACAACAATGAGATAAATGACGAGATCATCTATTTTAGGTGTTGATTGAGAAATAAATATTTGCCAGGACACAGGGGAGAATTCACCTACTCTTCTTCAAAATAGTGCCATGAGATCTTTTACGCCCACGTAAGAGGACAGATGTGTTTAGTGTCTCATCTGAAAGACGGCACCTCTGACAGTGCTGCACTCCCTCAGTACTGCACTGGAGTGTCAGCCTGGATTATTTGCTCAAGTCTCTGGAGTGGGATGAACCGACAAGTGGGACTTCTAGGTCTATTTCTCAGTGGTTCGAGAGCTCACCAGATAATACTGACAAGATGCCTTGTGTAGTGTCCGAGGATCAATAATACTCAGACTGCAGGAGAACAATAAAACAGGTATTTACTGAACAGAGAGTAATTCAAAACTGAAATACAGAAGCCTGCTATGGCTTTATATACAGGGGTGGTCACTGCCGGTACTGCAGTATAGAATCAGTTCTTCTCTTAAAAGCACATGCACAACAATTCCTCCCCTTTTAGATAAACAGTACATAACATTCATTTAACAACTAAATAATAACTAATTACAATTACAATTTTCTCTGTATTTTATACGTCAACTGAAATAATCATTTATAAGTTCAGTCTTTGAGGAGGCTTCCTGATCCTGACTGGATAGCGCCTTTCTCGAGTATCCTGTTCTTGCGGCGGAGTTGATTCTGGCTCATTGTCATTGGTTGGTTCGTCAGCTTCCAATACCACTGCTTCTGAGGTAGACACAATCTGTACTTCGGGTTGATTACCAGGTGCACCTGCTCGCGGTATGGGTTTGGCTTGTTCCTGTGACTCTAGAATCTGGTCAGCATGGCGTCTCACAATGCTCTCTCCAACGTCCACTGTGTACATTAGTGGTCCCTGCTGTGTGCATATCGTTCCTGGCTGCCATTTTTCTGTTCGGTAGTCGCGGGCCAAGACTGGTTGCCCTATCTTGAAGCTCCTGGTTGGCTTCTCATTTATGTGCTGGAATTGCTTATCCTCAACATCTCATCTTATGTTTGGTTTGAGCAAATCCAGGCGACATCTTAGCCTTCGGTTGCAGAACATTATGGCTGGAGCTTGGTTGGTGACTGCATGTGTCGCATTCCGGTAAGCAAACAAGAAATTATCCACCTTGTGTTGTAGTGGTATTTCATCATTATGCATTGCCTTTATGGCCTTTTTAAAGGTCTGAACAAACCTCTCAGCCAATCCATTTGTGGCTGGATGATATGGGGCAGATGTGTAATGCTTCACCCCATTATTCCTCAGAAACCTCCAGAAATCCTCTGACACAAACTGTGGCCCATTGTCGGAGCAAATCTGTTCTGGCAAGCCATTCCTGGCGAAGATGGTCCGTAGGACTGCAATCGTTTTCTCCGTGGTGGTGGATGACATTTTGATGACCTCTGGCCATTTCGAATGGGCGTCCACAGCGATTAGGAACATTGAGTCCATAAATGGACCAGCAAAATCAATGTGTACCCATTGCCATGGAGATGAGGGCCACTCCCATGGATGTAGCGGGGCCTGTGGTGGAGCGTTTTGGACCTTCTGGCATCCTGTGCATCTCTTGGTCATATCCTCGATTTCTTTATCGATTCCCGGCCACCACACAAACGCCCTGGCTAGGCTCTTCATTTTTACCCCTCCCAGATGACCCTCATGAAGCTCATTGAGCACTCGATCTCTCAACTTGGGTGGAATTACCACTCGGGATCCACACATCAAGGTCCCCCGGCACACTGACAGCTGTTCTCTCCTTGGCGAGAATGCTGGCAACAGTGAGTCGCCATGTGCTGGCCATCCCTTCACCATCAAATCATAGACCCGAGAGAGTGTCAGGTCATTTCGGGTTTCCTTCTCTGTGCTTGAGTTTGTAACAGGTAGACATTCGACTATGGTCGTATGGAATATCTCAACAGGGTCCACTGCAGGTGCTTCCTCTACCGTAGGCAACGGTAGGCGCGACAGCCCATCAGCGTTTCCATGCTGTTTCGTACCCTTGTACTCTATGTCGTACTGATGTGCCCCTAGAAAAAGTGACTATCTTTGCAGCCGTTGCGCCGTCATCACCGGAACGCCCTTCTTTGGGTTAAAAATGGAGACCAGGGGCTGATCATCAGTCAGTAGGGTGAATTTCTGCCCGTGCAGATAGTGATTGAACTTCTTCACCCCCCACACCAGGCTGAGGGCCTCCCTGTCAATCTGGGCGTAGTTACGCTCGGCTGAGGTTAACGAGCGCGACGCAAAGGCTATTGACCTCTCTGAACCGTCAGGGAATTTGTGTGAGAGCACCGCTGTGATGCCGTAGGGAGACGCATCACATGCTAACCGAATCGGTAGTGTTGGATTGTAGGGGGCCAATACTTCTTTTGAAGTGATTAGGCATTTACATTTCTGAAAGGCACGCTTACACTCATCACTCCATTTCCATGTTACTCCAGTTTGCAGTGGGGCATTCAGTGGGTGCAGAATTGTAGATAAATTCGGCAAGAACTTATGGTAGTAGTTCACCAACCCGAGGAACGACCTCAGTTGCGACACATTTTCCGGTGCTGGAGCTTTGACTACAGCCTCAATCTTGTCCGGCGACTTATGCAACCCTTCCTCATCAATCATGTGGCCACAATACGAGATTTGTCTCCTGAAGAACTCGCATTTGGGGCGGTTTAAAATGGCGCCTCCCGCGCTTTTTCTTTTTCCCAATGTAATAAAATGGCGCCTCCCACGCTTTTCCTTCTTCCCCTTGCTGCCATGCTGCTCCTAGCGTTCTGCAGGGTAATGGCGGTGACCCGCGGCTTCGGCGCGTCTCACTTTTCCTTCCCTGCGTTCTGTCCTCTCCATGCTGCCCTGTTCTTGAGCACCGACCGCGCCCTGTGTGCTCCACCCTCTCTCTTCCTCCCGACGACGCTGCATGGCCCCTTTGCAGAGCCGCTCGATCGAGCCCGAGCCCACCGCAGTCCGGAAGGGTCAGCGCACTACCTGCTACCAGCACGACTTGCTGGAACACCTCGACTGGGGAGCCAGTCCCAGCTCTCCACAGCCTCCCCTGCAACTCTCCGATGGATCCCTGGGCGGTTGCCCGCGGTCGACGCCCGCCGTTCTGACTTCGACCTCCAAGAAGCTTCTCTTCAGGGAAAAGATCCCCGTGAGGTGATGCAGTACTGCAGGTGAGTTCAAACCTGCCCGTCGCCAGTGTAGTGTCAGAGGATCAATAATACTCAGACTGCAGGAGAACAATAAAACAGGTATTTACTGAACAGAGAGTAATTCAAGACTGAAATACAGAAGCCTGCTATGGCTTTATATACAGGGGTGGTCACTGCCGGTACTGCAGTATAGAATCAGTTCTTCTCTTAAAGGCACATACACAACATTTTGTGTTTACCCTGTGTCTGAATTGCCATCAGCGCACTCACTCAGTCTTGCTGAAGTAGCTATTTGCTTTAGAGAACAGTTCAAATTCCTACAGAGCAGACAAATAGAAGAAGAATGCCTTTTTTCACAAGTGGGATTGAGATTGCAAATGAGCTTAGTGGGCAGTATGGCTAGTTTGTTGCTATGTATGTAGGTATGGCGGAATGCTTACAGGGCAGCTCAATATTAAGTACATAGAATGCACTCAGTTTGTCAGGGTGGAAATGATACAATGTTACATCGCACTTTATTTCTGACATTTAGTTCAATGACTGTATGGTATGCATTTTAAATTATTGAAACAAAAGAATTTCTTTCAAAACAACTTTGGTGTTAAAAAGATGAGAGAACTTACACAGCACTGTTTTTTATCCTTTTTTCAGCTTTTAAAAAATGAAATAAAATATGCTGACTGAAATGTGTATTTATTCATGCATCACTGCACTTTACAAATAATTCAAAATATGAAGCTCTTAGGGAAGTTTCAATGACATGATAAAATTCTGTTAGGGTACTTTGGTTCTAGGTGGGTCAGAGATACGGCTATAACAGGCTTACTCTAAATGGGGTAATGTCGCTGTTAAAATAGCAAATTGGAGAATGTCATATAAACACGTTAAACCTTCAAATGCTAATATTGCAAACAGCAATTTCTAGGTTCAAATGCTTAAAAAAAATTCTGGTTCGTCAAAAAATTGTAATAGATTCTTTATGGATATATGAATTATTCATAAACTTTCCCCCCCCCACAGAGTATGATTTGCTTCTGAAGGTGGCCGATATTAGTGCTGGGAAACTGGTATTTAGCATTCCCGGGTCAAGTATGAGGTTAAGTAGATACTGAATAAATCTACATCTGTTTTGGCCCAACAATGTGCCTAGATTGCAACCTCAGACGAGCATTCCTCACGGCAATGGTGTGGGACTTTCATCTCCAACTCCAAATACATTTATGCCTTCGATGAATGGCACCGCCAATTTAGAAATGGTATTACAAGATAGAAAAGCAAGATTACATTCCTACTATTTAATATGATTTTGATTTCCTTTTGCCCATTCATTTTTTCTACGTTTAAAAGTTAATTTCCATCATTTTTTTCTTTTTCCATTCTCTTGCCAATTTTGTCTGTTTCAGATTTCATAAAAATCCATTCGGTTTATTTTCAAATATTTGACATTTAATGATTTTTTTTGTACATCTTAGGCACATAGTGTGGAAGTACACTGACCTACATTGACTCTCACTCTCCCAAAAACTTTAATTGTAAAATTCTCATCGTTGTGTTTAAATCCCTTCAAGGCCTCACTCTGCCCTATCTCTCTAACCTCTTCCAGTTCTAACACTCTCTTCCCTCAGAAATCTCCATTCCTCTGCTTCGGCCGGTTGTGCATCCCTCCTTCCCTTCACCCCACTGTTGGGCAAACCAATCTTGGGGAGGGGGTCTCAAACAAACCTAAGGCCCCTTATTTGCACATGCCAAGCACCTAATGCTTGTTTCAGGTATGGGTGAAGGATGCATATATTTTGTCATTAGCCAATATAGTGGACGGTGCACTTCTGGACGGAAATCTACACACCTTTTGTGCACACCATATCGAGGCCTTAGTAGTACATGGGCCAATTTCTTGCCACTTGTGTCTGCTACCCAAATTCCTCCCATTTGAACCTACCGCTTTTGTGCATTCTCATTGGAGTCCTGATTTACAAATCCAACTGTTAGAATATTGACCATTACTAGTTGACCATCTTCCCATCAGATCCTGCCTTGTGTACAGCAAGTTAAAATGTCCTTGCGACATACTAGCTGAGCTTATAGATAACAGGTTTTGCTTCAGAACAAGCTGTAAAGAACCTACAGAGGACAATTACAAGCCTGTAAGACAAATTTGGAGCCAAGGAGATTAGGACGCTCCATAAACAACTCATCTTGAGTTGGTAGTGTGGCGTCAGCTTGGCGGGATATTAAGAACAATACTGTTATGAGTACGTGCAGCCCAAGGTAGCCAAATAGTGTAAAGGTAGAGCCTGTTCCATCCAAAAGTAAGAGCGCTTGAGACAGTTGGAAGTCCATTTACCTTACGGTAGCCCATGAAGGTCGTCTGATCATTTTGAACTTTGCAGAGGAAACAGGTTATATTAATTGCTTGTCATTTAATGTAATACTGTAGAACAGTTGTATAAGAACAATACTGATATTAGTCAATCTATATTAAAGCTTGTTATTTAAAACCACTCGGGCCTGATTCACGCAGAAGTTATTGTTGCAGGACTAACAACCTTTTGTTGCGGCCATAACCATGGGAAATCCTCTAACAACAACCAAAATAAATATCACAATTTGTAAAGGAGTTATCCATCAATAAACACTCAAATACATTGATTTTGCAAAACCAATCAAATCACATAAATTTATGTTTTTCTCCCCCCCAAAAAAAATTAAATAAAAAAATCAACCAATCAGATTGTTGGAAATAAACATAGAGAAAGAAAGTGAGCGATAAAGGCAAATTTCCAACCTCGCTGTTCCCATATGAACACTTAACATGCTAACACTAAAAATCCCTGCCTGTGCTATTTTAACATGGGAATTAAAAGTAAACAGGTTAATGCCTGTACTTTAAAAAGCACACAGAGAGATTTAGTGCAAACATATTAAGCATTTTTTTAACCCAGTACGCATCCAAGAACCTCACAGCACATCAGATCTCTTTGGCCCTACATGACCATGCCAGTCTTCCAAAAGAGTTAAAATAATCCAAGGAAACCCAGCCCAGTATTGCATTAAACTTTAATAAAAGCAAGAGCCCCTCATTTCTCAGCCTGTAATAAAGCATAGCCTAAAAGTGAAACCCATTGAGAGCGGACATCAGCTTCCCTGTATAACTGACATAGGAACGAGAAAACCTAAGCACTGTGTTCAAAACGAACACGTAGCTTGTCTGCAAAATAACACATATTAGGTAATTGGGCATTGAACCTGCTGAGAGGCTACCTTATAGAAAACTGCTGATTGATCGAAAAGGACAAGGTTTGAAATATGCAACAGAAAGTAATTTGCGAACTCAAGGGACTGTTAGAAAAATACAATACGAACTCAGCTTCAGTTTCCAGTCCCTGTTATCTTTCATAAAGAGGGCATTTGACTTAAAATCCATTGTATTAAAAATGATAAATAAGACTGAAAGTGGCTAAAAATTGTCACATAAATTCTTCTCAGCCAAGTACGTCACGCAGGCCCCGAAAAGTCAGTGCAATTTGAACAGAAATTTGAAACTATCGTACATATATTTTTATAGGTCTTTAATATTTTAAAACATCTCAAACACTTCATATAATGAATGACTTTTGTTACATAAGTAAACACAGCAACCATTCTGCACCAGCAATATCATACAACCAGCATTGAGGTGAGTGGCCAGTTCATGTCTCATGGGGTATTGGTTGATGGAGGAATGTTGACCAGGACAGTTGGAGAGTTTCCTGCTGTTCTTTGAATATTGAACCGTGGCATCCTTAACATCTACCTGAACCATCAAAACAGACAGATATCGTCTTGGTTTGATATCTTATCCACAGGACAGCACCTTCAACAACACAGTGCTCCCTCAGGACTTCCCTGGAGTATCAGCCTAAATTCTGCGCTCAAATTCCAGCGTGGAGCTCAAATGTTGCAACCCAGGGCCAAACATGCTATCAAGCTGATTTAGATAAAAGCAAGTACAGGAAACTTTCGATTAACCGGCCCCTAAATAACCGGAACGCTCTATCCACCGGCAAAATTCAGGAGTCGGTTCAGGTAACTTTTTTTTACTTTTTTTACTCCATTTGTTGCTGTGCAAGGGTGTAGCTGAAGCTGTTGCTAAGCTACAGAGATGCTTGCAACTTGTGCCGATTGTTTTGAAGGGGTTTGTTGCTTTATACGGAGCTCTGAGCTCCGTATCTTTTACTATAGCGTTCGGTTATCCGGAATTGTTGATGAACCAGCACCATGTCGGTTCCGTCCATGCCGGATACTAGAAAGTTTCCTGTAGCTTCCTGAATAAATATTATAGTTAGTAAAATAACAATATGCCGTATGTATCTGCAATTTATGAGCCTTTTTATACTTTTTGTTTTCTTCTTGAGATTACCCCCCTTCTGTGCCACAACCTATCCCCTGACTCAGAGGGTAGCCAGGGATCTGATCTCAGTCTATTGACAGTTCTGTTCAACTGGGCACTTGGAAGCACAGAAGACTGGCACTGGTTGTCTTGCCCTTTGATTTCCCTGTCCTCTACATGGGCAAACACCAAACCTTGTCTTTCTGCTTGATAGCACAACAAATTACTACACCAGCACCTCTCACCATGGGATCACACTGTGCTGAAAATTGGATTTACCCTTGGAGCTGAATTTGAATCCATCCCAGACTGTGTTCAGTCTAGAGTCTTTTCTAACTGCTGGCTTATGAGTCCTAGGAGAAATGATTTTAGGCTCCAGTTAAGTTTGAAAATGCCCAGGTGGTCTAAGTGGCCCAATGGACACTTTACAAACCAGGCTTGATACTACAACATATATATTTATATAGTGGCCTAGAAATTCGGTTTTGGCGCAGCGAGGGCTTTAGCGCCGGAAGTTAGTGCCGGCGCTAAGTCCCCCTGCGCGCGCCAAAAATTCAGTAGCGCCGCGCTCAAACGGCTGCCGGCGCTACTGAGGGGTCTCAGCGCCTCAAAACTGGCGCCACGCGCCGCATTGCGGCGCTATTCCAGCGCTGCGGCGCCCGCTGCGGTGCGGCAGGCTCGGGAAGTGCAGGCCTCCTCCTTCCGTTAAGGAGGAGCTGCCTGCACCCGGCCGCGGCCCGCGATAATCTTTTTAAAAATGAGCCCGGCACCTCGGACAAGTGCCGGGCTTGCTTCTGTTCCGGGGGGGTGGGGGGGAAGTCCGGGGAGGGAGCTGCGGCCAGGCAGCCGGCAGGAAAGCGGCCGGCCGCCGCGGGGCCTTTAATGCGCCGGCGCAAAGTTCTGTAAGGCACCTCTGCCAGAACGTTGCTTGCGGCTGCCACGGGCGAGGCGGCCGCAACTCAATTTCCGAGTTCGGGCGGGTTACCATGGCAACCGGGACGCTGCGCACACCGATGACTTCATCGGTGCCGGCGCAGCGCTACCGGCCTAACGCCGATTTAGGGCCCCTGTTAATTTCTAAACTGGCCATAACTTCGGCGCTAGGCCCTCTAGCGCCTCAAAAGCGGCGCTAAGGCCAGTGAATTTCTAGGCCAGTGCCTTTAATGTAGTAAAATATCCCAAGGCTCTTCGCAGAAACGTAATCAGACAAAAGTTGACACCGAGCCAAAGAAGTAGACATTAGGACAGGTGACCAAAAGCTTGGCCAAAGAGTTTTAAGGAGCATATTAAAGGAGGAGAGAGAGATGGAGAATTAGAGATGTTTAGGGAGGGAATTCCAGAGATTAAGGCCTAGGCAGGTGAAGGCACAGCTACCAATGGTGGGGCGAAGGAAAGGAGGGGAGAAGAGGCCAGAATTAGAGGAACGCAGAGTTCTTGGAGGGTTGTAGGGCTGGAGGAGGTTACAGATAAGTGTAAGATTAGGATCACAGGCTCACACAGATTACCCAACAGGGCTTTAGAAGTTGTAAGGCTTTTATTAAAGAGCTACAGTTTTAAAGCATAATCATATATTACATATGGTTTAAGCTGAGTATAATAGACATACAACCCGTGACAGTAGGAGCGATCTACGACTCCCGAATCGGAATGCCATGACCGGTCAGACAGGGAGGCAGTACGGTGGTCTCAGATTGGGTGGATTCCTGCAGTCTGCTGCAGTGGTCACTTCCGTTGGGTCATCTCTCAAGCTGCTGGAGGTGTTAGGCCGTCAGCCACCTCAGAGGCTAAACTTAACCAAGGTGTTAGGCCGCAGCCACCTCGGGGAAGCCTTCACCCCTGACTGCCTGATTTCCTCTCTCGGTCGTCTATATTTATAGTTATTTCGGTGGGCTGGTAATCACCTGGTGTCAATCATTTGATCCCCATCCTATTGTCCAATTGTGAAGCGGGAAGGCATCCCTCGCCGTCCCTTTCTGCATGACTGACAAGGCCTCCCTCTTATCTTTCTGAGGAATGTTTTGTTATGTTTCTTTAAGGACATTTTATGACTTTTCGGCTCCATTTTTGTCTATTATCCCACCACCCTGTGATGTTTTGCAATTTACGATTCCCTTATCACTTCTATTTGTTTTTTGATGCTTGATATTCGACCTTGCTGACCTTTCTGCTGTCTGTTCCCGGCTGCATGTTGTCAGTCTCTGTTCTAACAGTTAAAACCCATCTTTGACTCTAACAGCTATTTCTTACAATTCCCTTCTTTGAGAAGGAAATGTCCTTATTGACTTCTCACAATCGGCTCTTGACTAATCTAGCTAGCTCTTATTGCTCTCTCAACTTGGGTGTTAGTTAGTAGGGAGTCTTGAAGATTTCTCCCTTCCTTACAGTCCATTCCTTTGAGGAGAAGGAGCAACCACTGACCCCTTACTCAAATTCAATTCACTGTTCCGGTGTTCCAATTCTGCCCCGCCTGGAGTATCCTCTGTTTCTTCTATCTTTCCTGATCTTACCCCACCTGGGGTCTCCTCTATGTTGCTTCGGATCGTCTCTTTCGGTGTGCTCAATTAACTTGTTAGTGTTGGTTAATCATGGGCATGAGTACCCAATTGGCTTATGTATCAAAGTCTTACTACACATGTTACATATATCAAATACACTATCATTATAAGCTGAAGAACTATCAGAGCGTGTGAAATAATATGAACATAAGGGTGCGCTGATGTATTAAGCCCAATATCCCACCAGTGTGAGTTGTCCCCTATGCTGTCAATTTCAATATCTATTCTCGAGTTGTCTTGCTCCAAAACATAAAAATGCTTTAGGGAGGCGTTCAGTCGCATCATGAGCTCACTGAAACCCTCAAACAACAGGGGAATATCATATCCGAGTATCCAAATTGTGCCACACAATTGTGTAGCTCATACTAAAAACGTGTTGGTTGATGGGACAGGTCCTGTTAGACCTGTAAAGCATGGTAGTTGCAGTAGTAGTGACACAGGAGGCACCACCAAAACCACCTTATACTGGATTCAAATTGGTTTTTCCCAAGCTCTGTTACCTACAAAACACAATTATTACAGTCACAGTTAAATTCAGTCTTACAATCATTTCAAGCGACATTACAGTTTCACATTTAATCAACAAATCATGGACTTAAAAGATTCTCCAGATCTCTCTTTTACTCGCATCCATCTTGTGGATAATTCTTACTAAACATGATTTCTCCTTAGCCCTCGTTTGTACCAATCCAGATTCCATGTAACTCTCCACTTCAACTTCAATTTCAATCCCTCTAACAGGTACCAGTGTGTTTAACTCTATTCTGATTGTTTCATTAATTGGATAGTTTCTTGATGGAGTATGTGTCAATGCTTTAAAAGTTGTCTCGCTCTCCTGAGCCACATTAACCATTTCATGTCTTGCTGTTGTCAAGTAACTGAGCATGTCTGAGACCCGTTCTTCAGTGCAAACTCAACATACATTCCTGGGTGGTAATTGCTTCATACGTAATGAATCACATTTGCACACTCATACTGGTATCTGCATATCGTGCCATCTGATACAAGCCTTTCTAGGGCTTTCAGGTATCTTATCAAAAGATTGTAGTCACCTGGAGATTTTTGCTCATCTTCCTCTGCATGGTCCCGATGTCTTGGGTAGTGGCCAGACTATCAAATTCAGTTTTCTTAAAAGTTCATTAAAGGCAGGGACACAAATGTCTCCAAGAGAAAGCTATCAATTTACTATTCTTAACTACACTTTCCTGACTTTCACTAGAAAGTTTGGAAAATTCCCATTCAGTAGTGTAATTCTCCTGTTTCAATCTTACACCCTCAATCACTTTCCTTTAATTACCATTCATATCTCATTCATGAGTCCTGGAGAAACTTTACTGTCCAGTACAATATTTAAGATAGAAAACATCGATCAAACATTCTCACTTGATCCAAGTTATTAACGCTTTTTTATTTATCATTATTTTAGAGGATATTTTATTTTCCCAAAAGTAACCCAATATATAGTGCCTGAGTCCATTTTGTTATTACAAAATTATCCCAAAATCCAAACAGCAGTATTATTGTACCGGCAGGTTTTGTCAATGTTCAATTTCATTTCTATCAATTTATCCTCCATTTCCAATTTCAGGAACAAGTGATTCCCAGGCTAGGTGGCTTACACAGTGTTTTAACATTAGAGACAGAAGTGCTGCAATTAGTTTACAAGATAACTTCCATATAACAAAAGAAAGAAGGGAATCCATTGTGACTCTGCTTAGAGCCCAAGAGGTTAATTTATCAAATCATAAATTTCCTTCTGTCACTGTGGGGAAATATTAACTTAGAATTAAGAAACTTAAATTTAATAATGTCCAATATGTTTAAATTTCATACTAAAGTTGTTGCTTGGTGAACTTAAACAGCTGTCAGTGGAAAGGGTTAACTCCTTTGCAGGTTTTTAAGAAAGTGGAGCAAAAGATTGTCAGGCGCACGCAATTGCGTCACTTCACGTAAATTTAAAAAAACTTACCCGATCGAAAAGACAGTTGTGTTTTCACACTTTAACTAAACATGAACAGAACAGGTAAAACAAAACAAAATAGCACATTCTTGCAGAAAACAGTAAATTATGTCATATTTCTTATTGTCCTTTCTTCAGATGCCTTTCCAAAATACTGTAAAAACATTGAATATAACTGGAGAAAAATTAGTTTTTCACATTTAAACAAATCAAATCAAACTGCTTTGGAAGATTTCAGCATAGCAACCGTGACTCCAAGGTTAAATCTTAGACTGAAACGTAATCTTTTGTTAAACAAACTTTTTGTTGTTCTTCTCAGTTTTTACACACCAGCTTAACTTAAATTATTCAAAGTTTTTTTTTCCAATTCTTGGGGCACAATCTTATTTGCACATTCTTAAAACTTCCAAAATCCAAGACAAGACAAAAATTTTAAACACTTTTAACACAGAGAAGTGGGTGGAGCTAAAACAAACATAACAGAATCTTTCTTTTAAAGACAGACTTTCAGACAAAAGAAATGCTGTAACTTCTTAAACATTCATAGTCAGGAAAACTTTCACACTTTAACACACACTTTCACACAAATTGAAATTCCAGCATTTTTTTAAGGTTCCTTTCACTCAGCAATTTGTCTCGGCACAGACAACTGGGGAGGGGGAGTAGGGAGGGTCGGGGAGGGGGAGTAGGTAGGGTGGGGAGGGGGAGCAGGGAGTGTGGGGGAGGGGAGCAGGGAGGGTGGGGAGGGGGAATAGAGAGCATGGGGAGAGGGAGCAGGGAGGGTGGGGAGGGGGAGCAGGGTGGGTGGGGAGCGGGAGCAGGGAGGGTGGGGAGGGGGAGTAGGGAGTGTGGGGGAAGGGAGTAGTGAGGTTGGGGAGGGGGAGCAGGGAGGGTGGGGGGGAGTAGGGAGGGTGGGGAGGGGGAGCATGGAGGGTGGGGGAGGGGAGTAGTGAGGATGGGGAGGGGGAGCAGTGAGGGTGGGGAGGGGGAGTAGGGAGGGTAGGGAGGGTGGGGAGGGGGAGTAGGGAGGGTGGGGAGGGGGTGAAGGGAGAGTGGGGAGGGGGAGTGGGGAGGGGGAGTAGGGAGGGTAGGGAGGGTGGGGAGGGGGAGTAGGGAGGGTGGGGAGGGGGTGAAGGGAGAGTGGGGAGGGGGAGTAGGGAGGGTGGGGAGGGGAGTAGGAGGGTGGGGGAGGGGGGAGTAGGGAGGGTGTGGAGGGGGAGTAGGGAGAGTGGGGAGGGGAGTAGGAGGGTGGGGGAGGGGGAGTAGGGAGGGTGGGGAGGGGGAGTAGGGAGAGTGGGGTAGGGGAGCAGGGAGGGTGGGGAGGGGGAGAAGGGAGGGTGGGGAGGGGGAGAAGGAAGGGTGGGGGAGGGGGAGTAGGGAAGGTGGGGAGGGGGAGTAGGGAGGGTGGGGAGGGGAGTAGGAGGGTGGGGGAGGGGGAGTAGGGAGGGTGGGGTGGGGGAGTAGGAGGGTGGTGGAGGGGGAGTAGGGAGGGTGGGGTGGGGGAGTAGGGAGGGTGGGGGAGGGGGAGAAGGGAAGGTGGGGAGGGGGAGCAGGGAGGGTGGGGAGGGGAAGAAGTGGGGTTGGGGCAGTGGGAGTAGGGAGATTGGGGGTGTAGGGAGGGTGGGGGAGGGGAGCAGGGAGGGTGGGGGAGGGGGCGAAGGGAGGGTGGGGAGGGGAGTAGGAGGGTGGGGGAGGGGGTGTAGGGAGGGTGGGGTGGGGGAGTAGGGATGGTCGGTAGGGGAGCAGGGAGGGTGGGGAGGGGAAGAAGGGAGGGTTGGGGCAGGGGGAGTAGGGAGATTGGGGGTGTAGGGAGGGTGCGGGAGGGGAGCTGGGAGGTGGGGGAGGGAGAGGGGGAGTAGGGAGGATGGGGTTGGGGAGGAGGGAGGGTGGGGGATGGGAGTAGGGAGGGTGGGGGAGGGGGACTAGGGAGGGTGGGGGAGGGGGTGTATGGAGGGTGGGGAGGGGGAGTAGGGAGGTTGAGGAGGGGAGTAGGGAGGGTGGGGAGGGGGAATAGAGAGGGTGGGGAGAGGGAGCAGGGTGGGTGGGGAGGGGAGCAGGGAGGGTGGGGGAGGGGGACTAGGGAGGGTGGGGGAGGGGGTGTATGGAGGGTTGGGAGGGGAGTAGGAGGGTGGGGGAGGGGAAGAAGGGGGGTTGGGGCAGGGGGAGTAGGGAGATTGGGGGTGTAGGAAGGGTGGGGAGGGAAGCAGGGAGGCTGAGGAGAGGGAGCTGGGAGGGTGCGGGAGGGGGCTGGGAGGTGGGGGAGGGAGAGGGGGAGTAGGGAGGATGGGTTGGGGAGGAGGGAGGGTGGGGGTGGGAGTAGGGAGGGTGGGGAGGGGAGCAGGGAGGGTGGGGAGGGGGAGCAGGGAGGGTGGGGGAGGGGGTGTAGGGAGGGTGGGGGAGGGGAGTAGGAAGGGTGAGGAGGGGAGTAGGGAGAGTGGGGAAGAGAGAGCAGGGAGGGTGGGGGAGGGGGAGTAGGGAGGGCGGGGGAAGGGAATAGTGAGGTTGGGGAGGGGGAGCAGGGAGGGTGGGGGAGGGGCTAGGGAGGGTGGGGAGGGAAGTAGGGAGGCTGGGGGAGGGAGAGCAGGGAGGCTGGGGGAGGGAAATAGGGAGGGTGGGGGAGGGGAGTAGGGAGGCTGGGGGAGGGGAGTAGGGAGGGTGGGGGAGGGGAAGTAGGGTGGGTGGGGAGGGGAAGTAGGGAGGGTGGGGGAGGGGAAGTAGGGAGGGTCGGGGAGGGGAAGTAGGGAGGGTGGGGGAGGGGAAGTAGGGAGGGTCGGGGAGGGGAAGTAGGGAGGGTGGGGAGGGGGAGCAGGGAGAGTGGGGGAGTGTAGTAGGGAGGGTGGGGGAGGGGAGTAGGGAGGCTGGGGGGGAGTAGGGAGGGTCGGGGAGGGGGAGTAGGGAGGGTCGGGGAGGGGTGTAGGGAGGGTCGGGGAAGGGGAGTAGGGAGGGTCGGGGAGGGGGAGTCGGGAGGGTCCGGGAGGGGAAGTAGGGAGGGTCGGGGAGGGGGAGTAGGGAGGGTCGGGGAGGGGGAGTAGGGAGGGTCGGGGAGGGGTGTAGGGAGGGTCGGGGAGGGGGAGTAGGGAGGGTCGGGGAGGGGGAGTAGGGAGGGTCCGGGAGGGGGAGTAGGGAGGGTCGGGGAGGGGGAGTAGGGAGGGTCGGGGAGGGGGAGTAGGGAGGGTCGGGGAGTGGGTGTAGGGAGGGTCGGGAAGGGGGAGTAGGGAGGGTCGGGGAGAGGGATTAGGGAGGGTGGGGAGGGGGAGCAGGAAGGTGGGGAGGTGGAGCAGGGAGTTTGGGGAGGGGGAGTAGGGAGGGTGGGGAGGGGGTGTAGGGAGGTTGGGAAGGGGGAGTAGGGAGGGTCGGGGAGGGGGTGTAGGGAGGTTGGGGAGGGGGAGTAGGGAGGGTGGGGAGGGGGAGCATTGAGGGTGGGGAGGGGGCGTAGGGAAGGTGGGGAGGGGGAGTAGGGAGGGTGGGGGAGAGAGAGTAGGGAGGATGGGGAGGCAGGGGAGGTTTTCAAAATTTGCATTTATACAGCACCTTATCACATCTTATACAGTGACTGTTGTTGTGTGGGGAATTGCAGCAGTGGTTTTTACACAACAAGAACCCACAAACAGCAATGAGATGAATGACATGTCAACGTATTTTTGGTGATGTTGGTTAGAGGAGGAATATTGATGAGGACACCAGGAGAACTTGCACTTCTTCAAATAATGATGTGGGATCTTTAACGTCCACCTAAGCCAGCATCAGACCGGCCTTTATTACACAAAGAATAATGAACTTGGTACAATAAAGGTAACTGGGAAGACCATTGAAGCAAACCATTCAAATGGGCTCAAGAGGCACTAGTTTTATTTCCAGAAAGGGAAATGTTGAGGGATATGGTAAGCAGACCGATTTGAGATCATTCAAAAAGAAATGGGTTTGTTGGGCTGAATGTCCATTTCCTGTTCCTAAAAGTTATGTTATACTCTAATGTTATATGGAAAATAGAGCACATGGAACTTTGTAGTTATGGGGCTAGATTTTCTGTCTATTAACTGAATGGATGGAAATCTAGTTTGTCTTTTTTCCTGTGAATAGTGTACATAAAATGATTATTTAAATTTGTTTCAGGGGTTTAATGATTTTCTGCCACAACCTCTAACAACGTAGTTACAGAGCCGAAATCTCTGGGCACATGGAATTCAAGGGGCTCAGCATATTGCTCGAGCTTGGCATTTGCATGTCATTCGAAGGCACAAGGCAATGTTCAGCTGGCAGCCTAAGTGTACGTGACATTCCACAAGGTTTATACAAAGTGGCACGCTCCACTGCCTCTGACAGGTGATGCATGAATTTATTACACAGCTCAGTCTGGAAGGGCACTTGGACAGTGTCGTACATTGTTCCAGTGTGAATTATAAGATACCTTTCCTCTTTGCTTGCCAGTGATATAATGGCTAGATAAGGCTGCTTGCCAGCATTCTATAAAAAAATGATGTGGTGTTGACTAATTATTTCATTTTCCATTCCCAAATCCATAGAATAATAGAAAATATTAGTTTAATAAATTGAAAATTGTCCACAGTTGCTTTTGTTAGTTTATTGTGAAGGCTCAGATGTGTTTATATAGAATACAGTCCCACAACTTTTTGAATTAGAGAATAAGACTGCATTGTCAGAATAAATATTTGATGCCTAAAGGAGCATTGCATCATTCAGGATGAGTTCCAAGGCTGGAATAATGAAAGCTGGCGTCATGTACAGCTTCCTCAGAATAACAGTGCGAGGTGGGCCTGTTACTGGGACAGGCAATTAAGAGTAACTTAAAAGGTTTTCGTTAGCAATTGCACTGAACAGAATTGATTTATTTTTCAAAAGGTTTACTCCTTGGTCTGTGCTAACCTGTGTGCTAGGTAAGGGAGTGCAGCTAGGAGCGAGGTAGTGCTAGCTGGTGTTTTGTAGAGGGTTCCTGTTGTTTAGTTAGTAAGTCCAGGAATGGCTGACTGGCCAGTGGGCAACCCAGGAGACTGATTCCAGGGAGGGCATGACCAGAATATTCAATGGTAGGTTCCATTCTGGCTGCACCCCTCAGGAATTGTCTGATATAGAGGGCAGCTTGTATGGGGTGCACCAGCTGTGGTGTACGATCTTGAGTTGGGCTCATGCATGTTGTTACAGGTGGTAGTACTACAGATCTGTCTCCCTATCTCCCCATTCCTCCTCTGTTAACTGCCAGCCTAGGCCTCCTTCCTAGGCCTCCTTTAAGCTTTCTACATTGCTCATTGTCCACTGCCACTTCTGCCTCCTCCAGACTGTGCCCTTCAGTTCATAGAATCAAACAAACATAGAATGGTTACTGACGTAAGAAAACTACTAGGCACTTGGTCTGAGTATTAAACAAGGCTTTAATCAACTGTTTTTCAACATGGAGATCTAGTTGTGTCCTTCACTAGTTCCTGTTGAAGAATGTCCTGAGCAAGCTGGGCCCATGCCCGAATATTTATACTCGCCCTGGACAGCGCCACCAGCAGGCTGCCCAGTATTACTTCATAAGTCATTTCCACATGAATGACAAGATTCATGTCAGTTACTGCACAGAAGGAGGCCATTCGGCCCATCAAGCTCATGCCAGCTCTCTGCAAGAGCACTTCAGCTAGTCCCATTCCCCTGCCCTTTCCCCGTAGCCCTGCAATTTTTTTTCCTTCAGGTACTTATCCAACTCCCTTTTGAAAGCCATGATTGAATCTGCCTCCACCACCCTTTCAGACAACGCATTCCAGATCCTAACCATTCACTGCGTACATTTTTTTCCCCTCATGTCACCTTTGGTTCTTCTTAAATCTGTGTCCTCTGGTTCTCGACCCTTTTGTCAACGGGAACAGTTTCTCTCTGCTCTGTCTACACCCAACACGATTTTGAACACCTCTATCAAATCTCCTCTCAATCTTCTCTGCTCTAAGGAGAACAAACCCAGCTTCTCCAGTCTATCCACATAACTGAAGTCCCTCATCCCTGGAACCATTCTTGTCAATCTTTTCTGCACCCTCTCTAAGGCTTTCACATCCTTCCTAAAGTGCAGTGCCCAGAATTGGGCACAATACTCCAGTTGAGGCCGAACCAGTGTTTTATAAAGGTTCATCATAACTTCCTTGCTTTTGTACTCTATGGGCCAGATTTTGCCAGGCCCGAGGAGGTGGGTTTGGAGGTGTGTGAGGTGTTAAAATCGCAAAAAAATGGTGGGTGGCTCAGATCCCGCCTCCAGCCTGCCTCTGATCAATTTTCCCAAAAGCGGCCTTTCAGACCCCGTTTCGATCCCGCCTCCAAGAGGCGGGATAGGCCCTTAAGACCCTTAACAAGCACTTAATTGCCTCTATAATGCCATTTTGAGAGGCCGTTCTAACTTTAATACATTTCCCCCGTGCTGCACGTCTCCTCTGGAACACGCCAGTTAATCCTGGCGGCCTCACAAATGGATGGCTTACTAACAGCTGCAGCTGCACCATTAAAAAGGACTTTTCAACACTGATCATTTGCAGGTGGCGGAACTTTGTTTTCTCAGGTCTAGGTGAACTTTTAGCAGGCCTACTCATTGTGGAAGTTTTGAGGATGAGATCCATCTGCAGTGTGACCTCCTGGGAAACCCCTCTCCCCACCTTGACTGAGCGCTTCCTCAACTGAAGTATATACCAGAAGCATGGGAACCAATTATTTCCTTTCCTCCTGGACATCAGATTTGGACGAAGACCAGCTGCGGCAGCAGCAGAACCACGAACAGCAGCAGCACCAACAGCAGGAGCAACAGCAGGAGCACCAAACTGCTGCTCACCCACCTGAAGCTGCACAGGCCAGAAGGCGCCAGCGCATGGAAGCACGTTGCCACATTAGATACCCCCAAAACAGGGTCTACAGACAGAGGATGAGCGACCTCAACATGACTGAGCAGCAGTGCCAAAGGAGGCTCAGACTTTCGCGAGAGGTAGTGGGTGACATCTGCGCACTGCTGCAGCAAGACCTGGAGCCCAGAGGAGTGGGTGGACACCCCTTACCAGTGGCTGTCAAAGTCACCACTGCACTCAACTTTTTTGCTTCAGGCTCATTCCAGGGATCATCAGCAGACATCAACGGCATCTCCCAGGCAGCCGCACACACTTGCATCATGCAGGTAACCGATGCCCTCTTTGCCATCGCGCACAATTACATCAACTTCTCCAAGGATCAAGCAAGTATAACCGCGCATGCAGTTAGATTTACTAATCTGGCAGGCTTTCCAAGGGTGCAGGGCGTCGTCGACTGCACACATGTGGCCCTTAAGGCACCCCATTACAATCCAGGTATTTTTGTCAACCACAAGGGCTTCCAGTCCCTCAACGTGCAGCTGGTGTGTAACCACAAGAAGGAAATTTTGCATTTTTGCCCCAAGTACCCTGGAAGTTGCCATGACTCGTTCATCCTGCGGCAGTCTAGTGTGCCTCCACTCTTCAGTCCACCAGACCAACTTTGCGGATGGCTACTTGGAGACAAGGACTATCCCCTGAAGATGTGGCTGATGATGCCATTGAGGAGGCCATCCAACGAAGCTGAGGAGCGCTACAACTCTAGCCACATTTCCACCAGACCCATGATCGAGCAAACCATCAGCTTGCTGAAGATGCAATTCAGATGCCTTGATAGATCAGGTGGAGCCCTGCAGTACTCAGCAGCCAGGGTCTCCAGAATCATCATGGTCTGCTATGCACTTCACAACATGGCACAGCATCGTGGCTTGCAGATGCCTAAGGTACAAGTGGCTCATCATATAGCCTCCTCAGATGAGGATGAGGATGAGGATGATGAGGAGGAGGAGGAGGAGAGCAACAATGAACAGCTTGCGGAGGCACATCAACCTGTGGCAGCAGCACGCGAGCACATTGCTGCCCGGGATGCAAGGTACGCACTCATCTTGGCCAGATTTGCTTAGCCTGCCCAATCAAACATTTTTGCCTCGCACATTCTTACCAGAGCATTGACAATGGCCAAGAACCTACGGATTCCTATCACTCTGACCACCATACTGACAATTGCAAGTCGCCCTAAGCCCTCAATGTGGAAGTCCCATTTGCGAAATGACACAGCCCAAAACTTCAACAGTTTGCCATCAAGTTCTTTTTATCACATAAAGTCACGGATGGCTTTTCAGAAATAAACACAACAGAACACCCAAGTGACTACCCTTGTGACTACTTGTGCTTTATCTTCCTCTTACGCGTGCTCCTACGTGGTGCTTCCTCTGTGGCTTCAGCAGATGTGGAGGCCCCTTGCTCACTTTCTTGCTGCTCCTGCCTCGACACCTTTGGCAGGCATCCTCTGGGGTTGCGAGCCTGTGAGGGCTCGCCAACAGTCTGCTGCTCCTGCGGCTGTGCAGGGGCTGAGACGCCGATCTCAGTTGGGTGAGGACTCAGGTGGGACTCTGACCGAGGGCTCTGCAGTGGCATGTGAGCGCTTAGAGAGGAGCCCCCACTTCCTTCTTCTCTGCCACCAACATCCCTCTCATGGGTCAGCCCCACTTCAGAGCTAGCAAGTGGCTTGACAGCACCTTGCTGCACTTCAGTGGGGCCATGAGGACCTGTTTCTGCACTGGAAGTCCTACTCTAGAGGACTTCCATGAAGATCTGGTTTCTCTGTTCAATAGCTGACCATTGCTCCTCAAGAGATGTTAGTCTATTCTGAACAATGACCATGTTTTCAAGACCCTGGCGACTAAGTTCCTCCATGGCCATGGCCATCCTCTCCTCTGCTGTAGCCATTCTCTCCTCTATGGTAGCCAGCCTTACCATGGAGGTAGTCATCCTTTCCACGGAGGTTTCCATCCTTTCCATGGTGATGCTTTCATGCACCAATGCCTCCACAAAGGCTCTGTTCATGTTAGTGATGGACTCCTCCATTCACTCCACACTCGCAGCAACCCTGGAGATAAAACCTGCCAGAGACTCCTGCACGTCTTCCTGGAGTTCCAGCACTGCTCTCCTTCTGGATGGACCCAGAGGCACAGGGTCGAAATGCAGCTGAGCCGAGCTGGGAGAGTCCTGTGCCCTCCAACGCGGACTCTCCACTGCTGTCCCTGTCTCCACCATCTGCTGATGCTCACTTGTGAGCTGTGATACACCAGGTGACAACTCTACTCTATCTCCTGAAGGTCCCACTGAGGTGTGAGTGTCTGCGCTGGTGCTGGGTGCGCTTAATTCTGCTGACGCTGTGCCCTCAGAGGTTGCAGCTTCCTCTGAGGAGTCTGGGGGCTCAGGCTGTTCTCCTGGACAGTGGGGAGGGGGGCTGCCGATGGTCCTGTGGGGAAGTAAAGGAAAGAGTTAGACATGTGTAGGGGGTTGGTGTCGTGGTGTCCAGTCAGCTTCGCCTCTGACTGTCCCTTGAGCGGTTCGAATCGCTCCCACACCCCTGGGTTCTAGATACCGGACTTAGGTACAGGCGGCGATACAGAAAATCGAGTAGACAAGTGGTTTGGTGTAAGAAAACCAAGATTTTATTAAAACAGAAATAAAAACACAGTCTTAAGAGAATTACTGGTATAAAATACAGGCATAAACAATTGCACTTATTCAGGGAATGGGGAACACACAGCACATCGAGGGAAAAACAACTACATTAACAATCCCCCTTATCCTTATCCCACCCCCTACACCTAACTAGATTAAGCTATGAGGGGCCAGGAATTCATGCTCACCAATCCAAAACCTGTTGCTTTAACGGTTGTGAGTCTTGAGGTTTGGTCTTCTGTCCTTTGGGGTACTCCGTCGCCACGTGGTCTCAGGGCGCGGTGCTGGAGTTGTTGGTGCGACACACCTTCCCTCTCCTCAGATAACGTCGTTGTCTCATCGCAATGGGTTTTCTTCTTCTTCTCCCTCGGGCGCTCATCTGCGGTAACGTTACGGTCATGGATCGGTTGGCGGTTTTCACTGCTTATTTGATTTTACTACCCAAGCGTTGAACACCAGCATATTCGTCGTGGGCGTGGACACTTGCTTCTAATGCCTGCTTATTCGCAGTGTCCAAATGCCAACTTATTCTCACTGCCCATACATACACTGCTAATTTCTTCCCCAAACGCCAGCTTATAACTAGGTGTTTGGTTTTTACCGATGCGTCTTTTGCTGCCCTTCTCTGCTCTTGTCGGTGTTATCTTCTTCTTCATCTCGTCTCGTCTCGTCTGCCCGTTCGTGGCCTGTGTGTCCTGTATGACTTTGAACTCGGGTCTTGTTCTCTTCCTGCATTTGGTCCCAGTGTAATGGGCGTCCTTGGTTGTTGAGCGGTGTGGGGAGCGAGAAGAAAACCCGTCACGAGGCCAGGGCACGAGTCCGAGAGGCAGCAGGCCAAGGCCACAGACAGCAGTCAAGGGAAGCGAGTGAAGAAGAGCGCTTGCTACTGATGGGCCTACAGTTATACCCGTTCTTCCACTCCTTATCTGCGCGCCAAATCAGGTCAGTCCACTGTTTAACTTTTGGCGGGCTTGGTTTAAATGATTACAACCATTTGTTTTAACGACTTTAGGAATGGTTGTCTCCGGGTCTAATGGCCCCGATGTCCTGGTTGCTTTGTCATGGATAAGTCTTAATTGTCCCCATCCTACCTTGATGGCTACTGTGAGCTGTTATCGATTAAACATGCAGAAAGCTAATGGCCACGGTTAAAGGCCCATTCTACTTTGATTGGACTCAAATCGAATAAATGCGTATTCTGTATTTACTCTGTCTGGCAGGCTCCAAAGAGTCCCTGTACACAGATTCCTGCATTTTAATGTTTCGTCTCCAGGCCTGCTTGTTGGCAGAGCCTTGCTTTAAAAATCCTGTCAATATCGATCACGAGGTTTACAGAAGCCATTTTGGGTACCCTGCTTTTAAATAACTTGTCCAAAACAGGGTCCCTTGATCCATAACTCGGGGAGTGCAGGAATTTTGAGAACATGTGAGATAAATGTTGCATGCACATTGAATCGTGCAGATGCTCATAAGTCAATCTGTTAGAGCATTAGAATCAATATCAGTCACTCATGCAATGTCAATGAGAGACATGAAAAACTATTCTCTCGCCAGCTTGCTCGGATGCACCCGCCTGTCCGTCCCCCACTTGCGCATCCTCCTCAACTCCCACGATCTCTAGGGCCGCCTCCTCTGAAGTGGTGAGCTGGGCTATTGAGGGTGGCCCTCCTCCTGTCCTCGTCCGCTCCCTCTTATTGTGGGCTGCTTTTTCCTGCAATGAGGGACACAAGTGGAGTTTGAGTGAGAACGAAGGAGTGAGTGTAGAGACTCCATAGCATAGATGCTTAGAAGGACACAAAGATGGAGTGAGGTACCAATACCAAGGGCCCTCCCTGTGTGTTGTAAGTTTTTGTCATTGCATCACAATGATAGGAAGAGTGAGGGCTGCATAGTCGAATAGTTAAGTAAATGTGAATATACAGAGAGAGGGAATGGTGAAGGGTCCAGGAATGTAAGTGAGATGTGGAGGAGGAGGTTGACAAAGCAGAGTTCTGGTAATGAGAGGCGATGGGTATCAGATTGAGGGTCATGTGGATGAAATATTCACTTTTCCTGTGCGGAGAAGGTAATGAAACCTCTTTCGGCACTGCAGCCAGGCCCTGCTGCACATTGATATGGCATTCACCACCTGTGCCATTTGCAGCCACTTAGCTTTGTTCTGTTGGAGAAGGAAACAGCACTTCCTTATTCGCTCTTGCTCCCTCCACCAGAGCTTGGAGGGAGTTCTCATCGAATCGGGGTGCACGCTTTGGTCTGCTGCGTGTCATGGCTGGAGCACGAATCCCTCAGAAGTATGATGCTAAAGTTGTAAGGCTGAAAAAGAACCAAGGCTGCTTGCAGGCCTTAATTGCAGCTACGTAGATGATGTCATCAGAGGCGAGTTTCAGCACCAAAATACTCATTGGGCCAGGGATTCCCACACGCTGGAAATCGAGTGTCCAATTAGGGGAAAATTGCTCAATTATCCTGCCTCACATCGGAGGCAGGGCCGTGACACGCTGACCACCTGACCCGCCCCCAGCCCGCTCCCAATGACAAAATCCAGCCCTATGACTCTATTTATGAAGCCCAGGACCCTGAATGCTATTTTAACTGCTTTCTCAACCTGCCCTGCCACCTTCAACAATTTGTGCACTTATACCCCCAGGTCTCTCTGTTCATGCACCTCCTTTAGCATTGTACCCTTTAGTTTATATTGCTTCTGACGTAAGAAAACTACTAGGCACTTGGTCTAAGTGTTAAACAAAGCTTTGATCAACTGTTTTACAACATGGAGGTCTAGTTGTGTCCTTCACTAGTTCCTGTTAAGAATGTCCTGCGCAAGCTGGGCCTGTGCCCGAGTATTTATACTCTCCCTGGACAGTGCCACCTGTAGGCCGCTCAGTATTATTTCATAAGTCTTTCTGTCATGAATGACTGATTCATGTCATTCTTCCCGCCTGAAGGATTGGTAGTCCGGCGACTTCCTTCTATCGGATTAATCTGACTACGAATAGCCACAGTCGTTTGGATCTCCATTTGTGGCTGAAAGGTACGTCTCCTCGGACCGTGTCTGGGTCCCTGGGTCGCTTGGTAAATACCGGCGGGCTGGCAGAGCCCGTGTCACCTTGAGGGGGACTGGGGAGATCGTGACTCCGGGTGCGGGCCCCACAGGCACAGAGCTGGCTTCATCCTGCTCAGTAGTCGGTGATTGACCGGCATCCTAGCTTCGGATGGTCTGTTCCCCGGGTTGATCCGGCAGAGTAGCTGGCAGATCCCTTGATGTCCCGGGTAGGGCGTCATCCTCAGAGGAGCGCAGGGTATCGTCGTCGTTAATACGGATTCCTCTATCGATTGGGTCCGTGGGATCGGTTGGGCAGGGAGCCAGATCCCGAAGTGAAACTCTAGACTCCCAGCCATCAGGGTACCGCACATACGCGTATGTAGGATTGACATCCGTTAGTTCCACTTTGTCGACGAGGGGATCACTCTTGGAGGATCGGATGAATCTTCGGAGCAGCACGGGGCCAGGAGCTGCCAACCATGATGGTAGGGAGGTCCCATTAGTGAAGCGATGCTGGAAGCCGAAGAATCGTTCGTGAGGAGTAACATTGGTGGATGTAGAAAGGAGAGACCTGATGGAATGCAACGTGTCAGGGAGCATAGTTTCACACTGCTGGTCTGGTAGGTTGTGTGACCTTAGTGCAAGACGAACAGCGTTCCAAATGATAGCATTTTATCTCTCAACCTGTCTGTTTCCAATAGGATGATACAGTGTCGTTTTACATGTGGCGATTCCCCGTTGGGAAAGATAACTTTTGAGTTCGCTTGACATGAAGGAGGGACCCCGATCAGAGTGGATGAAATTGGCCATATCGCAAAGGGAAAAGACCTGATCGAGGCATTTAATCACTGTGGAAGTAATCATATTGGGACAGGGGAAAGCAAAGGGAAAGCGTGAATATTCGTCCACCATAGTAAGTAAGTAGGTGTTTCGCGTTGAAGAAGGCAGTTTTATACTTGACAGCGGTAACATTAGTAGTGGCTCTTGGGGAAGGAGCAGTTTTATAGATAGCAGCTGTAACCCTAGAAGAGGCTCTTGACTGACATACTTTAGAAAAGTGACCTTTCTTACTGCAATGATTGCAGGTTGCATTATGAGCAGGACAACATTTCCTATAGTGAAATGCACCTCCACAGATGAAACACTTCTTTTTAGATTGCCAAGATGCTGCTAGGGTAGGGTCGTCATCAGTGAGGGCTTCCACCTGAGGCTTATCGGAGGCGTCACTAAAAGTGATAGCAGCAGTCTGTGCATATGGTAAAATATAGGCATCTGCATTTTTTTTTTGCTAAGTCCAGAGAATACGCCTGGTCATAGACAGCTTGTAACTCGAGAGTTTTATTTTCCAACAGACGCTGGCGTATGAAGGGAGACGCAATTCCATTAATAAAAGAATCGCAAATTAATTCCTCTTGGTACTGCTCAGCTGAGACAGCTTTGATATTACAGTCTTTGCTGAGCCTGTGAAGCTTTTGAAGGAATTCGTCAAGTGATACCCCAGGTTGTTGTCGAGTTGTGGCCAGTAAGTGCCGAGCAAAAATTTCCTTTGGGGCCTTAACATATAGTTGCTGCAGTATTTGGATAGCGGAGTCATAGTCTACACAGTCTTCGATATAGTCAAACACATGAGGAGATACATAATTGGCAAGCATTTGTAACTTATCAGGAACGTTCTCACCACAAGCCCCGAGGAAGTTGCTGAAGGTACGATACCAGTGTTTCCATACCTTAGCAGTTGTAGGTGAATTCGGGTCCAGGTCAAGACGGGCAGGTCTGAGTAGTTTCTCCATGATGGATTGATTACTACGTCTGGTTCCCTTCTACCATTTGAGTCGTAGCCGTCTGTTCCCCAAATCACTCAGAGCGTGGAGCAAGTTTCAGTTGATTAAATTGATGTAAGAAAACTACTAGGCACTTGGTCTAAGCGTTAAACAAAGCTTTAATCAACTGTTTTACAACATGGAGGTCTAGTTGTGTCCTTCACTAGTTCCTGTTAAGAATGTCCTGCGCAAGCTGGGCCCGTGCCCGAGTATTTATACTCTCCCTGGACAGCGCCACCCGTAGGCCGCTCAGTATTATTTCATAAGTCTTTCTTTCATGAATGACTGATTCATGTCAGCCTCTCCTCGTTCTTCCTACCAAAATGTATCACTTCACGCTTTTCTGCATTAAATTGCATCTGCCATGTGTCCGCCCATTCCACCAGCCTGTTTATGTCCTCTTGAAGTCTATCACTATCCTCCTCACTGTTCAGCATACTTCCAAGTTTTGTGGCACCTGCAAATTTAGAAATTGTGTCCTGTACACCCAAGTCTAAGTCATTAATATATATCAAGAAAAGCAATGGTCCTAATACCGACTCCTGGGGAACACTACTTTGTACCTTCCCCCAATCCAATAAACAACCATTCACCACTACTCTGTTTCCGGTCACTTAGCCAAATTTTTATCCATGCTGCCACTGTCTCTTTTATTCCATGGGCTTCAACTTTGCTGGCAAGCCTATTATGTGGCAATTTGTTAAATGCCTTTTGGAAGTCCATGTACACCACATCAACCGCTTTGCCTTCATCAACCCTCACTGTTACCTCATCAAAAAACTCAATCAACTTAGTTAAACACGATTTGCCTTTAATAAATCTGTGCTGGCTTTCCTTAATTAATCCACACTTGTCCAAGTGACTGTTAATTTTATCCCTGATTATCATTTCTAAAAGCTTCCCCACTACTAAGGTTAAACTGACTGGCCTGTAGTTGCTGGGTTTATCCTTACACCCTTTTTTGAACAAGGGTGTAACATTTGCAATTCTCCAGTCCTCTGGCACCAGCCCTGTATTTAAGGAGGATTGGAATATTATGGCCAGTACCTCTGCGATTTCTGCCCTCAATTTCCTCAGCATCCTAGGATGCATCCCATCCATTCCTGGTGACTTATCTACTTTAAGTACAGCCAGCCTTTCTAATACCTATTCTTTATCAATTTTTATACTGTCAAGTGTCTCCACTACCTCCTCCTTCACTATGTCTATGGCAGCATCCTCTTCCTTGGTAAAGACATTTAGTACCTCAGCCATGCCCTCTGCCTCCATGTGTAGTTCTACATTTTGGTCCCTAATTGGCCCCACCCCTTCTCTTACTACCCGTTTACTATTTATATGCCTATAGAAGACTTTTGGATTCCCTTTTATGTTAGTTGCCAATCTATTCTCATACTCTCTCTTTGCCCCTCTTATTTTCTTTTTCACTTCCCCTCTGAACTTTCTATATTCAGCCTGATCCTCACTTGTATTCTAAACCTGACATCTGTCATTTGGCCCCTTTTTCTGCTTCATCTTACTCTCTATCTCTTTCATCATCCAGGGAGCTTTGGCTTTAGTTGCCTTACCTTTCCCCCTCATGGGAATGTACCTCGACTGTACCCGAACCATCTCATCTTTAAAGGCAGCCCATTGTTCAATCACAGTTTTGCCTGCCAATCTTTGATTCCAATTTACCCGGGCCAGACCCGTTCTCAACCCACTGAAATTGGCCTTCCTCCAATTAAATATTATTACTCTAGATTGCTCCCTGTCCTTTTCCATAGCTAATCTGAAACTTATGATACTATGCTCACTGTTCCCTAAATGTTCCCCCACTGACACTTGCTCCACTTGACCTACCTCATTCCCCAGAACCAGATCCAGCAATGTCTCCTTCCTTGTTGAGCCAGAAACATACTGATCAAGAAAGTTCTCCTGAACACACTTCAGAAATTCTTCCCCTCGCTGCCCTTTACACTATTACTATCCCAGTTTATATTAGGATAGTTGAAGTCCCCCATTATCACTACACTATTGTTCTTGCACCTCTCTGTTAGTTCCTTGCAAATTTGCTCCTCTATACCCTTCCCACGAGTTGGTGGCCTATAGAATACAACTAATAGTGTAATGGCAGCTCTATTGTTTCTCAACTCTAACCAAATAGATTTTGTCCTTGACCCCTCCAGGACATCCTCTCTCTCCAGCACTGTAATAGTCTCCTTAATCAATACTGCCACCCCATCTCCTTTCTTTCCTTCTCTATCTTTCCTGAACATCTTATATCCAGGAATATTTAGGACCCAATCCTGCCCTTTTTTGAGCGAGGTCTCCGTTATCACCACAACATCATATTCCCATGTGTCTATTTGCACCTGAACTCACCAACCTTATTTACCACGCTTCATGCATTTACACACATGCACTGTGAACCTAGCTTAGACATTCTTGTATTCTCTCTTAGTGTGACCCCACCTAATACTGTACTATTTCTTACGCTAGTGCTTTCTGTCTCTCCCAATCCCTTGTGCACATTGCTTCTCCTTTCTAATGCTGCATCCTGGTGCCCACCCCCTGCCAAATTAGTTTAAATTGTTCTCTGACTTCTGCTTCTTATACATTCTCCCCAACCCCTCCTCATCCTCCCGCCATGTTGCATCATCAGTAGCAGAGCCTTTAGCCATCTCGGTCTTACTCTCTGGAACTCTCTCCATAAACCCTTCTGGAATCCGAACAATAGCCAAACAACTACCTGTGCATCAGTCCCAGGACCTCTGCTATTCCATACATATTATTCAAGAGGGTATTGTAATCAAAAGTTTGTTGTGGTGTAAAGAGAAGCCTTCGAATGGATGAGTAGGAAATGGAGTGAAGCACTGACAAATATTAGGCAACATATATTGGTTCTAAAAATAGAGAACTAGAATTCTCAATAAAGCCTCAATACCATTGAACAGGAATGGATCAGTCATTGAAACTATCTGCACAGAGAGTACGTATGTCTTTAGTGCTCTATTATGCTGTGCCATTCGCCACACGGGGCAGGGGTGGGTGGGAGGGGGTTGGAATTTAACCTCCCCAGGACGGGCTGGAGAGGGCCGGGGGGTTAAAATTTCAAAAATCGGAAACCCGACTCCAACCCAACTCTAATGCGCCCACTTCCGGTTTTAATGGAGAAGGGTTGGGGGCAGATGACTAACCTGCTCCTGAGAGGCGGATGAGCTATTTAAACATGTTAATGAGGCCGTGTGCCTCAAATTTTAGCAGGCTTTTACATTTAATGGCGGCGGGCCGGTTTTTCCAGGGCTCAGGAAACCCGACAGCTGGAGGGAGGCGAGAACAGCCATTGCCAACAGGTAACTGCCCTTACATTACTGCTTGTGGGCCAGGACAAGCACAAGGGGTTCCTCCCGTCCACCCCAAGCTCACCTGCTGCCCTCCCTGCAATCCAATTCCCCCCCCACCCAGTGATCAGCCAACCCCACCCCCTGCGATCTGATTTCCCCTCTCCGACCCACAATCTCCCTTTGATCTCTGATCTCTCCCAGTCTCCCTAAGGACCCTGACCTCCGATTTCCTTAAGGGTTCTAATCTATGATCTCCCCCTCGACCTCCGATCTTTCTAAGGCCACCGATCACTAATCGCCCCAAGGCTCCTGACCTCCAATCTCCCCAAGAGCTCCAATTTCTCCAAGGCCCTCCGACCTCTGATCTCCCCATGACCCCTGACCTCCGATCTCCCTAAGGGCTCTGACCTCTGATCTTCCCAAGGATTCCGATCTCCGAACTCCCCCTGGCCTTTCAAATCGCCCCCTCCTTCCTCTCTGCTCCCCTTCTGCAGCCTGCTGGCTCGGGCCTTCCCGCCCGCCAGCATCTTAATCTGGCTGATTGCCGGCTGGGAAACGGAGACGAAAAATTTAAATGAGGTCCTGCTGTTAAATTCGGTAGGACCTCCGGGTCACCCGCATTTCCGGGTTTCCCAGCCACTACTGCCCCACCTCCACTGCCTTCTCACCTCCCCATAAATACCGTGGCCAGGGAGTCTGCACATGAGTTGTCAGCTGCTGGTGGCCTGCAATGGGTCTCTTGTATTCCCTAGCTGCTTTAGTGCTGTTCTTCTGTGGTAAACCACTGTATTGTATATTGCCACCTCTGGGTGGCGCTGTGTATGGAGGCATGCCTCAGCTGACTCCACCCACCACTGTGTGGGTTTCGTTCAGACTTGTTCAGTCACTCACGAAGAAGCATGGTCTCTTCTTAGCTAATAAAAGCCTTATTCATCTCTTCTTTCGACTCATCATCTCTTCTTCGACTCATCACCTTTTATGAAGTAATTGATAAGCGTATCAATTTTATTAGCTAAAAGTTAAATGGCGACACCTGAGGAGCAACAACAGCAACGGATACAGCAGACATTGCTGAGAGCCCTCAGACCACCACGCCTGGACCTCGACCCTCAAGATGTGGGTGCATCAGCCAAGTTTGAACACTGGCTGAGCTGCTTTGAATCCTTCCTCGCAATCTCACAGGTTACAGAGGAGGATCACAAACTGAAAATTTTGACCGCCCAGGTGAGCCATCAAGTATATATGCTAATCCGGGACTCTAATACGTACGTGGCGGCCCTCGAGCTACTAAAAGGGCAATATACGCGCCCAGTGAACACAATTTACGCCCGACACCTCTTGGGATCCCGCAGGCAGCAACCGGGAGAATCGGTAGGGGCATTTGCACGGGCGCTACTGGCACTCTGCAGAGACTGCGATTGTAAAGTGGTAACGGCTGTGGAGCACGCGCAGGGACTCGCCTGTGATGCCTTCGTCAGGGGCCTCCAGTCAGACCACACCCGGCAGAGACTGCTAGAAAGCAAGGAACCCGACCTGAAGACGGCCATTGCCCTTGCGCTCTCGTTAGAGGAGGCCCACCGAAACCTCGAGGCATACCCCCGTAACGGCGCCGAGACATGGCAATCGAAACCGTGGGACACGGGACCGCCGCCCCCGGCACCAACCGCTGCAGCGACCCAACCGAGACAGCAGCCTCCGGTAAGAACTGCTTCGATGCCCAGTAACCAGGCCCAAAAATGCTATTTCTGTGGCCAGTTAAAACATCCCAGAGCGCACTGCCCAGCTAAGACAGCTACCTGCTCGGGCTGCGGGAAGAAAGGCCATTACGCTAACGCCTGCAAGGGGAAGCCAGCCAGCAGCGCAGCGTGCGGGCCGTGGGAGCAGCCATCTTATCCGCCATTTTGTGTACCCCCGGCCGCATGGCATCCGCCGCCATCGTATCCAACGCACTCAACCGCCATTTCGTCACCGGAACCGACCACCGTCTCGGCGGATGACTATAGTGACTCACTAAGCCACATACTGGCCTCCGTGACGCTGGATCAAGCCCTCCCTCACCATCTATCCAGCTCCATGATGGATATCGCGGTAAACGGCCGCACCACCAGTTGCCTGATCGACAGCGGGAGCACAGAGAGTTTCGTCCACCCCGACACGGTACGTAGCCACTCCCTCACGATTCTGCCAACGCACCATCGCATTTCTATGGCGTCCAAGTCCCAGTCAATGGACATCAGCGGCTACTGCGTGGTGACCCTGTCAGTAGGGGGCACTGAATATAAAAAATTTAAACTGCTAGTCCTGCCCCGTCTTTGCGCTGCCGTCCTGCTAGGGTTGGATTTTCAGTGCCACCTTAAGAGTGTCACACTAGCATACGGTGGACCCCTCCCCCCACTCACAGTCTGCAACCAACAACTTTTAAATCGCCCGCTGCAAACCACCTGCAGCCTTTCCACATTAAAAGTCCCCCCCCCTCCCCTGTTCGCTAACCTCACCCGCGACTGTAAACCCATCGCTACCAAAAGCAGGCAGTACAGTGCCGGGGACAGAGCTTTTATCAGCTCTGAGGTGGAGCGGCTATTGAAGGAGGGCATTATCGAAGGTAGCACTAGCCCCTGGCGAGCCCAGGTTGTAGTCGTTAAAACCACTGCAAAACGCCGCATGGTAATCGACTACAGCCAAACCATAAACCGGTACACCCAGCTGGACGCGTACCCCCTCCCTCGCATATCTGATATGGTCAATCAGATTGCGCAATACAAAGTATTCTCCACCATCGACCTTAAGTCAGCGTACCACCAGCTGCCCATCCGCCATGAGGATCGCCAGTATACTGCCTTCGAGGCAAACGGCCGCCTCTACCACTTCCTTAGGGTCCCCTTCGGCGTCACCAATGGGGTTTCGGTCTTCCAAAGGGAGATGGACCGAATGGTTGACCAGAACGCGCTGCGGGCAACCTTCCCCTATTTGGATAACGTCACCATCTGCGGCCACGACCAGCAGGACCACGACGTTAATCTAGCAAATTTCCTCCGTACGGCCCAACGGCTGAACCTAACGTACAATAAGGAAAAATGTATGTTTCACACCAAGCGCCTGGCCATCCTCGGCTGCGTGGTGGAGAACGGAGTCATCGGGCCCGACCCCGACAGAATGCGCCCCCTAATGGAGCTACCCCTTCCCCACTGCCAAAAAGCACTGAAGAGATGCCTGGGGTTTTTCTCCTACTACGCCCAGTGGGTGCCCCTCTATGCAGACAAAGCCAGGCCCCTCATCAAAGCCACCTCCTTCCCCCTGACACCAGAGGCGTGTGCAGCCTTCACTCTTATCAAGAACGATATCGCGAAGGCCGCAATGCACGCGGTGGATGAGTCCATCCCCTTCCAAGTGGAGAGCGATGCCTCCGACTTCGCCCTAGCCGCGACCCTTAACCAGGCGGGCAGACCCGTGGCCTTTTTCTCAAGGACCCTCCAGGGCCCCGAGACGAGACACTCCTCCGTCGAAAAGGAGGCCCAGGCTATTGTAGAAGCGGTGCGTCACTGGAGGCATTACCTGGCCGGGAAACGATTTACCCTGCTCACTGACCAGCGTTCAGTAGCTTTTATGTTTAATAATAAGCAGAGGGGTAAAATCAAGAACGACAAGATCTTGAGGTGGAGAATCGAACTCTCCACCTACAATTATGATATCTTGTATCGGCCAGGGAAACTCAATGAGCCCCCAGATGCCCTATCACGTGGTACATGCGCCAACGCGCAGAGTGATAGGCTGCAGTCCCTCCACAATGACCTCTGCCACCCGGGGGTCACCAGGTTTTTCCATTTTATCAAATCCCGTAACCTGCCCTACTCCATCGAGGAGGTCAGGACCATGACCAAGAGCTGCCAAATCTGCGCCGAGTGCAAACCGCACTTCTATAGGCCGGACAGAGCAAGCCTGATCAAGGCCACCCACCCCTTCGAACGCCTGAGCGTCGATTTTAAAGGGCCCCTCCCCTCCGCTGACCGCAATGTGTACTTCCTCAACATAGTTGATGAGTACTCCCGTTTCCCCTTTGCCATCCCTTGCCCAGACATGACCAGTACCACGGTCATCAAGTGTCTGAATGACATCTTCGCTCTGTTCGGGTTCCCCAGCTATATACATAGCGACAGGGGCTCATCGTTCATGAGCGACGAACTTCGGCAGTACCTGCTAACAAGAGGTATCGCCATGAGCAGGACCACCAGTTACAACCCCCGGGGGAACGGCCAGGTGGAAAGGGAGAACGCGACGGTTTGGAAGGCAGTCCTCTTAGCACTAAAATCTAAGGGCCTTCCGACCTCCCGCTGGCAGGAGGTCCTCCCTGCAGCGCTCCACTCCATTCGGTCACTGCTTTGTACTGCCACTAATGCGACCCCTCATGAGAAAATGTTCGTTTTCCCCCGGAAGTCTACATCGGGAACCTCGCTACCGGCATGGTTGACTTCTCCTGGGCCCGTCCTACTGCGGAGGCACGTGAGGACGCATAAAACGGACCCCCTGGTCGAGCGGGTGCACCTCCTACACGCCAACCCCCAGTATGCCTGGGTGACATACCCAGACGGGCGGGAGGACACGGTCTCCATACGAGATCTCGCACCCTCGGGTACCCCTGAATTACCACCGTTATCCCCCTTACCACCGTTATCCCCCTTACCACTGTTATCCCCCACCACCCCTCCCAACCCAACCCCTGCAGACGGCATGCCAAAGCCCCAGGAATCTTCGCCAACCACCCAGACACCAGACCCGACGTCGGATGCTGCAACACCACCGCCACCACCACGACGATCAGGACGTCAGACAAGGCCTCCTGATAGACTTAACTTGTAGTACCCTTCACCCCGCCGGACTTCACATTAAACAAGGGGTGAATGTGGTAAACCACTGTATTGTATATTGCCACCTCTGGGTGGCGCTGTGTATGGAGGCATGCCTCAGCTGACTCCACCCACCACTGTGTGGGTTTCGTTCAGACTTGTTCAGTCACTCACGAAGAAGCATGGTCTCTTCTTAGCTAATAAAAGCCTTATTCATCTCTTCTTTCGACTCGTCATCTCTTCTTCGACTCATCACCTTTTATGAAGTAATTGATAAGCGTATCATCTTCATTTTGTTTGAGCGCCAGGTTCTGGCTCCTGGCAATTGTGCTGTTGAAGATTTTGTGTGTTTTGGAAAGGGCCGGGAAGGTAAGTCAAGAGGTGGGTTGGCATCATTTGGTAGCTAGGGTCTAGCTACAACGGAGTTGGATGCTGGCAGTGTCTGCTGAGTCTCTTTGGATGGAATTAAAAAGGGAAAAAGTCAGTAATAGGAATAATCAAAGAGAGGCTGCTGCAGTTTTGTGGGAGATGATAAGACAGATGAATGACAAGTCTGCAGTTATAATCTTCTGACACTGGAAACAGTTTCTCCTTACTTATTCTATCAAAAGCCTTCAAGATCTTGAACACTTCCATCAAATCTCCCCTTAACTTTCTTTGCTCCAAGAAGAAGTATCCCAGTTTCTCTAATCTCTCGATGTAACTGAAGTCTTTCATTCCTGGTAAATCTCTTATGCACCCTCCCTAAGTCCTTGACACCTTTCCTAAAGTGTGGTGCCCAGCATTGGCCACAATACTCCAGTTGGGGCCTAACTAGTGTTTTATTTAGGTTTAGCGTAACATTTTTGCTTTTGTACTCTACGGCCTCGATTTTCATTGAGCTGTGGAGGTGGGCTTGGAGGCGTGCGGGGGGTTAAAATCGCAAAAACTGGCAGGCGGGACCCCCCCATACCTGGTTCCTGACTCCAAGCAATTTTAACTCAGTCGTGTCTGATGGTCCCGACTCTGTCCCACATCCAGCAGGCGGGACTGGTCGTTAAGGCCCTTAACAACCACTAAATGGCCTCTATAATCCTATTTTGAAAGGCCCTTCTGAATTTAACCCTTTTCCCACATGAAACACACCTGGTGGGAAACACGAATGTGAAACCTGGCAGGAGCACTATTGGATTGCTGACTATCAACTGCAGGTCAACTATTAAAGAGGAGATTTGATCAGCCATGATTTGCAGGCGGCAGGACTTAGTGGTCTCAGGTCTGGGGCAACTTTTAGGAGGCTTAACCACACATGTGGAAGGTTGGAGCATCACACCCATCTCCAGTGTGACCTCCTGGGAAACTTCTCTCGCCACCCTCACTCAGCGCTTTCTCAACGGTGGCATATACCAGAAGCATGGGAGCCATTTATTTCCTTCCCATCTGGGCATTAGAGAAGCTCGAGCACCAGCCGCGGCAGCAGCAGAACCAGGAACAACAGCAGCACCAGCAACAGCAGCAGCAGCAGCAGCAGGAGCGCCAAGATGCTGCTCACCCACCTGAAGCTGCATAGGCCAGAAGGGGCCAGCGTCTGGAAGCCTGTCAGCGCAGGAGATACCCCCCAAACAGGGTCTACAGATGCAGGGTCAGCAACCTCAACATGTCTGAGCAGCAGTGCCAAAGGCGGCTCCGACTTTCGCGAGAGGTAGTGACTGACATCTGTGCAATGCTACAGCAAGACCTGCTGCCCAGAGGACCAGGTGGATAAGCATTACCAGTGGCCATCAAAGTCACCACCATAATCAACTTTTTTGCCTCAGGCTCATTCCAGGGAACAGCAGCAGGCATCAGCGGCATCTCCCAGGTGGCCGCACACACTTGCATCATGCAGGTAACCGATGCCCTCTTTGCCCTCGCGCACAATCACATCCATTTCACCAAGGGTCGAGCAAGTGTGACGGCGCGAGCGGTTGGATTAACTAATCTGACAGGCTTTTCAAGGGTGCAGGGCGTTGTTGACTGCACACATGTGGACCTTAGGGTACCCCATCGTAATCCAGGTATTTTTGTCAACCGCAAGGGCTTCCACTCCCTCAACGTTCAGCTGGTGTGTGACCACAAGAAGGAAATTTTGCATGTTTGTGCCAAGTACCCTGGCAGTTGCCATGACTCCTTCATACTGCGCCAGTCTAGTGTGCCTCCGCTATTCAGTCTGCCAGACCAACTTAACGGATGGCTACTTGGAGACAAGGGCTATCCCCTGAGGACGTGGCTAATGACGCCGTTGAGGAGGCCAGCCAATGAAGCTGAGGAGCGCTACAACTCCAGCCACATTTCCACCAGATCCATAATCGAGCAAACCATTGGTTTGCTGAAGATGCACTTCAGATGCCTGGATAGATCAGGTGGAGCCCTACAGTACTCAGCTGCCAGGGTCTCCAGAGTCGTCGTGGTTTACTGTGCACTTCACAACATGGCAATGCGTCATGGCTTGCAGATTCCTGAAGACCAAGTGGCTGCTCACATATAGGAGGAGGAGGAGGAGGAGGAGGAGAAGAAGAAAAAGAAGAAGACATTGCTGGCCGGGGCCACAACTGCAACATTTGCCATCAGAATTTTTATGTTCAATAACGACGTGACGGCATTTTTACAATAAACACAAAATTCTACCCTTGTCACTATTTGTGCAGAATTTTCCTCTTACGCATGCTCCTACGTGATGTCTCCCCTGTGGCTTCAGCAAATGTGGAGACGCCTTGCTCACTTTCCTGCTGCTCCTGTCTCGACACCTTTAGCGGGTGTCCTCTGGGGTTGCGAGCCTATGAGGGCTCGTCAACAGTCTGCTGCTCCTGCGGCTGTGCAGGGGTTGAGACGTCTATCTCACTTGGTTGTGGACTCCAGTGGGGCTCTGACCGAGGGCTCTGCAGTGGCATGGAAGTGTGAGCGCTTGGAGAGGAGCCCCCACTTCCTTGAGGTCTGCCACCAACCTCCCTCTCATGGGTCAGGTCCCCCTCAGCGCCTGCAAGTGGCTGGAGAGCACCTGTGAGGGTGCCGGTTAGCTCCCTCAGTAACCCCTCGATGGCACCTTCACTTGTTTGTTTCCTTTTGCTAAATTGTTACTAGTTTACTTAACTGCCTTTTATCAGGTTTATTGGCTTCACCTGTTTTTGCTTGTATTTAAGTTCTGTGGTTTCTTCCCTCTGTGCTCAGTCTTGACAAGCCGTTTGCCTAGTGGTAGCTTGTCTTGAGCTCCTATAGTTGTAACTGTTTACCTGTGTGATTCTAGTAAAGTACTTTTATTTAAGACTGCATACCTGCTTCTCGCCTCGTCTGTCTGCACTTGGGTCCAGAACCAGCCTTGCGCTGACAGCAAGACTGAGCCAGTATGGACCCAGCAGTGATGGAGGAACTTCATTCTATTCTCTCCCATCAAGGTGCTTTCCTCGGCCGCCTTGAGCAACTTCTCCAAAGCATTTTGGACAAGGTAGATACGTGGACTCAGACCATTCAACACCCAGCCGCTGTGGCTTCTGCTCAGGATGTTCCCCCTCAGTCAGTTCCTTTGGGTGCTACCCCACTGGTCGCCAATCTCCAGACTCACCGAGAGCCTCGCCTACCCGTGCCAGAGCGCTATGACGGTCATCCGGGCAAGTGTCGTGGCTTCTTGACCCAGTGCTTCCTAGTTTTTGAACTCCAACCCTCCATGTTCCTATCACCCCGCTCTAAGGTAGCGTTCATCATATCACTACTCTCGGGAAAAGCTCTCGCCTGGGCTACCGCTATCTGGGAGCAGCAATCTTTTGTCTGCTCGGACATTCTCCTTTTCATCGAAGAGATGAGAAAAGTCTTTGACCATCCTGTGAGTGGACGGGAGGCAGCTAAGAGACTTTTGAATCTCCGCCAGGGCAACTGCAGCGTAGCCGACTTCGCCATTGAGTTCCGCACACTCGCTGCGGAGAGCCGCTGGAACACCGAGGCCCTTCTCTCCACGTTTCTTCATGGCCTCTCCGAATCTATCAAAGACGAACTGGCGTCCAGAGAGGTTCCGGAGGACCTTAACACGCTCATCTCCCTTGCCATCAGAGTGGATAACTGCCTCCGGGAGCATGGTAGAGAGAGGAGATTCACTACTTCCACAGAGGTGAGATCTTCCGGTGTTTCGAATCTGACCAAGAGTTTCCAAGTACCCCCGAGTCCACCTGTTAGCGCCGAAGAGGAACCTATGCAACTCGGCAGAACTCGGCTCTTCCAGTTTGAGAGACAGAGGAGATTGAGAGAGGGGCGTTGTCTTTACTGTGGCCTGCCTGGCCATCTCAGAGCCACATGCCCTGAGCTTCAGGAAAAAGCCAGGAGGATTGGGAAAATACGGACAGATCAAATCCCTTCTCCTACCCCTTCTGTCTTCCAAACCCTGCTTCCCGCTCGTCTCTCTTGGGAGGGACAACAGTACAACCTCCAGGCGTTTATTGACTCCGGGGCCGCTGGCTGTTTTATCGATGCCACCCTTGTGCGCAGCCTGAAAATTCCTTTTTCCCGCCTTGACAAGCCTTTACAAGTCACCGCCCTCGACAGCAGGCCCCTTGGTTCTGGGCGTATTCATCATATCACTGGAGTATTACATGTCCAAGTAGGGGAGAGACATCAAGAGTTGCTGCAGTTTCACCTTATCGATTCACCTGAGCTCCCTCTCGTTCTTGGGCATCCGTGGCTCTCTCTTCACAACCCTCACATTGACTGGACTACCGGGACTGTGCTGGAGTGGGGTCCTTCATGTCTAGCCAACTGTCTTAAGGTCTTCCCTAGTCTGCCCCGTCCTTCCTCTCCCGAGCCAGCTGATCAGCTGGACCTTGCTCATGTGCTCCCTGAATATTTGGACCTCCATGCTGTGTTTAGTAAGAGGCGGTCCACTACACTCCCCCCACACCGGTCCTACGACTGTGCCATTGATCTCCTGCCTGGCACCAGCCCTCCTCGGGGTCGGCTCTACTCTCTCTCTGGCCCTGAGAATGTTTCCATGGAAGAATACATCAAGAAAGCCCTCGCTACAGGTTTCATTCGCCCTTCAACCTCCCCAGCGGGTGCTGGCTTCTTTTCTGTAAAGAAGAAGGATGGTGGTCTCAGGCCTTGCATAGACTATCGGGGGCTTAACAAAATTACCATTAAGAACCGCTATCCTCTCCCTTTGATGTCTTCAGCGTTTGAGCAGCTGCAGGGAGCTACCATCTTCTCCAAACTTGACCTCCGCAACGCGTACAACCTGGTCCGCATTAGGGAGGGAGATGAATGGAAGACTGCCTTTATCACCCCTAGCAGTCACTGGGAATACCTCGTCATGCCCTTTGGTCTCACTAACGCTCCTGCTGTCTTCCAAGCTCTGGTCAATGATGTGCTCCGGGACCTGCTGAACCAGTTCGTGTTTGTTTATTTGGATGACATTCTCATCTTCTCAAAGTCCCCCCAGCAGCATGTCCAACATGTCAGACAGGTTCTGCAGAGGCTTTTGGAGAACCGTCTCTTTGTCAAATCCGAGAAATGTGAATTCCACGTCTCTAAGGTCACCTTCCTGGGCTACGTCATCTCCTGTGGAAGCGTCCAGATGGATCCTAGCAAGGTTCAAGCCGTCTTGAACTGGCCGCGTCCCACGTCGGTTAAGCAGGTTCAGCGGTTCCTGGGATTCGCCAACTTTTACAGACGCTTCATCCGCAACTTCAGCTCCATTGCCGCCTCCCTCTCCGCATTGACCAAGGGCTCGTCTTTACGGTTCAGTTGGTCTTCTGAAGCGGAACGGGCCTTCCAGGAGCTCAAACAATGTTTCACCTCTGCTCCCATTCTGGTACACCCGGACCCCACCCTGCCCTTTATCGTAGAGGTGGATGCCTCGGATATTGGAGTCGGGGCTGTCCTGTCCCAGCGCTCCCCTAAGGACCAAAAGCTACATCCCTGTGCCTTCTTTTCCCGTCGCCTGAAGCCAGCAGAGAGTAACTATGATGTCGGCAACAGGGAGCTCTTGGCAGTTAAGTTGGCCTTGGAGGAGTGGAGACACTGGTTGGAGGGAGCAGAGCATCCTTTTGTCGTCTGGACCGACCATAAAAATCTGACCTATATCCAGGACGCCAAGCGCCTCAACCCTCGGCAGGCCAGGTGGGCTCTCTTCTTTAACCAGTTCAACTTTCTCCTGTCTTACCGCCCAGGGTCTAAGAACCTCAAACCGGATGCCCTTTCTCGCCAGTTTGACCCCTCGGAAAAGGACCGGACTCCGGAACCTATCATCCCCAGTTCCTGCATCGTTGCTCCTGTTGCATGGGAGATTGAGACTGTGGTGCAAGGGGCCCAACGTCAGGAGGCTGACCCTGGAGGAGGCCCTCCTAATAGCCTTTATGTCCCCAGTCAGGTGCGCGCCCAGGTCCTTCAATGGGGGCACTCTTCTCGATTGACTGGTCATCCTGGGATCTGTCGGACTCTCGAGTTCCTTAAGAGGAGGTTCTGGTGGCCCTCTATTGAAGCCGACACCCGGGCCTTTGTCTCCGCTTGTCCCGTCTGTGCCCAGAACAAGACATCCCAACAACCTCCGCTTGGTCTCCTGCATCCCTTGCCCATCCCCAGCCGTCCCTGGTCTCATATCGCCCTGGATTTCATCACCGGGCTACCTCCATCTGAGTGATTCACTACCATCCTAGTTGCGGTTGATCGCTTTTCCAAGGCTGCTCACTTCGTCCCTCTTGTCAAGCTTCCCTCTGCCAGAGAGACTGCCCAGCTGGTTGTCCAGCATGTCTTCCGCCTCCATGGCTTGCCCCTGGATGTCGTCTCTGACCGTGGTCCCCAGTTCTCATCCAGGTTCTGGAAGGCTTTTTGTTCCTTCCTGGGCGCTTCCGTCAGTCTCTCCTCTGGGTTCCACCCACAGTCTAACGGCCAGACTGAGAGAACCAACCAAGATCTGGAGAGGGTGCTAAGAAGCTTTGTGTCCTCCAATCCTTCCACCTGGAGCAATAATCTGGTCTGGGCAGAATACGCGCACAATACCCTTCAGAGCTCCTCCACTGGCCTCTCACCTTTCGAATGTCAATATGGCTTCCAACCGCCACTCTTTCCTGAACAGGAGAGGGAGGTAGGAGTCCCGGCGGCCCGGGGGTTCGTCCAACGTTGCCGCCGTACCTGGAGGAGGGTCCGATCCGCCTTGCAGCTCGCTTCTTCTCGACAGAAAGTGCAGGCTGACCGACACCGCTGCCCAGCTCCTCGGTTCCGGACCGGACAGAAGGTCTAGCTGTCCACCTGGAATCTTCCGCTCCATGTGGATTCCCGCAAGTTGGCTCCCCGGTTCATCGGACCTTTTAGGATTTTGGAAAAAGTAAACCCTGTGGCCTACCGGCTCCTCCTTCCTCGGTCGATGAAGATACATCCCACGTTCCACGTCTCTCACCTCAAGCCGATACTTACCAGTCCCTTGGTTCCTGCTTCCAGACTTCCCCCCCCGCCCCGCATGATTAACGGTCAGCAAACCTACACTGTCTGTCGCCTCCTTGATAGTCACCGGGTTAGGAGGAGCATTCAATACCTGGTCGACTGGGAGGGTTATGGTCCTGAAGAACGTTCCTGGGTTCCGGCCCGGGACATTTTGGATCCTGAACTCATCAGGGATTTTCGCCGTCACCATCCTGATCGTCCAGGAGGAACGTCAGAAGCCGTTCCTAGGGGAGGGGGTCCTGTGAGGGTGCCGGTTAGTTCCCTCAGTAACCCCTAGATGGCACCTTCACTTGTTTGTTTCCTTTTGCTAAATTGTTACTAGTTTACTTAACTGCCTTTTATCAGGTTCATTGGTTTCACCTGGTTTTGCTTGTATTTAAGTTCTGTGGTTTCTTCCCTCTGTGCGCAGTCTTGACAAGCCATTTGCCTAGTGGTAGCTTGTCTTGAGCTCCTATGTTTGTAACTGTTTACCTGTGTGATTCTAGTAAAGCACTTTTATTTAAGACTGCATACCTGCTTCTCGCCTCGTCTGTCTGCACTTGGGTCCAGAACCAGCCTCGCCCTGACAGCACCTTGCTGCACATCAGGGGGGCCATGGGGACCCGTATCTGCAATGGCTGTCCTACTCAGAAGGACTTCCATGAAGGTCTGGTATCTCTGTTCAATAGATGCCCATCACTCCTCAAGAGATATCATTCTATTCTGAACAATGAACATGTTTTCCATACCCTGGCGACTAAGCTCCTCCATGGCCGTAGCCATCCTCTCATCTACCGTAGCAATCCTCTCCTCTACGGTAGCCATCCTTTCCACGGAGGTTGCCATCCTTTCCGTGGTGATGCGTTCATGTGCCAATGACTCCACAAAGGCTCTGCTCATGTTCACTATGGACTCCTCCATTCGCTCCACACTCGCAGCGACCCTGGAGACAAAACCTGCCAGAGGCTCCTGCATCTGTGCCTGGAGTTCCATCACCTCTGATCTTATGGATGGACCCAAAGGCAGAGGGTCGACATGCTGCTGAGCCGAGCTGGCAGAGTCCAGTGCCCTCTGACTAGGACACTCCACTGCTGTCACTGTCTCCACAATCTGCTGATGCTCACTTGTGAGCTGTGATACACCAGGTGATAACACTACTCTATGTCCCGAAAGTCCCACCGAGGTGTGAGTGTCTGCGCTGGTGCTGGGTGCGCTGAATTCTGCTGACGCTGCGCCCTCAGAGGTTGCAGCTCCCTCTGAGGAGCCTGGCTGCTCAGCCTCTTCCTGGCTAGGGTGGACGGATGCTTGTGATGGTCCTGTGGGGGAGTAAAGGAAAGAGTCAGAGATGTGATGCAAAGGCTACATGCACATAGCTTTTTGCAAATGCTCATAAGTCCATCTGTTACAGCTTCACATAGAAACATAGAAACATAGAAGATAGGAGCAGGAGCAGGCCATTCGGCCCCTTGAGCCTGCTCCGCCATTCAATGAGATCATGGCTGATCATCCAAACTCAGTACCCTGTCCCTGCCTTCTCCCCATATCCCTTGATCCCTTTAGCCTTAAGAAATATATCTAACTTCTTCTTGAATATATTTAATGAATTGGCCTCAACTGCCTTCTGTGGTAGAGAATTCCACAGGTTCACCACTCTCTGGGTGAAGAAATTCCTCCTCATCTCTGTCCTAAATAGCTTAGCCCTTATCTTTAGACTGTGACCCCTGGTTCTGGACTCCCCCGCCATCGGGAACATCTTTCCTGCATCTAGTCTGTCTAGTCCTGTTAGAATTTTATAAGTTTCAATGAGATCCCCTCTCATTCTTCTAAACTCCAGCGAGTATAAGCCCAATCGACCCAATCTCTCCTCATACGTCATTCCTGCCATCCCAGGTATCAGTCTGGTGAATCTTCGCTGCACTCCCTCCATGGCAAGAACATCCTTCCTCAGAAAAGGCGACCAAAACTGCACACAATACTCAAGGTGTGGTCTCACCAAGGCCCTGTACAACTGCAGCAAGACATCCTTGTTCCTGTACTTGAAGCCTCTCGCTACGAAGGCCAACATACCATTTGCCTTCTTAACTGCCTGCTGCACCTGTATGCTTACCTTCAGCGACTGGTGCACAAGGACACCCAGGTCTCGTTGCACTTCCCCTTCTCCCAATCTAATGCCGTTCAGATAATAATCTGCCTTCCTGTTTTTGCCGCCAAAGTGGATAACCTCGCATTTATCCACATTGTACTGCATCTGCCATACATCTGCCCAATCAACCAACCTGTCCAAATCATACCGGAGTTTCTCGGCATCCTCATCACAGCACACACACCCACCCAGCTTTGTGTCGTCTGCAAACTTGGCGATATTGGCCCAGAAATTCGGGTCTCCACGGGTGAGTACGCACAGGGTACTCACCCGTAGGCCCAATGGAAGTGCCGGTTTCCTGCATGCACTGCGCATGTGCGGGAAACCGGCACTTCCGTACCCCTGAAAGCAGGGGTTCAGAGGTCAAACACGTGCGCGGGAGAGGCTGCGCGTGCGCATCGAACTTACGTTTTTTTCGCAGGCTTTCCCGGGAGGGTAAGTCTCCAGAAGTTACACATTTAAAAAGCAGGCGTAAGGCCTGCTTTTTACAAGGTAAGTGGTGAATTAATTAAAATTAAAACATTTTTTCCACAGGTTTATTATTTTTAAATACTTTAAAGAAAGGTAAGTTTATTTTTAGCCCCGTTAGAAAATAAAATTATTTTTTTCAAAAATTTAAATTATTGTTTAAAATAGTTATTTCATGTAATTTATAGTTTATTTAAAAAATGTGATTTAAAAAAAAAATTATTTAACGATTTAGTGATGTTTTGGGGCCCGTAGTATTTCTAAGTTTTGACAGCACTTCCTGTCAAAATTATGAATGGAGCATTCCCTGCTACTATTGGCTCTCCATGGCCCACGTGATCCCAGGGGACGCATCGAACTAACTGCGCCCCTGGGATATGCAAGCACTGTGCGCCGGCAGCTGGAGGAGGCCCAGGATCGGAATTCCACGGGGGCCCACAGCACAACAGCCTGCACGCAAGGTAAGTGCAGATCGGGGGCTTACACCCACGGGAAGCCTCCGACCCGAATTTCTGGGCCAATACATCTAGTTCCCTTGTCTAGATCATTAATAGATATTGTGAATAGCTGGGGTCCTAGCACCGATCCCTGTGGTACCCCACTAGTCACTGCCTGCCACTTGGAAAAAGAGCCATTTATTCCAACTCTTTGCTTCCTGTCTGCCAGCCAGTTCTCTATCCAAGTCAGTACCTTGCCCCCAATCCCATGTGCTTTAACTTTACACGCTAATCTCTTATGCAGGACCTTATCGAAAGCCTTCTGAAAGTCCAAATACACCACATCCACTGGTTCTCCCTTATCTATTCTACCAGTTACATCCTCAAAAAATTCTAGCAGATTAGTCAAGCACGATTTACCTTTTGTAAATCCATGTTGACTTTGTCCGATCCTGTCACTGTTTTCCAAGTGCTCTGCTATTACATCTTTTATAATGGACTCTAGCATTTTCCCCACTACCGATGTCAGGCTTACTGGTCTATAATTCCCCGTTTTCTCTCTACCACCTTTTTTGAATAGTGGGGTAACATTAGCTACCCTCCAATCCATGGGAACTGTTCCAGAATCTATAGAATTTTGGAAAATGACCAGTAATGCATCTACTATTTCTAGGGCCACGTCCTTAAGTACCCTAGGATGTAGATTATCAGGCCCTGGGGATTTATCGGCCTTCAATCCCATCAATTTCCCTAACACCATTTCCCTACAAATACTGATTTCATTCAGTTCCTCCCTCTCATTAGACCCTATGTTCCCCGACATCTCTGGGAGGTTATTTATGTCCTCCTTTGTGAAGACAGAACCAAAGTATGTATTTAATTGTTCGGCCATTTCTTTGTTCCCCATTATAAATTCCCCTGATTCTGACTGCAAGGGACCTATGCTTGACTTCACCAATCTTTTTCTCTTCACATATCTATAGAAGCTTTTAGTAAGTTTTTATGTTCCCTGCAAAGTTACTCTCACACTCTATTTTCCCCCTCTTAATTAATCCCTTTGTCCTCCTTTGCTGAATCCTAAACTGCTCCCAATCCTCAGGTTTGCTGCTTTTTCTGGCCAATTTATATGTTCTCTCCTTGCATCTTATGCTATCCCTAATTTCCCTTGTTAGCCACGGTTGAGCCACCTTTTTTGTTTTATTTTTATGCCAAACAGGGATGAACAAAATTCTGTAGTTCATCCATGCGATCTTTAAATGTTTGCCATTGCCTATCCACCGTCAACCCTTTAAGTAACATTCCCCAATCAATCCTACCCAACTTACACCTCATACCATCGTAGTTTCCTTTATTTAAATTCAGGACCCTAGTCTCTGAGTCAACTGCTTCACTCTCCATCTTAATGAAGAATTCTATCATATTATGATCGCTCCTCCCCAAGGGGCCTCGCACAACAAGATTGCTAATTATTCCTTTCTCATTACATAATACCCAGTCTAAGATGGCCTGATCTTTAGTTGGTTCTTCGACATATTGGTCCAGGAAACCATCCCGTATACACTCCAGGAATTCCTCCTCCACAGTATTGTTACTAATTTGGTTAGCCCAACCTATATGTAGATTAAAGTCGCCCATGATAAATGCTGTGCCCTTATTGCACGCGTCTCTAATTTACTGTTTAATGCCATCCCCAACCTCGGCATTACTGTTTGGGGGTCTGTATACAACTCCCACTAACGTTTTCTGCCCCTTGGTATTTCTCAGCTCTACCCATACAGATTCCACATCATCAGAGCTAATATCCTTCCTTACTATTGTGTTAATCTCCTTTTTAACCAGCAATGCTACCCCACCTCCTTTTCCTTTTTGCCTGTCTTTCCTGAATATTGAATACCCCTGGATGTTGAGTTCCCAGCCTTGGTCACCCTGGAGCCATGTTTCCGTAATCCCAATCATATCATATCCAGTTACATCTATTTGCACAGCTAATTCATCCACCTTATTATGAATGCTCCTTGCATTAAGACACAAAGCCTTCAGGCTTGTTTTTTTAACTCTCTTAGACCGTTTAGAACTATTATTTACTGTGGCCATGTTTGATTTAAACCCTTGACTTTTCTGCTTCCCACTTTTGAGGAGAGATTGGGTCGATTGGGCTTGTACTCGCTGGAGCTTAGAAGAATGAGAGGGGATCTCATCGAAACTTATAAAATTCTAACAGGACTAGACAGACTAGATGCTGGAAGGATGTTCCCGATGGTCGGGGAATCCAGAACCAGGGGTCACAGTCTAAGGATAAGGGGTAAGCCATTTAGGACAGAGATGAGGAGGAATTTCTTCACCCAGAGAGTGGTGAACCTGTGGAATTCTCTGCCAAAGAACGCAGTAGAGGCCAATTCATTAAATATATTCAAGAAGGAGTTGGGCATATTTCTTAAGGCTAAAGGAATCAAGGGATATGGAGAGAAGGCAGGAACAGGGTACTGAATTTGGATGATCAGCCATGATCTCATTGAATGGCGGAGCAGTTTCAAGGGGCCAAATGGCCTACTCCTGCTCCTATCTTCTATGTTTCTATGTTTGCTTTTCGCCTTCCTGTCTTTTGCTTCTATCCTTGTTTCCCATTCCTTTGTCTCCCTGCACAGGTTCCCAACCCCCTGCCATTTTAGTTTAAACCCTCCCCAACAGCACTAGCAAACACTTCATTATCAGTGACTCATGCAATGTGAAAGAGAGAGATGGGAACATTTTTTGCCACCAGCTTGCTGTGTTACACCTGTCTGTCCATCCCCCATGCGCGAATCATCCTCTATTCCCATAATTTCCATGACGGCCTCCTCCCAGGAGGTCAGGTGGGCTATTGAGACTATCCCTCTTCCTGTCCTGGCTCGCTCTCTTTTGTTGTGAGCTCTCTTTTCCTGATATGAGGGAGACAAGTGGAGGTTGAGTGAGAATGAAGGAGTAAGTGTAGAGATTGCATAGCATAGATACTTAGAAGGAGACAAAGATGGAGTGAGGTTGCAAGACCAAGGGCCCTCCCTGCGTGTTGTCAGTTGTGTTCAAAGCATCAGAGTGATAGGGAGTGTGAGGGCTGCACGGTCGAATAGGTATGTGAATGTGAGCATAGAGAGAGAGGGAATGGCTAAGGGTGCATGGATGTGAGTGTCAAGTGGGATGTGGAGGAAGAGATTGCTAAAGCTGAGTGCTGGTGAGGAAAGGCAATGGGGTCAGATTGAGGGTGATGGGAAATTCATACTCACTTTTACAGTGCGCTGAAGGTCATGAAATCTTTTCCTGCACTGTTTCCAGGTTCTGTGGGTGACTTCCAAGGAGTAGACCTCCTCAGCCAGCTGCATCCACACTGCCTTGGTCTGAGTGCGAGGCGTCTTCCTCCCTGATGAAGGGAACAGCACCTTCCTGTTGGCCCTAGCCCCATCCACTAATGCCTGCAGTGCCACCTCGTCAAAGCGAGGAGCTGATCTGGCCCTCCCGCTTGTCATATTTGCTGCAGCTCCCTCACACTGCACAGTCAAGAAGCTTGGCAGTCTGCAGAAGAAGCAAGGCTTGCTGTGGACCTTAAATGCAGCAGCAATGATGATGTCATCAGAGGGGACTTTCAGTCATGAAAAACCCATTTGCAAAGGCTTCCCACACGTTGGAAATCAATTGGCCAATTCAGTTAAAATTGCATCAATCTCCCACATCCATTTGGACTCGTGTGGGAAACACGAAATTCGGATAACACGACACCATCCCACACCTGAGTTAGAATCCCCCCCCATGCCTCTATTTATAAAGCCAATGATCCTGTATGCCTTTTTTAACAGCCTTCTCAACTTGTTCTGCCACCTTCAAAGATTTGTGCACCTACACCCCCAGGTCTCTCTGTTCCTGCACCTCCTTTAAAATGATACCATTTAGTTTATATTGCCTCTGCTCATTCTTCCTACCAAAATGAATCACTTTACACTTCTCTGTGTTAAATTTCATTTGCCAAGTGTCTGCCCATTTCACCAGTCTATGTCCTCTATGATAAAAATAATTTATCAATGTTATAGAAGGCATATACCAAGAAATATATATTTGAAAATAATGACCTAGTTTTACTACAGATGAAAAATTAGTTAGATTGTAGCTACCAGTTTTAATAAATATTTTAAAACAAGATTGCTGTCATTTGTCAGTGTAAATGAAATCTATTGGATAAATCTATGTGGAAAATAAGGAAGTAAAATTCAAACACACTGCAAAAACAACGGATGGCATTTGATGACTGGTGATTTTCAATGTTCAATGGAGCTGAAACAGAGGCAAGATTAACTAGGGTATTTAAAGCACGAGCTAATTACCAGTTGAGCCTCACACTCGAACTCCTTGTCTAAAGAACTCCAGTGTAACTGTGAATTAAAGGTTGCCATGGAGTCGGTGCATTAGAGTGTGACAATACCAGCTCATCAAAAGCTACTGACACATGGCAACTGGTTGGAACTTAATGAAGGGCAGGAGTATGTACTGAAATGCCTTACACTAGCAACAACATCAACGGCTCAGGAGACATATTCCAAATCAGCCTTCGCCTACTCAATAGTCTTCACCCTCAGTGCCTCAGCTCCTCAAAGAAAATGAAAATATTTAACACTAATAATTAGCTTTGACTGTGACAAAGGTAAACTATCCCTCCTCATCCTTCTCGACCTGTCTGCAGCCTTTGACACGGTTAACCACTCCATCCTCCTCCAACACCTCTCCACCGTCATCCAGCTGGGTGGGTCTGCACTCGCCTGGTTCCATTCTTATCTATCTAGTCATAGCCAGAGAATCACTTGCAATGGCTTATCTTCCTGCTCCCACACCATTAACTCTAGTGTTCCCCAAGGATCTATCCTCGGCCCCCTCCAATTTCTCATCTAAATGCTGCCCCTTGGCGACATGATCTGAAAACACAGCATCAGTTTCCATATGTATGCTGACGACACCCAGCTCTACCTCACCACCACTTCTCTTGACCTCTCCATGGACTCTAAATTGTCAGACTGCTTGTTCAACACCCAGTACTGGATGAGCAGAAATTTCCTCCAACTAAATATTGGGAAGACCGAAGTCACTGGGCTGGATTTTATCAGCCCTGAGGAGGAGGGACTGCTGGGAAAATCAAAAAGAATGGGAGCGGGTCCCGAACCCACTCCCAACCCGCCTCCAACCAATCTTCCTGGGAGTTGGGTCCTCGATTTGCGCTGGGTCCCGACTCCTAGATGCGGGAAGTGGATTACAGCCACTTAACTGCCTGTTAACAGGCAGTTAAGAGGCTTTTTCCCATTTTGAGACTTCTGCTGTGGGCTTCCCGACATTGGGAAACCCCGCCAGGGTAAGTGAGGCGTGATTTGGGTCTGTAGTAATGTTTGTGTATAGATGACAGCTGCAGAAATGGTGTGAAGGATGCAATGGGACACTGGTGAGTATCAGAGGTAAGGAAATGTTGGGAAAGTCATTTTTAATGGCCCAGAAATTCAGGTCGGGGGCTTCCCGCGGGTGTGAGCCCCTGACCTGCACTTACCTTGCGCACCGGCCATTGTGCTGTGGGCCCCCGTGGAAATCCAATCCTGGGACTGCTCCAACTGCCGGCACGCAGTGCTTGCATATCCCAGGGGCGCAGTTAGTTCGATGCGTCCCCTGGGATCACGTGGGCCATGGGGAGCCAATCGGAGCAGGGAATGCTTCATTCGTAAGTTTGACAGGAAGTGCTGTCAAACTTATAAATACTATAAGCCCCAAAACATCACTAAATCTTCAAATAATTTTTTTTTTTAATCACATTTTTAAAATCTATATATATAAAGCGGTTGGTTTGTCTGTCTGTCTGTCTGTCTGTGTGCATGTCTTATGTCCGCTATACACTCAAAATTTATATCAAAAGAAAGCTGATGATTAGGGGAGTGTCATAGGCATATTTACTTTTTGGTCAGACAAAAATTGTTCCGACAGTATACAAAAAACGTTCAAAAATCCGCTCATTAGCGGTTGACCAATCCTACCACTCATTAGCGTTGAGTGACGTGATGGTTGACCAATTGGGGGGCGTTTCATGACGTTTGTGGGCGGGGCCTAATCCTTCAAACTGCCGAGCGGGAGTTCTGGTACCGAGGTGAGTCGGAGGGAGACGGAGAGAGAGGGAGGGAGAGAGAGAGAGAGTGGGGAGGGAGGAGGAGGGAGAGAGAGAGGGGCAGGGAGAGAGAGGGGGGGAGAGAGAGAGGGGAGAGAGAGAGCGGCAGGGAGAGAGAGGGGGAGAGAGAGGGGGAGGGAGAGAGAGAGGGTGAGGGAGGGAGAGAGAGGGGCAGGGAGAGAGAGAGGGGCAGGGAGAGAGAGGGGCAGGGAGAGAGAGAGGGGCAGGGAGAGAGAGAGAGGGGCAGGGAGAGAGAGCGGCAGGGAGAGAGAGGGGGAGGGAGAGAGACAGGGTGAGGGAGGGAAAGTGTGAAGGGGTGGGAGAGGGAGGGAGAGCTTGCCTTCTTCCTTCCTTCGGCCGCCGAAATTCAAACTTCCCGCCGACCTCACAAAATGGCGGCCGCCCTTCTACACCCACCGGGCTCTGTGTCCAGCCCCTTCCCCGGGGTGTCTTCCTCTCTTCTCTATCTCTTTTCCTCACTCTCTCCTTCCCTCTCTCTGTCTCTCTCTCTCTATCTATCTCTCTCTCTCTCCTTCCCTCTCTCTCTCCTTCCCTCTCTCTCTCTCTCCTTCCCTCTCTCTCTCTCTCTCCTTCCCTCTCTCTCTCTCTCTCTCTCTCTGTCTCTCTCTCCTTCCCTCTCTCTCTCTGTCTCTCTCTCCTTCCCTCTCTCTCTCTGTCTCTCTCTCCTTCCCTCTCTCTCTCTGTCTCTCTCCTTCCCTCTCTCTCTCCTTCCCTCTCTCTCTCTCTCTCCTTCCCTCTCTCTCTCTCTCTCTCTCTCCTTCCCTCTCTGTCTCTCTCTCCTTCCCTCTCTCTCTCTGTCTCTCTCTCTCTCCTTCCCTCTCTCTCTCTCTCTCCTTCCCTCTCTGTCTCTCTCTCCTTCCCTCTCTCTCTCTGTCTCTCTCTCTCCTTCCCTCTCTCTCTCTCTCCTTCCCTCTCTCTCCTTCCCTCTCTCTCTCTCTCTCCTTCCCTCTCTCTCTCTCCTTCCCTCTCTCTCTCCTTCCCTCTCTCTCTCTCCTTCCCTCTCTCTCTCTCCTCTTCCCCCTCTCTCTCTCTCTCTTTCCCTCTCTCTCTCTCTCGCTCCTTCCCACAGAGACAGACAGAAAAACTCATTTATATGCCCTCAAAAAACCCTTGGCACCGCCGGGCACTCCAGCTAGTAAACTATAAATTACATGATTTAACTATTTTAAACAATAATTTAAATTTCTGAAAAAATAATTTTATTTTCTAACGGGGCTAAAAATAAACTTACCTTTCTTTAAAATATTTAAAAATAAACCTGTGGAAAAAATGTTTTAATTTTAATTAATTCACCACTTACCTTGCAAAAAGCAGGCCTTGCGACTGCTTTTTAAATGTCTAACTTCTGGAGACTTACCCTCCCGTGAAAACCTGCAAAAAAAAACGAAAGTTCGATGTGCAAGTGCAGCCTCTCCCGCGCACGCGTTCGACCTCTGAACCCCTTCGTTCAGGGGAACGGAAGTGCCAGTTTCCCGCGCATGCGCAGTGCATGCAGGAAACCGGCACTTCCATTGGGCCTACGGGTGAGTACCCCATGCGTACTCACCCGTGGAGACCCGAATTTCTGGGCCAATGTGTTTAGATGTTTCTGTAGGTGACAAGTTTTGAGACAGATTGCTTCTGCACCCTCACCTGCAGCTGCCATCTGTTTTATCCTAAGGAGAGAGTCATTGGAGAACCTGGGTGCAAGGGCTCATCTTTGTACAGGATTGTCAGTGTTTGACAGCATCTGTCAAAAATAAATGCTTCATGTCCCTTTAAGAAAACCAGCAGATGACGCATCATCAACTGACATCATCTGATACCGGCTTTCCTTTAATTGGCCGGCATGCCCGCAGGGCGGGCTTAACAAGGCCAATTAGGGGAAAATAGCGTCTGTGCATCGGACGTCGCTGGGGGCAGGACTAGAACCTGGAAGGCAGCAGTCCCACCCCCAACTCGTCTCGGCTGGCAAAATCCAGCCCACTGTCCTTGGTCCCCGCCACAAATTCCGTTCCGTAGCCATCGACTCCATTCCTCTCCCTGGCAACTGTCTGAGGCTGAACCAGACTGTTTGCAACCGTAGTGTCATATTTGACCCTGCGATGAGCTTTGGACCACACATCCGCGCCATAACTAAGACCGCCTGTTTCCACCTCCGTAACATTGCCCAACTCCACCCCTGCCTCAGCTCATCTGCTGCTGAAACCCTCATCCACGCCTTTGTTACCTGTAGGCTTGATTATTACAATGCACTCCTAGCCAACCCCCCACATTCTACTCTCCATAAACTTGAGCTCATTAAAACTCTGCTGCCCGTGTCCTAACTCACACCAAGTCCTGTTCATCCATCACCCCTGTGCTCGCTGACCTACATTGGTGCACGGTTAAGCAACGCCTCGATTTAAAAATTCTCCTCCTTGTTTTCAATTCCCTCCATGGCCTTGTCCCTCCCTATCTCTGTAATCTCCCCCAGCCCTACAACCCTCCAAGATATCTGCGCTCCTCCAATTCAGGCCTTTTGAACATTCCCGATTTTAAATGCTCCACCATTGGCGGCCGTACCTTCAGCTGCCAAGGTCCTACGGCCTGGAAACCCCTCCTTAAACCTCTCCACCTCTCTACTTCTCTTCCCTCCTTTAAAACACTCCTTAAAACCTACCTTTTTGACCAAGCTTTTGGTCATCTGCCCTAATATCTCCTTACGTGGCTCAGTGAAGCGCCTTTGGACTTTTACTATGTTAAAGGTGCTATATAAATACAAGTTGTTGTTGTTGACAAGAAAGATCAAAATTAGATTTGATGTTAATGTACCTAATGATTCCCGATTGGTGGTTCTAGCTACTTTTTAATCCATCTCTTCAAAAATTGACACTGAGCCAAAGAAGGAGACATTAGGCAGGTGACCAAATGCTTAGTCAAAGAGGTAGGTTTTGAGGAAAGAAAAGTAAAAAGGCAGAGGTTTGAAGAGGGAATTCCAGAGCTTAGGGCCTAGACAGCTGAAGGCATGGCCACCAATGGTGGGGTAAAGGAAGAGGGGTGCACAGGGGCTGATCAGTGCAATGGATAGGAACCACACTGCAGCCTATGAAACCCAGGCAGAAAGGACATGTGGGAAGGAGGGAGGAGGACAGTAGGAGTATGTTTGTGTGTGTGTGCTTGGCCGATGTAGCAGAGCCTGGTCTCCAATCGTCTTGGATCCCCTTGCCATTGGACCAAGACCTTGCTCTGCCAAGCCCATATGGTAGCTGGTGTGCAACGGCCACCCCACGTTAAAATGATTCACGCACAGGCATCTTCCACCCTTTAAAATGAAGTTCGGGACCTGGAACGTCAGGACCCTCAGGGACAACCCCAACAGCGACAGACCGGAACGCCGTACTGCTATCATTGCCCGGGGGCTCAGACGTTTCGTCATAGACATCGCCGCCCTAAGCAAGACCCGGAGGGCAGCGGAAGGCCAGCTCAAGGAGCAAGGCGGTGGTTACACCTTCTTCTGGAAAGGCAAACCTGAAGAAGAACGCCGCCTCCATGGGGTCGGCTTCGCCATAAAAAATGAGCTAGTTGAACATCTCAGAGACTCCCCTTGTGGAATAAACGAGCACCTCATGACTCTATGGCTCACCCTAGTCCGGAACCAGTGCGCTATGGTCATCAGTGCGTACACCCCAACACTGGAAGCCACAGACAAGACCAAAGAGGAATTCTACTCCAGCCTCGAACAATCCCTGTCCCGAGTCCCAACGGGTGACAAGCTGATCCTCCTTGGCAACTTCAACGCCAGAGTTGGAAAGGACACAGACCTCTGGGGAGGTGTGATTGGCAGAGAGGGGGTAGGGAAAGCCAACTCCAACAGTACCCTCCTCCTGACGAAATGCTTAGAACATGGCCCTGTCATAACCAACACCTTGTTCCGTCAGAGAGACAAGTACAAGGCTTCATGGCAACACCCTTGTTCCAAGCACTGGCATCTGCTGGACTACATCATCGTCCAAGTGAGGGACCGCAAGGACGTCCACATGACCCACGCCATGACAGGAGCTGATGACTGCTGGACAGACCACCGCATAATTCGCTCTGTCATCTCCATCAACGTAGCCCCAAAACAGAGGCGGCAACAGAAACAATGCCGCAGGAAAATCA